>NC_037688.1:7201705-7501705 GCF_003255815.1 Theropithecus gelada | reverse complement strand
TAGGTGTGGGTGTGATGCTATCATGCGATCCATTCTTGGGGGCGGTGCATCAAGGAGTAGGGGAATTAGATTTCAACTGCACAGAAGCCTTCTGAGAAAAAAGACTGGTGAGCTGTGACTGAGACACGAGTAGCGAGGTGACCATGGCAGGCCTGGCACCGGATGGGGCTTTGGTGGTGGTGGAACACACCTCACCATGCCTAGCAGTGGGGAGGGCTTGGCACAGCTGATGAACTCAAAAAAGGTCAGAATGTTGGAGCGAAGAGATGGAGCATTTGTGAACTGGCAGGTAGGAGGCCTGGTGCTGCAGCTGTGCGATCTTGAAATGGTATCTTAACCTCTCTGGGCCTCGTATTCTCTTCATTGATAAAATGGAGCTAACCACACCTTGTCATGCACTTATCTAGTAGGGTCCAAAGATGGATGGACTCAAACTGCATGGACAAAGCACACGTGCACAACACGAACGCTGGGATAAGTGACATGGTGGTCTTGTTTCTTACTTAATTTTCTTTGTTCTGTAACTGTGCTGTCCCTACTTCTCCTATCTTCAGGGTCTCAGCTCTGCCTGAGTACCTCCTGCCCAGGACTGCTCTCCCCAGCTGTCCTCAGTCAGGCTAAGGCGGTATCAGGCTGTCTCTGTGGCTCTGTGACCTGCACCCTGGTCTGATGGGACCTGTGTTCCTGTTGCTGTTCTGCATTTCCTTCCTGGAAAGTCCTCCCCAGGCCTCTGCGTCTCTTTTATTGGGTTTATAATCTCAGGGGCCCTTTCCAGACCCTCATCTGGAAGCCCAGGATGGGCCCAGAGAGTGGACTTCTGCAAGCGCAAGTTAAAATCAGATGTAACCAAATGCCTTTTGGGGAAAGACTTCATAGTAATTTTAGCAGCATCTTTTCTGTTGTCTAGACCTAGGATCAGCATTTTAGGGAAAAGTGTCGAGGTAAACTTTCCCCTGCCTCCCCCTGCTCTCCCCTCTCCAGCGCTAGGACTCTGTGCAAGGCCCTCCCTCCAGGACATCAGGTGGCCAGAGCCTCAGGCGTGCCCCAGCTCTTTGGCAGCCAAAAGTTTTGTCCGTGGAAGACGCCAGACTTATTTCGAGATGGCAAATGTGGCGATGCTTCTCTGCTGGAAAGACACCAAGTGTCTGATCTCAGCCTTGGGGGTGGTATTTTGGGGAGATATTAGCAGCTTCTTATTTAAAATAGACACATGCTTTTCTTCACCCTCTCAAAAGCCTTTGCAGTCAACTGTGTCCTCAGTACTTGGGATAGTGCCTTGAGCATACTGATTGCTCAGTATAGGTTAATTATTGCTACTCTTATTGTTATTATTCCTACTTTGTTTTTCCAGGACTGAAGCATTGCTTGGGCCTCTCCTTTAGACTAAGACATTTACAATGAACGCTTTGGAATCTTCCTTTTTTTTTTTTTTTGAGACAGGGTCTCGCTCTGTCACCTAGGCTGGAGTGCAGTGGCATGATTATAGCTCACTGCAGCCTCAACCTCCCAGGCTCAAGCAATCCTCCCACCTCAGCCTCCCCAGTAGCTGGCACTACAGGTGCATGCCACCATGCCTGGCTAATTTTTAAATTTTTAGTAGAGATGGGGCCTCACTATGTTGCCTAGGCTGGCAACTCCTGGACTCAGGCAGTCGTCCTTCCTCGGTCTTCCGAAATGTTGGTATTACAGGCATGAACCACTGCATCCTGCCTGAATCTTCTTTTTAAAAGAATATCCAAGGAGAGGACTGTTTGACCCAAAGGAATTAGTAGCTAATGGTGGAATTTCAGTCACCTGAGCAAGACATTGCTTTATAGGGAAAAATACTTTCCAAGCACCTCTCATGTCGTTTTAGCTCAATGCCAAAACAAACAAACAAAAATACTCAGGACCTACATTGAAATCCTGGGGGAGGGTTGCAGTTTGGGAACCCAAGGAGTGCATCCAGTGTCAGGATCATTTTGTTTTCTTGGCTGCTCAGGATTAAAGTTTGTTTTTGGCTGGGCACAGTGGCTCACACCTGCAATCCCAGCACTTTGGGAAGCCAAGGCTGGTTGATCGCTAGAGCCCAGGAGTTCAAGACTAGCCTGGCCAACATGGTGAAATCCTGCCTCTACTAAAAATACAAAAATTAGCCCTGCGTAGTGGTGGGCGCCTCTCATTCCAGCTACCCAGGAGGCTGAGGTAGGAGAATCGCCTGAGCCTAGGAGGTGAAGTTTGCGGTGAGATGAGATTGCATCACTGCACTCCAGCCTGGGCAACAGAGTGAGCCTTTGTCTCAAAAAAATAATTTTTTTTTATGTTTGGAATTAGAACGTAACACTTAAAATTCAGGAAAGTTGCACAAAAATCCAGATTTCTAGTTGTACTTCAGAGCAATCAGGAGATCCGGTTCCCGTACAGTGAGGATGGGCCGGTGCTGCCTGCTTATACCCATGCCCGCGTGCTCTGTTCCTTGTACCTATGACTCCCTGTTGTATGCATCAAGCCCTCCTCACCCTTTAATGTTACCTGGCTGGCCCTGGAAGCCTCGAAGTTGTCAGTACTCCAAGGGTTAAAACAGCTGGGCAGTGCTGCCCTGCCAGAGTCTGCCTGGATCTCCTGCACCAGCCCTGCCTCCTGTTTGCTGTATGACTTGGCGCCCGTCATACCACCTCCCTGTGCCTCAGCTTCCCCATCTGTCCAGTGGGGCACTAGACTGAGTTGGCAGTTTCCCACTGTGCCTGATGAAGCAGAAGCAGGTGCCAGGCCCCCCATTTCCCTTGTAAATTAGGTCTTTGCCTTAGATTTCTCATGGAAAGTTAGGGAACTCCCAGATAACTTCCTGTCCTGACCCTGTATCAAGATCTTTGTGCAGCTGCTGCCTAGGGGGCTGCTTTTTTTGGTTCGTTTTGGTGGAGTGGCTGGGGGTATCAGGGCAGGAAAGGGATAATAATAGTGTTATTAATAAGAATGGCCAAATTTACTGAGCAGCCTATTCTCCCACTAAGGTAGGCCCTCTTTGACCCATTTTACTGATTAAAAAACTCAAGTTCTCAGAGTCTGAGTAATTTGCCAAAGGTCCCACAGCCAATGAGTGGCCGAGCCCCGCTGTGAGCCTGGTTGGTTTCATCTCAGACCCTGAGGCCCCAACCAGCAGGCTGCCCTCCCTGAGGTGGCTTGGGAGGTGGCATTCCAGGACACACATGTGGGAAAGAGGAGGTCGGGAGAGATGCCTGCTGCAGAGTCGAGAGGGCCAGTGCTCCGGGGCTGCTTCGGAAGAGACCCGACTGCCTCCTGTCGCCTCCGTCTCGCTGGTCATCCACGCTCCCGAGGTGGGGGATGTCACCTCCTCCTGGCTGCCTGCTCACATGCCAGGCTCACTCCTATCAGAGCCCTGTTTTGGGTCATGCTCCTGGGTTTGAGTGAGGTAGAGAAATGGGGTGCTAGGCCTGTCGAGCTGTAAACTCATTTTGGGTTAATTTTTTTTTTTTTTGGACAATAGTGACTTGCAAAACTTTTCTGGATCAAATCTTATAGGCAAGCCAATTGATTGGGTTGTTCAGGAGGACCTTGGAGGATTGGAGTAATTTTGTACTTCTCAGGAACAAGTATCTGAGCCTCCGTTGCCCACCTGAGAAAGCACAACCCACGCCTGTCCTGCTTGTCCTCCGATCCTGCCCCAGTGTTGGAAAGGGTAGGTGCGGTCTATCCTGGGCACAGGACATGTCGGGGATGTCATCTCCCCAGCCCCCACAGCCCAGGGGAAGGCAGATGAATCATGTCCATTTTACAGGTGATGCCTGAAAAGGTTCAGTGTTACAGGCCCCGTCTGGGGTCCCCCAGCTGCTGAGGGCTGGACTTGCGACCTTGACCCAGGGCCTTCTGTCTCTGAAGCCCCGGCTCCTCAGGGCCTGGCTCTCAGACCCTGGCAGTCCACAGCCTTTGACCTCATGCCTTCCCTGGAGCTGTCACTTCCTGCATCCTCTGGGCCTTCCAGGAGGAAGAAGTGGGAGTTCAGCAAATCCTGCTAATGTCCTTGAGGAAGGAGCTGTTTGTTTTCTTTCTCCAGCTTCTTCTGCAGGAGCCCACCTGGGGCCTCCCAATTCTCCAAGGCATTTATAGAGTTGGGGGGCGGGTGTGGACTCCTGACTCCTGCCCAAAGAGCTTTTGGCCTTTCCTGAGTGGTTTCTGAGTCAGCTGCAATGGCAGGACCGTCCCCATGGTCTCAGCCGCTGTCTCGGCCACTGTGCTGGTTTCCTGTCCAGCAGGGTTCGGTGGTACAGGTGACAGAAGCCAACTCTGGACAACTTAAGCCGAAAGAGACTTGGACAGGAGGCCAAGGGGGAGCCAACAGGATGAATGCATGGAGAGATGGAGGCCTTGGGGCAGCTCTGGAGATGCAGGAGTGAGAGGTAATGGATGTTCTCTTCCGGGAACTGCCACGGAGCGGGAGTTCGTCACCTCCCGTGTCTCCTGTGTGGCTCTGCTTGAGGATCGATCCCTGGGCAGATCTAAGCATGAGCCTGGGCCATGGCCCAGGGGAGGGCAGGGCATTTTGACTGGCAGTCCATTGAGGTTAGGGTTAGGGGTGGTTCCTCAGGGTGCGATCGGGGTGCTGCTGTTATCCGAGGCTGGGGCAGTGGATACCTGGAGGACAGATGTGTCTGCTTGGCTGTCACCGCTCTCCTGGTGGCCTGTCCTGCCACCTCAGAAGGCTCCGGGTACCTGGAGTCGGGGCGCAGGGTGGGCTGGCGGTGAAGTGCGCCATTGCCTGTTAGGCCAGCTCTGGGCTGTGGGGTTGGAGTCACCAGGGCAGACCTGTAGGGCACCAGGGTGAGTGGGGATTTGGGGGAAGTCCAGTCTAATGTCATTCACACACACAGGGAATTGGGAGTTCAGAGAGAGCAGCAAGAAC
Source organism: Theropithecus gelada (assembly GCF_003255815.1). NCBI lineage: Eukaryota > Metazoa > Chordata > Mammalia > Primates > Cercopithecidae > Theropithecus > Theropithecus gelada. Next base: position 7,496,808 of record NC_037688.1, on the reverse strand, counting down.
TTCCCCAAAGCCCCACCGCCTGGTAGGGCTAGAACTAGGGGAGTGGACCAAGGTGGGAAGGCAAAAATGCAGTACCCCAAGGCAAGGGTGCGTGCCCCTGGTGGTGTGGCAGGGGGTTTAAGTAGAGCACACACACACTTTTAAACACACGAATTGCTAATGAATGCACAAGGAGCAAAATTAGAAACTCCTTCAGCCACCCACTGTCCTCCCTGGAGGCCGCTGCTGGTCCTAGTTTCTTGTGTCTGGTTCCACAGCAATTTACATATGCTCAGACACATGAAAATGTGTGTATTTCTCTCCCTCCCCCACACAAATGGAAGTACACTATACAGCCCCTCACCCTTTCTCACTTTCCAGACTATGAGAAACGATTCCCAATCAGCTACTTCAGTACTGCTTCAGGACTTCACTTATTCATTTACTTAGGTTTTCTGAGATGGGATCTCACTCTGTTGCCCAGGCTGGAGTGTGGTGGCACAATCACAGCTCACTGCAACCTACAACTCACAGGCTCAGGAGATCCTCCCACCTCAGCCTCCTGAGTAGCACATGCTACCACACCTGGCTAAATTTGTATTTTTTGTAGAGATGTGCTCATCACGTTGCCTGGGCTGGTCTTGAACTCCTGGGCTCCAGTGATCCACCCACTTTGGCCTCCCAGAATGCTGGGATTACAGGCATGAGCCACCACGCCCAGCCTCCTTATCCCAGTCTTTATTAGTAGCCTTGGCTATGTCCTTTCTCTCCCCTCTCATAGCCAGTCAGGCAGCAGGTGCCTGTAGCTTCTAGAAAACAACCAGGTGGATGGGGAATGTGGACATGGGGGAGCCAGGACCCTCTAGCCCAGTGGCTTGGTGTGGGATTTTAAATTGCATAGGTCTGGATTTGAATACTAGCTCTGCCACTTGCTGGCTGTGTGACTGTGAGTGAGTGTCTTAACCTCTCTGAGTATAGGTTTTCTTGCCTGTGCAATGAGGATGGTTGATGACTCTCCGCAGGATCACTAGGAAGGTGACAGGAGTGCTTTGTGTGTGGAGCACCCCGCCTAGTCGCCGGTGCTCAGTGGAGTTTTGATTGTGGTGGCACCAGAGGTCTGCTCCCTGTCACAGGCCTAGGGGCAGGAGGAAGGGGAGAGGAGAGCGGGACAGAGCTTGCTTCTCTGCCCCTGTGGCATTCATCCCAGATGAGCAAATGGCTCTCAGCGGGGCATGGGGAACGGAATCTCTTTCTGGCTGGCGGTGGCTAGCCAGCCTCAGGACAGCTGCCCTGTTCCCAGATCTGGGGTTCCAGGCTGGGTGGCTGAGGCGGGCGGTCAGGCGGGGCCTGGGCAGCTGACAGGGCCTCCAGGGGCGGGGGTGGGGGGTAGGAGGCCAGCTGTAGTCCTGGAGCAGCAGAGAGCCAACTCAGACTTTAACCCATTCCGGTGCCGTGGGGATGGCTGCTCCTCTGGGCCCTGAAATGGCTCCCTTTTCTTTCAGTAGCCTCGTTTGCCCTGTGAGCTCCTTGTCCGACCAGGGGATCTGCAGCCTGCAGTGCCTGCAGTGGTTGTATTTGGCCTGCGAGAAGTTTGGTCAGCCTATCTAAAAACTGGAGTGATTCCTATAAACATTCAGATCTCTGGTCTCCCTGGAGAAACCAGAAGATGGGACCCTGCTAAGCACACTCTGGGTGGCAGCGTGGGCTGGGCTGGGGGTAGAGTGATGCCATTGTCTCCTCCACCTCCAGTATTTATTTCTGGTACCTACTTATTTCCCCTGTGATCATTTGAGATCCCATCAAAGCCAACTCTAACTCCTCTCCTGGCTGAGCCTTGACTTGCTTGGGGGTCTCTCTACCGCTGCTTGGTCCCCTCCCATGCCGGGAGCCTCACTACCCCCAAGCAGACCCCTCATTGCCTCTGCTGATAGCGTCCCATCTGCTGCTTCTTGCAATCTTTCTGTAGTGCCTTCCACTGGTTGGTCCCGGTTTGACCCCTTGAGGCCACACAGCCAGCGCAGTCTGTCTTTGCTGTGACAGCCCTTCAGATGCCTGAAGACAACTCTGAGGGCCCCCTGAGCCTGCCCCTCTGGGCTGAACAGCGTCAGTTCCTTCACTTCCCCTCCTAAGATGTGGTTTCAAGACCCCCCATTACCCTGATGCCCCTCCTTGGCCACGTCCTCGTGGGCCCGTGAACTTCTTGTGGCCGGACTCTCAGCGCTGCCTTGCACACCCCGAGGGCCTCAAGACCACTCAGACATGCCCCAGGCCCCACTTCTGTAAAAGGAGAGAAAGTGTAAATGCACGGAAAGTGTCCGGTAGGGCCGACTGCCCTCAAATACCCACGGCATTTCCGAGAGGGGCATTACCGGTAGTTTTATTTTTCCCTGAGTACTCACCTGTATTTATTTATTTGTCCTACAATCTGGAAGATTAAAAAAAGTAACAACGCAAAGGGCTTGTCATGAATTCATTTTAACCAACTTATGGCAGTTGCCTGCAGAGACGAGGCCCTGAGCTGGGCGTGAGGGGCAAGGAGGAGGAACACGATGGGGCTCTCCCTCAGGGAGCTCACAGCATAGGGGACCCTGATGTGCCCAGGGGTCTCAACTGAGCCAGGCCCTCAGAGAGGATTATGGGGACCAGAGGAGGAGGCGTCTGTTTATCCAGGGATCTGGGAAGGCCTCTTGGATAGCGGAGGTCAGGTGGGGGCCTCCAACGTGGAGGGGGTGTTTTGGGTAATGAGAGCAGCAGTAGCAGAGGTCCTGAGACAGGAAGGTGTTTGTCTGGAAGGGAGCAGGTGGGTGCATGGCTTGGAGCATCAGGAAGTAGGAAGGGTGTGTGTCAGGGCCGGGGGTAGAGGAGCTGGCAGAGGCCCCTCTCTGGCTGTCCTCTTTGGGGCGAGGAGTCTGTGAGCCTGGGAACGTGTTCTTCTAGATTATCTCCAGGTGCCAGGACTCCCCCAGCCTCCCCAACCCTAGACCACCCTGGACCTCTGGGGCCTCTCCCTGTGTTTGTCTTCCCAAGGGTGGACCAAGCCTTCAGTGTGCATATCTCTAGGCCAAGGAGTGGGGAAGGGGTGCTGTCAGCAGGAGATGGGGCATGGACAGAGCTTTGACACATGGGTGCCCTGTCCTCGAGGGAAGGAGCTGGGAGTGGGAGGAGGAGATGGGTGGATGCAGGCTGGGGGCCTAGGTCCTGACAGCCGGGTGAGCTCTCACGCTCATGCTGTTCAGAAGGCTTCCCCTGGTGTCCTGCTAAGAGCTCCCGGGGGGACCCTCCAGCCCCTGGTGTCTTTGTCTCTAGTCTCAGGAGCAGGCTTCAGATGCCTCAGGGCTTGGTGGAAGCACTTTGGAGGCCATCAGAAGTGGGAGCAGGAATGCCTTTTCCAGCTGTGCTAACCCATCTGGGGATCCCCACCTCTCCCCTCTGGGGAGCCAGCGTGTGGTCTGCTAGGGGAGGAGGAGGCAGCCACATCTGTGCTCCCAGGTGCAGAGCGGAGCCTCTGGGACCTTCCTCTCGGATGCTCCTTTTCCCCAAAGTCCCCCTCTCGCCTTCTTGGGAGTTCCCGGGGCCAGCAGGACCTGGGTGTACATTTTGGTTCCACTACACACAGGCTGCACCGGCTTGTGTGTGGTGGAACACAAGGCTTCTCTGAGGCCTCTCTGCCTGGGTGGGGAGATTGAACCTGTTGCCGCCCGCTGAAGCATGGCGCTGTGGGCGACACACAGAGCATGGGACCGCTGCAGCCTATGCCGCTTTGCACCAGGCAGCTTTTCCAAGGGCCCCCAGGGCCGGCCCCTGCCAGCCGTGGACCAGATGTGCTTTTTCTGATGGTGTGGGAGAGCTTCTCTGTGTGGGTGTCCTCGCATGATGTGTGGGCCGCTATGTTTTGATTGAAGGGAGCCAAACTGATTTTCCTGGCCCATCTCTCCGTCATTCGAAGCAGAAAGTTAAATAAACATAACCAAGTATTATCACAGGACACGCAGAAAATGAACTTGGTCCCTACGGGTGGCCACATCTGGCAAGTGTGGGGCCGTGCAGGGCTGTGGGATGAGACAGATGTGGTTGGGGCAGGAAGGGCTCAGTGTGCCCACTGCTCAGGGACGTACCTCCTGCCAGGGGCTCTGGCCCTCAGTGGTATCCCTTCCCATCGCTGAACCTTTCTGAGGCCGTGCCTTCTGGCTCAGCTTCCCCTGAGCCTTCCCGCGGCCTGGTGGGTCTCTCTGGCCGTGTCTGGTGCACGTAGGGAATGCACAGCCCGAGTCCCTGGGCCCTGGGGGCAGGTGGTCAGGCACGCTTGGGAAGTAGTCGAACTTGTCATGATTTCCAACCCTCTCCACCCCTCTGCTAACGGCCGTTGGGGGTGGATGAGCCACGGGCTGGGGGAGTGCTTCACTGCTTGCCAGAGTGTGCAGCCGGCATGTCCCCCACCCCTCCCACTGTCCTCTGCCCAGCACCGCCCTTGGCATGCGACACTCAGCCCTTGCTCAACTCCAGTGGGCTGGGTGGGTTCCCAGAGATCCATTTAGGACAACTGACATGCACCTCTTTATCAGAGGTGCCCAGCACTTCCCATGCCCACCGTCCCCAAAATGGGACATTGCACCGGAGGCTTGTGGGATTCAGGTGGCTGATAGGTGAATGGTTCTCTTTTCTTCTCACTTATATATATTTATTCCTTTGTCTGTTAGGAACATGTTACTTCCTATGTTTATTTTATTGTCTATTAGAAAAATTGGGCCGGGCATGATGGCTCACACCTGTAATCCCAGTGCTTCCAGGGGCCAAGGCAGGAGGGCTGCTTGAGGCCAGGAGTTCAAGACTAGCCTGGACAACATCATAAAACCCTGTCCTTACAAAAAATTAAAAAATTAGGTATGTGTGGTAGTGCACATCTGTAGTCCCAGCTGAGTAGCTGGAGGCTGAAGCGGGAGGATGGTTTGAGCCCAGGAGGGTAAGGCTGCACTTAGCTATGATGGAGCCACTGCACTCCAGCCTTGGTGACAGAGCAAGATTTTGTCCCTACAAAAGAAAAAAAAAAAGAAAGAAAAATTGTTACTAGCACACCAAATGTGTGATTTCCTGAGTAATGCTGCTTAGGGAGGGGAGGTCCCTGCCAGCCCCGGGGCAGGGACGGTGGAGAGGCTGAGTCGCTGCTCAGGAGCCTGTGCCCAGGTAGACCCTGTCACAGCCCCTGGGATGGTCGGCATGCTTAGTGAAGGTTTTGGGGTTGTCTTGGGATGGAAGGCAGGTTTGGGTTAGGGAAGGCCTGCCTTGGTGGACCAGCTGCCAGGTCAGGAGCTGCCTGGGGTCCTCCGAAGGCCTTCTCCACGTGCAAGCTCCCCATGGTGGGTGGGTGATAGGGCCAAGTTGGGAGCACATCTGTGCCAGTGAAATGTCCCCCTCCCAAATCAGACATTAAAAATACAAACTCCTTAAGCCATGAAGTATTGTGCTTGCCCCTACCCCAGGATGTCTATGTGGAATGGAAAAAGTGTTTGGAACCAGACATTACAATTCGTTTCTGTGGAAGGCTTGGGTTTTTTTTTTTTTTTTTTGAGACGGAGTCTCGCTCTGTCGCCCAGGCTGGAGTGCAGTGGCCCTATCTCTGCTTACTGCAAGCTCTGCCTCCCAGGTTCTTGCCATTCTCCCGCCTCAGCCTCCTGAATAGCTGGGACTACAGGTGCCCGCCACCACGCCCTGCTAAGTTTTTGTATTTTTAGTAGAGACCGTGTTAGCCAGGATGGTCTTGATCACCTGACCTCGTGATCCGCCTGCCTCAGCCTCCCAAAGTGCTGGGATTACAGGTGTGAGTCATAGCGCCTGGCCTGCTGTGCATTTTTTTTTCTTTCTTTTTTTTTTTAACCACAAAAAAAGTATGAGGAAGAAGAGCAAAGTGTAAAAAGAGAGATGGATGGGTGATCTGTGTGTTCAGAACCAGATGGAAGCACACACACGCACACGACATACATACACAAATCAGTTTTCAATAACAGACTCAGTTTCCTCTGCTCGTGTTTAAAATAAACCACATGTATAACAAGGAACTGACATTTATTTACAGTTTGTCAGCACAGAGGACAAGCTGTTAAGGGGTTGTAAAAAAATATTAGTTTCTACTTTATAGTGCTTTTTCTTCAAATGAAAGTGGAAAGAAGGAAAGAGAGTGGGGTGCCAATCTTACCCGCTTCTTCCTTTCCACCCGAAACAGCAAACAGATCTGGGCAGATGTGGGTCCTCTGTACCATACCCTGAGTGAGGGGCCAGGCCCCAGGTTGTGCCCACTGTCAGGTTCCTGACGTACGGGAGGCCACCTTCCTCTGACGGCTGTGTGGGCTGTTGTGTGGCCCCCTGCCTGGGGGGCTGCGGTGCCCTCCGCTGCGCCACCTTCCATCAGTGTTTCCCAGCTGGTGGGCGAGAGCCCAGTGTTGCCCCTGAAACAGGATGTAGGAGCCAGACCCCATCATAAATCCCACGTTTATATGCTGCACGTTTCTGGTTAACGAGACCATGCAGAGATGACTGTATGAAATGAAATACACGTATGAACGAGGAGATTAACCTCAGGGAGAGATGGGATTAAATGGGAGGGCAGCCCGGGAGGCCAGGGGCCCTCCCTCTTAAGGTCCAGGCAGGCGGTTCCCCAGAAAGGGAATTTTCAGCACACATTGCAACCCTGGATGGACTGGCTGGGGGCACAGAAACAATCATCCTGTTTTCTGTTGCTCGCTGGACACCAGGCACTAAGCTGAGATCTTTACCTGCGTTATTTCACTTTGTCTTTAAAATAAATAGAATTTTTTAAATCCCCATTTTATAGACGTGGAAATAAAGACTCGACGAGTCCATTGCCCAAGGTTGCACAGCAAGCAACAGGTGGAGTTTATGATCAACGTGGGCTGGCACACTCAATACCGACCTCTGCAGACTGGTCTCTGGAGGGTTCAGAAAAGAGGAGTCATTTCAACCCTTACCTGCCTGGTGAGCTTTGCCTTATTTTGAGAAGGTACAGGCAATCTAGGAAGCTCGGCCAGTCAATTACTGTTTGTTTCGAAGGGGCCGAGAGAGGCAGGATGGCCTAACCATATAGACCCGGCTTCAAATCTGGGCTCTATCTCCCTCTGCTTCTATAATTTGGTCCACTTAAAAAAATTAATTTAGGCCCTGGTTTTTCCATCTGTAAGAAGAGTACCCACCTTTGTAGGGCCATTGGGAGGATCAGCATGAACGTGGTAACATGTGTGAAGAGGTGGCTCAGTGTGTTCTCACTACAGGCATGTGATGGTTGTCACTAGTGTCTCTGATGTGCACAGCCTGCTGCCAAGTGAACTGGAAGGTGAGAGAAAGAGGAGATGGAGAGGCTGGAAAGGGGTTGAGAGTATGGTTGGGGGCAACATATAATGCTGTGGGATCTTGGGAGGCCGAGGCAGGTGGATCACCTGAGGTCAGGAGTTCGAGACCAGTCTGGCCAGCATGGTGAAACCCCATCTCTACTAAATATACAAAAATTAGCCGGGCGCGGTGGTGGGCACCTGTAATCCTAGCTACTTGGGAGGCTGAGGCAGGAGAATCACTTGAACTCGTGAGGTGGAGGTTGCAGTGAACCGAGATCAGGCCACTGCACTCCAGCCTGGGCGACAGTAAGATTCTGTCTCAAAAACAAAAAACAAAAAACAAAAAACTGTGGGATCAGGGTTTCCATTTGCCCGGCACTGGGTATTGGGCCCTGAACCATGTACTTTATACACACCATCTTGTTTGATCTTCAGAGCTACCTTGCAGGGTTGGTAGTCATACAGCAAAATGTCATACAGCAAAATGTGGTGGATTGGGATTTGATCCTAAGGCATCTTGCTTTAATTACACCCTGCTGCAGGTGAGCACTAACTTCAGTCCGTGGCTGGGGAAGACTTCTTGGAGGAGGTGACCTTGAGCTCTGGGCATTGTTTCTGACCAGGAGAGGAGGTGGCCTTGTAGCCGGTGGTCAGGCTGACTCTGGGGACTTGGATGAGAAGCTGGAAGCCCTGGGCCTGTGTCCAGGTCTCCTCATAAGCCGGATCCCAGGTGATGCTAGGCTGGGTGGGGCGAGGCCACCTGGATTTCCTGTAGTATTGATTTCTTTGCTTAGTTAAATTCAATTTGATTAGATTTTTTTCTGAACTTTTGAGCAAGAAAACTTGCTTACATTAAAAAAGAGACCCATGGACTTTTAAGATTTTGTCCACAATTATCATTCTTCCTGAAAATGGGATTTGCATATTAGTGTAAAAAAAATCGGAATTTTCACTGTGATTGAAGTAGAAACTCATCCGAAGCCGGGGCGCGGTGCCTCAGGCCTGTAATCCCAGCACTTTGGGAGGCTGAGGTGGGCAGATCACCTGAGGTCAGGAGTTCAAGACCAGCCTAGCCAACATGGTGAAACCCCATCTCTCCTAAAAATATAAAATTAGCTGGGCATGGTGGCGGGCACCTGTAATCTCAGCCACTGGGGAGGCTGAGGCAGGAGAATCGCTTGAACTCGGGAGGTGGAGGGTGCAGTGAGTTGAGATCTCGCCACTGTAGTCCAGCCTGGGTGACAGAGGGAGGCTCTGTCTCAAAAAAAAAAAAAAAAAAAAAAAGAAGAAGAAGAAGAAAGAAACTTATTGTAGCCCTGGACTGGTTCCCCACCTCTGAGTCTGCTCTGGGGCTATGGCTGTGGAGACAGAGACCCCACCTTGAGCTCTGGGCTGTGGGCTGTGGGTGGTGGGTCCCTCCTGTCCAGGGCCTGCCTTTCCCCTTCTCTAGCTCCCTGCCCCTCCCTGTGTCTGCACTTCGGGTCCTCACCATTTCTACTTGGTTTTGTCTTGTTCTGAGTTTGGGAGATGCATTTAGCATCCTCCAGCGAACCCTAGTTTGTTCATTCATTCATTCACTCACTCAGCTCCTGTGTGCCAGCCCTTAGGCACAGTGTTGGGCAGCACTTTTCACCGTGGATTCACTATCTCATGGTTGAAGGTCAAAACCCAACTTCCTTTTCTCATCTCTCTCATGCTACCTAGCGCAGAGTTCTAGGTAGCCTAGAGGTGCTCAGTGCTTGTTAAAGGAGGAAATGGCCAAATGCCTCCTAGTAGTGTATCCCAAAAGCCTAAAAATGGGTACACTCTTTGTCCTAGCAATCAAGCTTCCGAAGTAATCCTAAGGAATATTATCGAACAGGCTCGTGGCCATACATGTGTTGCAACGTGGATTCTCTTACAGTAGGAGACAGCTGGAAATAGCCTGGCTGTCCAGCAACAGGATGTTGGTTATTTGGAGCCTCCTGTGATGGGACTCAGGCCATCATTGATAATAGTGTTGGTCTCTGTTTTTTTCATTTTTTATTTTTTTGAGACAGTGTCTGGCTGTGTGTCACTCAGGCTAGAGTATAGTGGTGCCATCATAGCTCACTGCAGCCTTGACTTCCTGGGCTCAAATGATCTTCCTGCCTCAGCCTTCTGAGTAGCAGTGACTACACATGCGTGCCACCATGCACAGCTAAATTGTTTTATTTTTTCTGTAGAGATGGAATCTTGATATGTTGCCTAGGCTGGTCTTGAACTCCTGGCCTCAAGTGATCCTCCTACCTTGGCCTCCCAAAGCCCCAGAATTGCAAGTGTGAGCCACCGGGCTGGGCCTTGGTCTCTGTTTTTGATGTGAAAGGATGTTCACTGGGTACTGCTGAGTTAGAAAAGCGGAATACAGAGCACTACCTGTTTTTAATGTTGTAACAATGTATTTACATACGGGAAAGTTGTGCTTTTAGTTTCTTCATTTTAACTCACATGTATTCCCTAGTTTTCTATATTGTACATGGATTACTTATGTCAGAAACTTTTACAGACAGAAAAAGATGTTTGTTCTAGGAAACAATAAGCAAAGGGCCACTTGGAGTGAATTCTGTGTTTCTGACATATTTGGAACATAGGGACCAAGCTTGGGCAGGGCGGGTGGGGTGGGTGGGAGAGCTGGGGTCTCTGTGCCATCCTAGGGTCTCTGTGCCATCCTAGGCTGGCTCCAGCTCCCTGCTCTGCTGCCAAAGCCCCTTCCCTCCTTCCTCCTCCTACTCCTGTGACACTGTGCCTTTGTCCCATGGTGCGCTGATCGCGCACATTTCTTCCGCTCAGCAGTGTCCTGTTTGGTAGCTTGATGTTGGCTGCAGTGGGGGCATTTACACTGCAGAAAGCGGCAAACCCCACAAACCGGAGCCTCTTGTTCTCCTGGAGAACTCCCTGTTAGACATTGACCAGCACACCGTTGTCTCTCATGGTTTCACCCCAAGGATCTTGAGTGCTTGGGGAGACCCAAGAGATGAACTCTCCTCTTCTTAGGGTCCCCTGGGGCTGGCACAGGGAGGGACTTCAGGATCTTAAGATTCCCGGGAGGGGGGCAGAGTGAGAGAGAGTGAGAGTCCAGTCCTATGTTGACTGATCTGCTCAATCTGGAACCAGAGCTGCTGCCTGTTGGAAGCAGAAGTAAAATCAAGGGGTTAATAATTCTATTCCTGGCCGGGCATGGTGGCTCACTCCTATAATCCCAGCACTTTGGGAGGCCGAGGCAGGAGGATTGCTTGAGGCCAGGAGTTTAAGACCAGCCTGGCCACAAAGTGAGATCCATCTAAAAAAAAATTAAAAATTAACTGACTGGGTATAATGACATGTTCCCCTAGTCTCAGCTACTTGGGGGGCTGACATAGGAGGATCACTTGAGCCCAGGAGTTTGAGGCTGCAGTGAGCTTTGATCACACCACTGCACTCCAGCCTGGGTAACAACAAGGCTGGATTTCAAAAAAAAAAAAAAAAAAAGAAAAAGAAAAAAACCAGTCCTGGCTACACCCCATCCTAGCTCTGTGACTTTTGACAAATTGCTTAGCCTTAGTTTTCTCATCTGTAAAATGGGGTTAATAAATGTACTTACTCATAGGTTCTGAAACTCAAGCACGCATCGAGATCATTTGTCGGTCTTGCAAAAACACAGATTCCTGAGTCCCACCCTCAGATATTCTGATTTTGTAGGTCTGGGATGGGGTTTGGGATTCTGCATTTCCAACAAACTCCCAGGTAATGCTGCTATGGCTGGTCTAGAAACTATATTCTGAGAAGTACTTTGTGCAACCGAAGTGCACATCACAGTGTGTGGCGCATGTGAGGCTCAGTTGCACTTCACTGCTTATTCAGAGGTGGGCAGCGTTGTCCAGGAGGATTCCGGGGCCTGGAAGCTAGAACACCAGGTTCTGAGTCTGCTTTTGCCGCCTCGTCTGGGCCCCCAGGTGAGCTATTTCTCTTATTTGGGACTCTGTTCTTCCTTCTGTTAAATGGGTCAGTAAAGCCCTGACCTTCAGGCAGGAACTGAGGAAACATCTGTAAAAACCTCCGGTGCCAGACAGTTTTGGTGCAGGGTGGCGGGGAAGGATGTGAGGGACCTGCGCCAGGCTGGCGTCTGTCTCCTCACCCATGTGGGACCGGCAAAGAGGGGCAGGCTGTGGCAGGGCACGCTCTCCTCAGTCCCCTGGGGCTGCCAACGTACCCAGGCTTGGCTCCTCTTCTGACAGTGCTGCGAGGGTCTCTTTTAGTAGAAGAAAAAAGACGTTGTTTTAATTCACGTGGGTTCCTGCCTTTGCGATGTTGTCTTCACTTCTCAGTTCCTGATTCTGGCTTTCCACTAACGTTGCCACATCGGGTGGCTTTGCGATATTCATTTTCCTTTTCTTTTCCTACCCTATGGCTGGGCTGGACCAGGGCGGAACGAGGGGTGAGTGGCTGGGTGTTCACGGCTCCCCTTTTTCCTTCCTTTCCCTCTTTTGCCTTTGAGCTGAAGCCATGCTTGGAAACATCCGTCCTGGCCTGGGGAGTCTGTGACTGGCACCTGGCTGTGACTCCCTGGGTCTTTGTTTCCTCACCAGAAAAGTGAGGATTTTTTTTTTTTTTTTTTGAGATGGAGTCTCGCTCTGTGGCCCAGGCTGGAGTGCAGTGGCCGGATCTCAGCTCACTGCAAGCTCCGCCTCCCGGGTTCACACCATTCTCCTGCCTCAGCCTCCCGAGTAGCTGGGACTACAGACACCCGCCAGCTCACCCGGCTAGTTTTTTGTATTTTTTAGTAGAGACGGGGTTTCACCGTGTTAGCCAGGATGGTCTCGATCTCCTGACCTCGTGATCCGCCTGTCTCGGCCTCCCAAAGTGCTGGGATTACAGGCTTGAGCCACCGCGCCTGGCCAAAAGTGAGGATTTTAAGGGCTCCCTCTGAGGTGGCCTGGGAGGATGAAAGGGGAGCCAGTAGGTGGGATACCCAGCACCATGCCAGGTACCACTTGGGCTCAGTGAAGGGTATCCTTTCCTGCTCACGTTGGGCACATCCTCAAGTGTGTGTGCAGGTGTGTGTGTGTATCATGCCCAGGTGCTTGCAGGGAAGTTCTGTGGACCAGAACAGGGAAGCCCAATAGATTTTAACTCTTGCTCTTGAGCCTTTTGAAGCTGCATCTGTGCCAAATGAGAGCGAGAATCCCGATCAATTGGCAATATCTATAGCAGGTTCAGGATAGGGGAGCTGGGGCAGGTGTTCCACATGTGTGCTGTCCTGGGTCTAGTGGAAAAACCATTTTCCTAGTACTTACAGAAAACTCCCAAGAAGGGAGGATCATGTGAGACCAGGAGTTTGAGACCAGTCTGGGCAACATAGTGAGAACCCATCTGTACAGAAAAATATCTTTTTTTTGTTTTTGAGACAGAGTCTCATTCTGTCGCCCAGGCTGGAGTGCAGTGGCACAATCTCTGCTCACTGCAAGCTCTGCCTCCGAGGGTCAAGCACATCTCATGTCTCAGCCTTTCGAGTAGCTGGGATTACAAGTGTGCATCCACATGCCCAGCTAATTTTTGTATTTTTTGTAGAGACGGAGTTTCACCATGTTGGCCAGGCTGGTCTCGAACTCCTGGCCTCAAGTGATCTGCTTCCCAAAGTGCTAGGATTACAGGTGTGAGCTCCCATGCTTGACCAGAAAAATATAACAATTAACCGGGCATAATGATGCATGCTTGTTGTCCTAGCTACACAGGAGGCTGAGGCAGGGGGATCCCTTGAGCCCAGGAGTTTGAGGCTGCAGTGAGTCAAGATGTTACCATTGTACTCCAGCCTGAATGACACAGTGAGAATCTGTCTTAAAAAATAAAATAAAATGGCCGGGCGCAGTGGCTCATGCCTGTAATCCCGGCACTTTGAGAGGCCGAGGTTGGCAGATCACGAGGTCAGGAGATCGAGACCATCCTGGCTAACACGATGAAACCCCATCTCTACTAAAAATACAAAAAATTAGCCGGGTGTGGTGGCAGGTGCCTGTAGTCCCAGCTATTTGGGAGGCTGAGGCAGGAGAATGGTGTGAATCTGGGAAGCAGAGCTTGCAGTGAGCCGAGATCGCTCCACTGCACTCCAGCCTGGGCAACAGAGTGAGACTCTGTCTTAAAAAAAAAAATAAATAAAATAAAGTAAAGTAAAACAAAACAAAACTTCAAGTGTTTCACACTCATTGTCCTGTTTTACATATCGTCATCATCATCATCATCATCATGTTTTTATTAGGGAAAAATGGAGGAGAGGAGTCACATTTTTGCAGTTGCCCAAGATACAGATTTTACTGGGGTTAGTGTCTGCTCCTTCTGCAGAGATCTCCTAGCCTTTCTCTTTTGAGGTGATAATGGGGAACGGGAGGGTGAGAGGGAGATGAGCTGGCACAGAAGCTGAGCCCCTTGGCTGTCACCTCCAAACAGTTCCACATTTAGGGACACCATCCCTGCACTGTAGTGGGAAAGGAAAGCAGTGATGATGAGGTATCTGTGGCTCTAGCTGGGCATTCCTGTGGGTGGGGAGGGGTGGGCTAAATCTCAGTGGGAAATTTGGTCTCACTGCTCAAAACTCAGCTCTTCCGTCTTTCCAGGCAGAGCGAAACCTCAGCAGCCAGCCAGGAACCTGGCGGGAGAAGGGGAGCTTGAATTATCCCAGTAACATGAGCTCACATTGATTGCATGTTTCCCTGGAGCTAAGTGCTTTGGGGTATCATCTTATTTCGTCCTCTCCATCCTCCTGCGAGGTTGGTATTCTGATTATCCCCATTTTACAGAGATGGAAGATCAGGGTGGATCAAGTCTCTTGCCTGAGATCTGATGACCTGTAAGTGATCACTGGGGGGACAGCAGCCTATTTCAGGACCCACTTCCCACACCCCTACATTTGATAGTGTCTCTCCAGGTTCCCTCCTCTACCTCGCTGCTGTAGCTAGATGAGCTCTGTTGCGTGACTTCTGCGAGGGTCACTTTTCCTGTAAGGACAGACAACTTCCTTTTTGGAATTCTTGGATTATTCCCTGGTGTCTTTCTGTTCTATTTTATATATAGCAAGGCAAGGAGAGGAAGGGGCACAGTGGCTAAGCAAGGTTTAGACTTCTAGCCCCTCTGCCTATAATTCTCCAGGGGAACAGTTTATAAGGAGTCTCCAGTAACGTGGCAGCTTCCAGAGGTGCTGGTTCTAAAGTCAGTGTTTAAGGAGAGAGTCAAGGATTGCCAAAATTACCTGTTATACAAGTGCCGACGTGGAGACTCACTGGCCATCTATCAGTGAGTCTTAGCAACAGTTTTTCTTCGAGCATTGGAATATTCTGCTTTAATTGTTTTAAAAAAATTGTTTGTATTTATTTTTTAAAAGTACTAGATTGGGACCGGGTGTGGTGGCTCACCCCTGTAATCCCAGTACTTTGGGAGGCCGAGGTGGGTGGATCATCTGAGGTCGGGAGTTCGAGACCAGCCTGACCAACATGGAGAAACCCGGTCTCCACTAAAAATACAAACATTAGCCGGGCGTGGTGACACATCCCTGTAATCCCAGCTACTCGGGAGGCTGAGGCAGGAGAATTGCTTGAACCCAGGAGGCGGAGGTTGCAGTGAGCTAAGATTGCCCCACTGCACTCCAGTCTAGGCAACAAGAGTGAAACTCCGCCTCAAAAAAAAAAAAAAAAAAAAAAAAAAGTACTAGATTGGGTAGAAGATTTTTGGTTAGGAGTCATGTTGTCTGAAAACAGGTTTCTTTTTTTTGTTTTGTTTTTGAGACAGAGTCTTGCTCTGTCACCCAGGCTGGAGTGCAGTGGTATGGTCTTGGCTCACTGCAACCTCTTCCTCACCCAGCTAATTTTTGTATTTCTAGTAGAGATGGGGTTTCACTATGTTGGACAGGTTGGTCTCAAACTCCTGAGCTCAAGCCATCTGCCCACCTCAGCCTCCGTAAGTACTGGGATTACAGGCATGAGCCTCTGCACCTGGCCTTCTTTCTTCTTTTAACAGATAGGGTCTTGCTGTATCACCCAGGCTGGAGTGCAGTGATGTGATCGTAGCTCACTGCAGCCTCGAACTCCTGGGCTCAAGTGATCCTCCCACTTCAGCCTCCTGAGTTGCTGGGATGACAGGCACATACCACCATGTCTGGTTAATTTTTAAATTTTTAATGGAGATAGGATCTTGCTATGTTTCCCAGGCTGGCCTGGAACTCCTTGCCTTAAGTAATCCTTCTGCCTCGGCCTCCCAAAGTGCTGGTATTACAGGTGTGAGTGACTGTGCCTGGCCTAAAAAATAGGTTTCTTTAAATACTAGACCCAGCCTCCTTTTGGTGAGATGCCCATATTTTGGGGGTGTGGACAGAGAGACCCATGAGACAAAGCCAGAGGGTCCTGTCCCTTTCACCCTCACTTCAGGGCATAATGGCAGGCGGTGTCACCTGTGCTGTTGAAACAGCTTGTTCTGTTTTCAGCAAGTGGTCAGGGTGAATCACGAGAGTTAAACGAAGGTGATTGTGATGTGACTGTCATATCGTGGCTTCTCTGAGGGTCTGAGCTTGGTGGCAACGGGCCTGTCAGTGGGGGTGTTGGGTGGTTTTAGCTTTAGCTGCAGGGGGCCTTCGTTTTTGCATGCAGTCACCCCCACCCCACCCACTGCCTGAACACATCCCCACCTGAAGGGAGCCTGGAGGATGTGGGCTTCCTCGTTGGGTTTGTCTGCACTTCACCCTGGTCGTTTGACCTAGGAGCGTGATGCCAGAGATGATCATGGGCTGTAGAAAAGCGATTTGCTATGCTTTTGTGCAAAGGAATGGACACCCATTTCTCTGGGCGTTCACAGCCCCGCACCAGGACACAGTGCTGGGTGGACAGAATGTGGGTCACATTTCAGCTCTTTCTTGCCACCTTTGCTTGGCCTTCTGTGCAGTGCTTGACAATGAGACTTGCGGCTCTCCCTGTCCCCTTTACCCGTTGTGGCCTTGGCCTGCAGTGTGTGAGAGGGTTTCGCTAAGGGTGAGCTAAGGAGGGGCAGTCATGTGCCCCTTGCCTGGCCACCACCTCTGCTGGGACAGGGATGTCTCTGGGGGAGGCATGGGATGCTGTAAGGGTGGGATCGTCCCAGGGACCAGCAAAGCATGGGGAGGTTTCCCAAGGCCTTGGGGAAAGCAGCTGAGAAAAGTCCGCAAATGAGAGCCATTGGTCTATGGGTGCTTAAAGCTATTTTGGGGGTGGAGGTGATTCTAGATCTTCTGATGAAATCTATGGATCCTTTCCCCAGAACGGTGCCCTTCTGTGCCTGTGTGCCTGTGTGAAGCCAGGCTGAGCAAGTAGCCCTAGTGCGGATTTTGGAGTTCAGAAGGGAACATTCTGGTTCTTCCCTGGCCCTACTAGAGGCCTCCTCTGACCCTTGGACCAGCACTAGCCTCTGTTTGTCTCTCATTCACCTCCTGCCACTGTCTGCCTCAGAATCTGTCCCCAAAGCTTTCCTTCCTTTGACCTGAACCTTCTCTGCCAAAACACATCTTGCCTGACTTTGGCAAACTCCTGAGCAGGGCCCCAGCCCTGTCTGGGCTCCACTGCTGTGTTCTGGGCCCTGTTTCCAGACCCCATGCCTGGCTTTCACCTTCCCTTTCTGTTTCCCTCCCCAGCTCCATCTCTTCTGCCTCTGTGAGGTGTTGGGGAGCCCTGTGGATGGAGGGCATTGCTCTCCAGGCCAGGAGCAAGTGACCTGGAAGAGGTGGTGCAAGCAGGTGTCTGCCTAATGCCACTTGCTCTGTGTCACTGGCTATCCGAAATCCAGAGACCCAGCACACAAGGGATCTTGGTGGTGGCAAGGCCTGTGCTAGTGCATGGGGACGAGCTGTGGCCACTCCCAGAGCAGGAGAGTTGCAGCTCCTTATGCACCTGCTGTGGAGTTGGGGCGACAGCATTTGGGGGGACTCTATACTCCCATTCATCAATCAGCCTCCCACAACTTGTGACCCCAGAGCTGAGAGTCAACGTGGAGTCCTGATCTGCCTGAAGCCCTGGCAGAGCCCCAGGATCCTTCTTAACGCACTCCAGGAATCATGGTTCATAGTGAGAACTGGTCTTAGACCTGCTGCCACCAAGCAGGTGCCCTCTAAGGGCCCTCTGGCCTCTTTAGGCCCCTTGTCCATCATTGAGGATCTTGATTCACAAAGGGATCTGGAAGCCCCCAGGACTTCAGAGATGGACGCAAACACCCCCGTTCTCTTAACGGACGTGTTCAGTGCTCCTTTGAAGGGCTTTCTGAAGCAGCCCTTGTCCAGAGGCTGCTGGATGTCGCCCACCAGGCTCCACAGCTTGGGGGGATTATCCCAGGACATCTGGGAGTCTTAAGATGGAACCCGTTCCTACCTTCCTGTGCAGCCCCCTCCATCCCTGCGGGGGCGGGGCCTCCAAGGCCCTGTCCGGTCAAGTGTTTTAGCAGGAGCTCCTCATGGGGCCCTCCCAGGGCCACCTGATTGTTGAGGTCACACTCAGCTCTGGGAAGGATCCCATCTCTAATGAGCGATGATGATTCCCATTGCATAGGCAGGAAGCACTCCCTGCTCCATCCACCCTGTAACCGGTTTCTGTGGCCAGAGTTTTCTGTTCAGTGCCTGCCTGACCCCAGGCAGGAATGGTTTGTGCTCAAGGCCAGGGCAGGTGTGAGCGCCATGAGGGAGCTGGATTGGCACGTGTGAACTCCTGCTCCCAGAGCTGGTGTGACTCTAGTGTGATGGGGTGGGGACAGTGGTGGCGTGGAGGGGACAGGTGTATCTGTGGCTGCCTTGCCCACTGCCTGGTTCTGAACAAAGCCCAGCGCTGCTGCAGGCCCTCCCGGATGTCACCACACATCCTGTGTGCTTATTGATTAAAAAATTTGGGCCGGGTGTGGTGACTCATGCCTGTAATCCCAGCACTTTGGGAGGCTCAGGCGAATGGATCACCTGAGGTCAAGAGTTCAAGACCAGCCGGGCTAACACGGTGAAACCCCGTCTCTACTACAAATGCAAAACTTAGCCAGGCATGGTGATAAGTGTCTATAATTCCAGCTACTCGGGGGGCTGAGGGAGGAGAATTGCTTGAACCCGGGAGGTGGAGGTTGCAGTGAGCTGAGATCACACTATTGCACCCCAGCCTGGGTAACAAGAGTGAGACTCCGTTTCCAAAAAAAAAAAAAAAAATTGTTATTGTTGTTGTTGTTGTTGTTGTTGAGGACCTGCTACTATGTTTGCCCTGAGCTAGGCACTGGGATACAACAATGAACAAGACAGGCATGGTTCATGCCCTAGTGAGGGAGGCAGATAAGAGCCCAGGAAACCAATAGGTGGAAGGAATAATAAGAGGTGTTTGGGTTATGGAGGGGTTAAGCTGGGAGCTGCCCTGCAAGCTCCCAGGTCTGGGAGTCACGAGCAGGAGCTGGTAGACCACAGGGCAGGAGTGGGCAGCTGCAGCATGGCCATGTGACCTGGGGCCTCTGCAGAGCCTTTCTGCATCCCACACATGAGCGTGTGCACGCCTGCACATGTGCTTGAGCAGAGGGTCCTCGAAGTCCACTGCTTGGCCCCAGCACAGAGCTCGTGTGTGGGGCCATACGGCTGAAACAACTGGGGGAGTCCTTTGAGACAAAGAATGCAAAATGCCTGTGGCCATTCTCAAGGTGACCCGACAGGAGAAGAAATGGGATGGAAGAGAGTTTGGAGTAGAAAGAGAAAGCGGGTCAGGCGCAGTAGCTCACACCTGTAACCCCAGCACTTTAGGAGGCCAAGGCGGGAGGGTTGCTTGAGGTCAGGAGTTCAAGACCAGCCTGGGCAACATGGCAAAACCTTGTCTCTACAAAAAAAAAAAAAAAAAAAAACTGCAAAAATCCACTGGGTGTGCTGGCATGTGCCTGTGGCCCCCACTGCTCGGGAGGCTGAGGCAGGAGGATCACCTTAGCCAGGAGGTTGTGCCTGCAATGAGCTGTGATCACACCCCTGCACTCCAGTCTAGACAACAGAGAAAGACCCTGTCTCAGAGATCGAGAGAGCGAAAGCGAGAGTGAGAGCGAGCGAGAGAGAGAGGTCTTAAGTAGGTAACAGATCTTTCCTTTGCAAAGGTTACAAAACATGTAGGGCTACAGAACTCCACTGCTGGGACCCCTTCCAGTGCGCAGAGGGGCTTGTTTGCAAAGGGCTCTGGAGCTGGGGCTTCATTCACGTCGTGGTGAATCGGGCTCTGCCATGTGCCCCCTCCCTATGTATTCACATCCACCCTGCATGCCCTCCTTGTGCGCACACGCTTGCTCTCTTGCCTCCTCTCTGTGTCACACACTTGCCCTCATGCCTCCTCTCTGTGTCACACACTTGCCCTCATGCCTCCTCTCTGTGTGTACACACTTGCTTGACGTACTCTCCCTATGCCTGTATACTCTGTGCACCCTCCAGTGTGGACACACCCTGGCCACCCACCTACCTTACAAATACCCATCATCCACAGGACTGGACGTCCCTGTATTCCCCTTGAAGTGGGGTAGGGTGGGGGTGTGTGTCTCTTGGCTTCAGTGGAGCCAATCATTGTATGCGTTACAAAACTAGACGTGGAGCTGGGGATGTCTGGAGAAGGTGCTGCGGGCCGGCTGAGTAGCCCCTTTGGTGTGTTTTCCATATCGGCCCCTGTGCGGATTGGGGTTTCTCTGAGCTGCGAGTCTTCAGTGTGTAGTGGGGCTCGGCCACGGAACTCCCTCTTAGGGATTTCGGTGGCTCACTGCTTGGGCCCCCAGAGAATACCTGCTGCCGGTGTGGGCTCGGGCCACCCCTGTACCCAGCTCCAGCTGCCGATGAGCCCTCCTTCCTCTGTGCCTGCTGCCTCTGCTGGTGATGCCATTGCTGGAGACGCAGTCTGGACAGAAGAGTGCAGCTGTGGGGAGAAAAAACCTCACTCTCATTGCCGGGTAGCACAGGGGCTTATAGGGGTGGTGGGGGGTTGGGTGTTGACTCTTTCTCATCAAGAGTGTACGAAAACCAGGCGTGGTGGCCCATGCTTGTAACCCCAGTGCTTTGGGAGGCTGAGATGGGGATCACTTGAGCCCAGGAGTTTGAGAACAGCCTGAGCAGCATAGCAAGACCCTGTCTCTATAAAAAGTATAAAAACAGAAAATTTAGCCAGATGAAGTGGCACATGCTCAGCTACTCAGGAGGCTTGGGTGGGAGGATCACTTGAGCCCAGGAAGTCAAGACTGCAGTGAGCTATGATCACACCACTGCACTCCAGCCTGTATGACAGAGCATGAGCCTGTCTCATAAAACAATCTGCTAGCCCATATTCTGTTTTTGCTTTTCTGTTTTTTGAATCCTCTAGCCCATATTCACCTTTGAAGGTGTGCTTCTACCTTCAAAAAACAGAATATGGGCTAGAGGAGGGCATGTGAGTGGGGTGGTGCCTGCAGTTGTAGGAAAATGCATTAACACCCAAGTGGTAAGTAAGGTGACCCACAGATCCCTCACCACACAGGGATGTGGTTCCAGGGACTGCATTGTGTCACGCGGCTGCTTGCAGTGAGGGAACAGGAAGCCTGTAGTGAGATCTGCCACTCTGGACCTCCCCAGCCAGTTAGCACTGGGCCACTTTCCTCCTCTTTCCACCCCTGCAGGCCTGTCTGGACTTCTGGGACCCAGCACAGAGCCTTGACTTCCCCCAGGGCTCCAAAATGGTGGATGTTTCCCTGTTCTCTTTCCCATTATGGCCGAGGCCAGATCTTCCTAAGAGGGTGACTTGACGTCTTTGGGACATCCTCAAGTTCAGTGACTTGGGAGGTCACACTTCTTAACTAAACCACCTTGAGCGGGTGCAAGTGTGCGGACTATTTGCCCTGATACCTGGGTGCACAGAGGTCAGAGGAGAACTGGGGTCATGTATTAATGTCCTGATACCTGCAGATAACTAAATCAATAAAAGAAGAAAAAAATAAAAAAGAAACTTGATATTCTTAGCTATCACCTCTACCCTCCTACCCCTCCCAGCCCCAGGCAACCACCAATCCACTTTCTTTCTTTTTTCTTTTTTCTTTTTCTTTTTTTTTTTGAGATGGAGTCTCGCTCTGTTGCCCAGGCTGGAGTGCAGTGGCTGGATCTCAGCTCACTACAAGCTCCGCCTCCCAGGTTTACACCATTCTCCTGCCTCTGCCTCCCGAGTAGCTGGGACTACAGATGCCCGCCACCACGCCTGGCTAGGTTTTTGTATTTTTTAGTAGAGACGGGGTTTCACCGTGTTAGCCAGGATGGTCTCGATCTCCTGACCTCGTGATCCACCCGTCTCGGCCTCCCAAAGTGCTGGGATTATAGGCTTGAGCCACCGCGCCCGGCCTTCTTTTTTTTTTTTTTTTGAGATGGAGTCTTGCTCTGTCGTGCCCAGTCTGAGAGCAGTGGTGCAATATCACCTCACTGCAATCTCCATCTCCCAGGTTCATGCGATTCTCTTGCCTTAACCTCCTGAGTAGCTGAGACTACAGGCACGCACCACCATGCCTGGCTAAGTTTTGCATTTTTGGTAGAGATGGGGTTTCACCATGTAGGCCAACTGGCCTCGAACTCTTGATCTCAAGTGATCTGCCTGCCTTGGCCTCCCGAAGTGCTGTGATGACAGGCATAAACCACTGTGCTTGGCCCTGGACATGTCTTTTTAATGCATACAAAAGGGATCTGCTGAACATTTTTTTTTGTGCTTTTTCTTTCAAATTTAACATATCTGAGATCTTTATCAGCTCATATAGCTTTATGTCATTCTTAAGGTTTAGGAACCCGTGGAGACCTTGTTGAAGGTGTCTAACAAAATGGCAGCATGGTAACCTTGCACACTGGCAGCAGTCTCTTCAGAGAAGCACCATATATTTATATGTGTGTGTGTAAGTAAAAGGTGAAATGTAAGGGAAACTGATTTTTTGGCACGGCATTGAATGCTGTTAATAACAGCTTAGGCATTAGCCACCCTTGTTATGGAGGCTGTCTGGTTGGAATCATTCTAGTGAATAATATCAATTTTGTCTGACACAAGGTCTTGATTGCTATTTATAAAGCTGTACATTTGAGAACCCACTCCAGCTGTAACTAGCTAAGTAAAACAATAGCTTGGGTCCCAGCTCAAATTATCTGTGCATTTCATTGTGTTGATCCTGCCTGTCCACTCTCAGGATGCGGGCTTGGAAAAGAGAGCACACTTCATTAGCATTCCTTGGCTAGTTGCTCGGGGATGTTCCCTCTTGCATGTGCTGTTTCTCAGGGTTCAGAGAAACCCGCTCTGTGAGGCTCTGGAGGGGAGGAAGACCATGGGTAGATGGTCAAGTGGGTAGCTTGAGCATTGTGTAGGCAGGACTGTTTGAGCCACGGCAGCGACCCCCGCTCGGTTGGTTGGGCCACTGTTCCAGCAGATGACAGCCCTGACATTATTATGGGGGCAGTTACCCTGTGCCGGCACAGTGCCCAATGCTGCACAGACGTTATCCCATTTAATCCTCCCAGCAGCCCTATGGCTTAGGTACCATTATTGTCTCCATTTTTGAAGTGGGAAAACAGAAACCCGGAGGTTAGATCATTTGCTCAGGTCACATACAGCTAGTAAGAGGCAGAACGGAGATTTGAAGCCAGGCTGCGCCTCGTGCTAGAACTCAGGTTCTGACCACGAACCAGCCTGCTTGCTCCACTCGCAAGGTGGTTGCCTGCGTGTTGTACACGCCTTCCATGTGGTGGGCTGGGGTCACTGCCCTCCAGTCTGAGTTGCTAGGGTTCTGGATAGCATCTTTTGTACCCTGGTCAACCATGGTTTTCGAAGCAACCTTGGAGACAGACAACCCTGGGTTTGAGCCCAAACTCTTCATGGCTCTCACTACCTGTAAGACCTCAGGCACCCCTCTGAGAGACTGCTGAGGAAGACTAAACCCAGTGATAGCTGCAAAGCCCTAGCACAGTGCCTGGCTCAGTGTGCACCCACGTGGTGCCAGCAAGAACATCGACAGTGCGGAGAGAACTGGGTGGTTCGTGGTGGCTTCAGCCTGCACATATGCAGAGCTAGAAAGGCCATTAAATCTGAAAAATACTGTGTATGCACATTTTTGGCTTAAACAAAGTCCCATTTACAAAGTCCATAACCCAGCTTTAATATTATTACATGCCCCAGACTGGGATTAATTCCAGGACAAGAGTGTTATTATGCTGTGTAGTGTTTCTCCCATATTCTCCTAGTGCATGGCCTCCACCAGCCTGGGCTTATGTCCTGGGGTGTGGGATGGTGGGGACACCCTGTCTCTGCCCGACTTGGTTCTGTGGGGTCCTGGGTGGAGTGGGGGGAGGCTGGTTGCCTTCTGATGTTGTCAGCTCATAAGTTGCAGTGCTCAGATGTGCTGTCATTGGGAGAGTTGACCTCAGCGTGTCCTGAGGTCTGTCTGTGGGTCAGGTCTCAGCAGGGTCATGAGCACTCACCACTTTGCTGATCCCTGAAGCAACTTTATTGGTTTCTTGAGGCAGTGCTGAGATTGATTAGTGATGTCTGCCAGGGGCACAGGGCTGGGGAAACCATAACTGATCCAGCACTTAACTTGCTATTCCTGTTTTATTCCGATCATTTTACATCTCTGCGAAACCAATAAAGGCCTCTTTGTAGGCTTTGCCCCCTCTCCCCTGGTCATGGGTATTATAATAAGGACCCCCACAAATATTCCTTCTTCCTCACCCTGCACCTCACCTGATCTATTTGTACAGTCTTCAAACTCACAGGCCCATCTCTGTTCTCTCTTTCAGTTGAAGAGGGGGAGGCCTCAGACTTCTCGCTGGCCTGGGATTCCTCCGTGACAGCAGCAGGTAAATGCCTGGGGGCTGGTGGAAGAGTTGCAGGGGGTCCTGGGGCTGGTCCAGGAACTCAGAAAGCCACCCAACTGGTTATGGAAATGATATTCTTTGTGTCACATTCCTGCCTCCAGTCCAGACTACCCCATGCAACACGATTTTTATATCAGTTCCATATGGTCAATAAAATCTATTACATACGGAGACTAATATTCCCTTATTCTCCTGAGGGCCACGTTTCCTTCTTGTGGGCACAGTTCAGATGGGCGGTGATTTTCCCACTGCACAAGCCTTGAAGCTCCTTGCTATGGGCGTTGCTGCACATTCATTCCAATCTAATTGCATAAAAGCCACTTTAATAGGACTTTTAAACTCCAGTCTACATCAGAATTCCTCTTTCCCTCCCTGGAAGGGGCTGCTCTGCACTCTCAGGGCTGGCAGAGCTCAGCTCGTGCCTCCAGGGAGAGGTAACAGAGGGAGCTCAGACTCGTGAGGTGTTGGGGGTGACATGACACTCAGGACATGGGATTCCCGCATAAGCTCTTCCCTGTACCTCAGTTTCTTAGCTGTAAAAATAGGTGGATGAATAAAGTTTTTCTAACTGTGAAGTTTTGCAGCTTGGAGCCTTCCCATGAGTACTGAGATTAGAACTGGCTTTGGGGGGTTTTGGGGAGCTCCTGAGTTGGGGGCCAGGGTCCCCTGTTTGCCCCGCATGCAGCCGGGGCCTCTCTTGGTAGTGGTGCCCCCGGCTCCCTGACCGGCAGGCGCTGGGATCCCCTTGCTTGTCCTCCTCCCCTGCCTTGGGCCAGGCCTGCCCTGGGATCCTGACCAGCTTTTTCTGGATTCGTGGGGGAGCTGGAGCTGCTTCAGTCTTGCAGAATCTTAAGGCCTGAGGAAGTCTATAACAGAACATTCAGTCCAAGCTTCTCCTCTTTTCGTTGTGGAAACTGAAGCAGGAAGAGAGATTTGCTCTGGGTCAGTATTTCAAAAACGTGCTTAGGCATCGGGTATATAAACATTTAATGTTTTCATGGTTATGTGTCTAATGTGTGATATTATAGACATTTGTGACTTAACTATGATGCTAAATTCATTTAAGTGAAAAAATGGAGTTGACAAGAGAGTGTTAGTGGTACAGAATATGGAGATTCAGCGGGAAGTTTGAAGATGGTTCAGTGAAATTTGGGAAAGGAGACTAAGCCCTCGAACCCAAGCCTGTGGCCCCTGGTTCCACGTCCTTTCCAGCAGGAGCTGATGCTGCCTGCAGAGTCCACAGGGTCCTGGTTGACCCAGGCTTGTGCACTGTTGTGGCTGCAGGTGCCCTGGCCCTTGGTGACAGGGGCTTCCTCCACAGAGAGGGGACTTGTCTGAAGCCAACATGGTGAGTGGTGCTCAAATTCTGGGGAGGAGGGTCCGGGACTAGGACAGGCTTTGGGGTCAGCACTGGGCAGGTAGGAGGCTGGGGGAAGGGGCTGTGTAGCCCCCTGTGTGTCTCCTTCTGTGCAGGAAGCGAGTTCCCCATGGTGGGGGGAAA
This sequence comes from Theropithecus gelada, assembly GCF_003255815.1. Taxonomy (NCBI): domain Eukaryota; kingdom Metazoa; phylum Chordata; class Mammalia; order Primates; family Cercopithecidae; genus Theropithecus; species Theropithecus gelada. The sequence continues at coordinate 7,471,142 of NC_037688.1, read as the reverse complement.
CAGCAAGACCCTAAGGCGCCGTGTGTCAGAGATGTAGTCCCCCTGAGAGATGAGGGGTGCAGGGGCTCACACTTGCTGCCTGCTCTGGAGAGGATCCCACTGTACCCCAAACCCCTGAACTAGGAAAGCACTCAGCCCTGCGTTGTCTACAGAAGGTCCTCCTTCCCAGCTGCTTTCCCAGTGGGGCTGGAGGTGATGCAGACAGATGGGAACATCAGTGGCTTGCAAGGAGGGTGCTAGCAGTGATTGCTATAGACAGAAAGCCCTGGGCAAGGGGGTGGCTGCATGCCTAGGCAGTGAGGTGTCTCCCAGCTTGCAGAAGGCAAGGGCGATGTTGATGGTAGGGCCTTGGAGTCTGCAGTTCTGTAATTCCACAGTTGGGCGGCCAGTCTTAGGGCCTCTCTGGGCTGCCTGGGAGTAGTGGGAGCTATGGGATTTGCCAGTTTCCAGGCAAGAGCTGAGCATGCCTCGTGCATGTAGGAGGATGCACACTCCTTGTGACTCCACAGCCACAGCTCGCCATGGTGCCAGTCAGTTTCGGATTCTCTGCTCAGCGATGGGGAGAGGCAGGGCAGAGCATCCCCGGCAGTGGATAATCCACAACGAGACAGCCAGGCCAGGAATTGTTTTGTTTTCTTTGGCTCATTTTTGCTGGTGTTTTTTCGTTTGTTTGTTTGTTTGTTTTGTTTTTTTAGTTTGTGCCATGCATGTGATAAATTTTCATTCCCAGTTCTATTGGACTTGAGCTATTAAAGTCAGCTTGTATTCCCTGAGCATGGGGTGTGTGAGATGGCTCCAAGCCTGGGTGGCAGGCAGAAGTCAGTGTGGGAGGTGGCCCTGGACATAGGCAATGTCACATTTATTGAGCACTTACTTAGTGTGTGCCAGGCACTGAGCGAACACTCTACCTGCAACGTCTCGCTGAGCCATCGTGACAGCTCTGTGAGGTGGGTGCCGCTTCCAGCAGCAGCTCCATCATTTCTCTGTGGGCTTGGCTTAGGGACAGCCATCTGGTGGACAACAGGGCCAAAGGCCTGGTGAAAGCCGCTTTTGTCTAATACTTTTCATTAAACTGAGAAAATGTCACTTGGCCACATCAGAGAATGGCAGCAGGTGACAGAAGATTATGGGGGAGCAAAACCTCCCAGGCCACCCTTGGCACTGCTACTGAGAAACCCCATCCTCATTTGACACATGAGGGAAGGAGCTCGGAGCAGTACAGTAGTGAATCCACGGTCCCCAGCTGGCAGGCTGTGCATCAGGGACTCGAACCCAAGTCCTCCGGAAGCCAGAGCCTGTGGTTTAACCTCTGCACCACTTGGCATCAGGAGGTGGAGAGCTGAGCAGGACCTGAAAGCGGGGCATTATGGCAACTTCTGGAAGGTCCTTGGCAGGACAGGCATGGTGGCTGCAGGGCATAGGTAGGTCCTGCTCACAGGCCCCCATTGGCCCTGGGCTGAGGGCATTTTACCAGGAGGAAGGGAGAGCTATAAGGCATAGAGTAGCTCTTCTTCTTGGGGGGGGGGCCCTGTTGGCCCAGAGCGCAAGCTTTTCATGCACCTTCCTCTCCTCTGCTTTGCCCAGCCCTGGGTGTGTGATGGAGAACTGCAATAAAGAAGCAGAATGCGCAGTTTGCGTCTTCACTCACCTCTGGCCCGCCCTGGCCACCCTGCTAGTGGGGACCCTGTGGCCCTCAGCCCCCAGGAACAACCAGGCTTGCTCCTTCTGTGCCCTCGAGCAGGGGTCCTGACAGTGATGGAGAGCCCGGCCTTGCCTGGCAGGGAAAGGAGCGAAATGATGAGCTCATGGCAATATCCCGTAGTCCCGAGGCGGGGGCGTGGGGAGTGGAGCGCGCAGGCCCACTCATGCCGCTTGCTGGCGAATGGGGCTGCTGATGGTGAGGCCCAGGGGAAGGAGCACTTCATTTGGAGTCAAGATGTGGGGTTGCCTTGGAGGTGTGGAGCTGGAGTTCCTAACCTGTTTTGAGCCACAGGTGCCTTTGAGCATCCAGTGGCAGTGTGTGGATTCTCTTTCGGACACACACAGGATTTCATGTGTGATTTCAGGGTTGTTCGTGGGCCATTCTTCTTCTCCAGCCAACCCTAACTTCTCCCGCCTTGCCAGGCCATAGGTGTGAACTTACAAATGTGAAAGTCCTTTGCAAATGGGAAAACCTTGCCAGGGTCACAAACTCAAAGGCCCACCTGAGGCGCGCTGATGGCCCAGGTGGGCTGATACGTGAGGGGCCGCGGTGGATGGTGACACAGATCCTGCAAAGAGGATGGCTGGCCCTCAGCTCCTGCTGGCTGGGCCATGAATTGCCAGAATTCTGGCTGGGTCCAGAGTTGCCAGATCTTCAGAGTTTTAAAAGAAAAGCCAGAAAGCTGGATTTTCATAAGAAATCTTTAGATTCTTAAACCAACCCAGCTTATGTCTTTTTAAAAACAGCTTTACTGAGATATAATTCACATATCATACAATTCACCCACTTAAAGTGAATTTTGGTATATTTAGAGATATATGTGACCATTACTTGAGTGAACTTAGAACATTTTCATGTCCTTAAAAGGAAACTCTTGACCAGGAGCGGTGGCTCACACCTGTAATCCCAGCACTTTGGGAGGCCAAGGCAGGAGGATTGCTTGAGCCCAGGAGTTTGAGACCAGCCTGGGTAATATAGTGAGACCCTGTCTCTACAAAGAATCAAAACAAAATAGCCCTGGGCATGGTGGCATGCACCTGGAATCCCAGCTACTTGGGAGACTGAGGCAAGAAGATCACTTGAGCCCAAGAGTTCGAGGTTACGATGAGTTTTGATCATGACACTGCACTCCAGCCTGGGTGACAGAGTGATAGCCTGACTCTAAAATAATTAACTAAATAAAAGAAAAAGAAAAAAAAATAATAATAAAGAAACACTGTATCCTTAGCTACCACCCCTGCCAGTCCCAGGCTACCACTGATCCACTTACTTTTTTATTCTAATTTTTATTTTTTTGAGACAGAGTCTCACTCTGTCGCCCAGGCTGGAGTGCAGTGGCGCGATCTCAGCTAACTGCACCCTCCACCTCCTGAGTTCAAGCAATTCTCCTGCCTCAGCCTCCCCTCGTAGTGGGGACTACAGGTGTGTGCCACCGCACCTGGCAATGTACAAGTTTTTGTTTGAATGCTTGTTTTTAGTTCTTTTGGGTGTATTTGTAGGCGTGGAATTACTGGGTCTTAGGGTAACTTTATGTTTAACTTTTGGAGGAGCCACCAGACCTTCCCAGGCATTTTGCATTCCCACTGCCCATAGGGATTCCACTTTTTCCAGGTCCTTGTCAGCATTTATTATTTTCCTTTTTGCAAATTCTAACCTTCCTAGTAGGCGTGAAGGTATCTCATTCTGAACAACTCATGGATTTTTTTTTTCTTTTCTTTTTTTTTTTTTTGAGATGGAGTCTTGGTCTGTTGCCAGGCTGGAGTGCAGTGGCACCATCTTGGCTCACTGCAACCTCTACCTCCCAGGTTCAAATGATTCTCTTGCCTCAGCCTCCCCAGTAGCTGGGACTACAGACACGTTCCACCAAGCCCAGCTAATTTTTGTATTTTTAGTAGAGATGGGGTTTCACCATGTTGGCCAGAATGATCTTGATCTCCTGACCTTGTGATGTGCAAGCCTCGGCCTTCCAAAGGCTCCCAGTGCCTTTGACCTACCTCCTAGCAACGTCTCCAAATCCCCTGTATCCTGCCTGTCACAGCCTGGCACTAGCCCTAACCCTAACCCCCGTCTCTCCCGCCCATCCTGGCCTGGTACTAAACCTACCGCTATCCCTAACACCCCTCTTTCCCACCCATCCCAGCCTGATACTAGCCCTAACCCCCCTCTTTCCCGCCCATCCCAGCCTTCTACTGACCCTAACCCTACTCTAATGCTAACCCCCTTCTTTTCCACCCACCCCAGTGTGGTACTAACCCTAACCCTAATGCTACTCCTAACTCCCCTCTTTCCCACCTATCCCAGCCTGCTACTAACCCTAACACTAACTTTAACGCTAACCCTAATCCCCCTCTTTGCTGCCTATCCCAACCTGGCACTAACCCTAACCTTAACCCTAACCACCCATCTGGTAATAACCCTACTGCCTAATAACCTCTACTGCCCATCCCAGCCTGGTAATAACCCTAACCCTACCCCTAACCCCTATCTCTCCCGCCCATCACCCGCTGGTAGGGAGATGCATCTTGCCTTCAGCATTTCCTCCCTCTTCCCACAAGCCCTTTGGAATGAGGTCTCTAAGTGGCAGACACCAGAAACATCATGTATGATCCTCAGGTCTATGATGTGGGTTTTCAGGGAACCCACACAACCATGTGGAAATTTACCTCCTCTTTCCCTGTCACTGAGTTTGATCTGGGAGCTGAAGCTGCGCATCTATTTATTTTTATGTTTATTGTTTTTATTGAGACAGGGCCTTTCTATGTTGCCCAGGTTGGTCTCGAACTCCTAGGCTCAAACAATCCTCCTGTCTCAGCCTTCCAAGCAGCTGGGATTACAGGCATGCACCACCATGCTTAGCCTGAAGTGGGTAAGGGGATCATTTTTATGTAATTGTCTAGTCAGAGTCTCATTGGAATCTTCCACCTCACCAGGCTGGGTTTTGGGACTGGTTGGGCAGAGTCTGCTCCATGGCTTCCATCCAGCATGGCAGCTCTGGAACAGCAGCAGGGAGAGGCAGTAAGAGGAGGGTCTGTGGGTGGGCCAGAGATAGGACACAGTTAGTTCGTTGACACATACTTCTTGTGAACGCCTGGGCAGGTTAGGTAAGTCTATTTCTGGCGTGGTGACAGACACACTTGTTTGAGAGGAACACTCAGTATCATCAGTTGACTGTGATGGCCCCGCAACCTGAGACCTCATTTGTGTTGCACTGTGATCAGACTTTTAGGCCTTCCTGCCATGGGACAGGTGTTCTTGCGCCAGTTAATAGGAACCGTCACTCCCATTTACAAGGTGCTTCTAGGAGCCAGGTCTCCTTTGCTTTTCACATGCATATGAGAAAACCGAGAAACAGAGATGCTAGTAACTTGCTTCTAGGTCACTCAGCCAAGAAGCGGCAGAGCAGAGATTTGAACCCAGGCAGCTCATGCATGAATTTAGTGCCTCAACTGTAGAGGGCAGACCTGCCAGTGAGAATGCGGGTCCCATGCCTTGTTTTAGAGGAGAATCTCTGGAGTCAGCTCTGTGCCCCGGTCACTCCTGGGTCAGGTAAAAGAGTCTAACTGAAGCCAGCCCTCGGTATTTGCTGCCTGGAAGGAGAGGAGGTGCATGTTTTGAAGACCTTGCACACATCTCCCATGTTCAAAGCCAGGCCTGGAAAGCACTGGGCCAGGCTCTCTGCAGGGACTCACACCACCTCCAGCCCCCGTCCCCAGCCCTCCTTCCACATCTTGGTGTTGGGCATGGGGGCAGTTTGCAGGGGAAGGTGGGGATAGGACTGCAGGCTCTGGGACCTCCTCAGGTGGGAGGTAGAGCCGGCATTGGGGTAGCTGGTGTCCTGGGACCTCCTTGAGAAGAATGCCTTGAAGCCTCTCATTTTTCTTTTAGCCTGGTTCTGGGTAAAAGATGGGGTGAGGAGAATGGTCGGGGTCCCTGCTCCTGACCAAGGCGACAACCTCATCCCCTGCAGTCCTTTGCCCCCAGGTTTTGGCTGGGAAAATGGACAGAAATGTCCAGAAGCCTGGGCCTTTCACCATGGGCGGGCGAGGCTACTCCGTGCAGTCCCGCCTGCACTTCTGAACCACGCGGAGCTGCCTCCCACCCTGCTTGTGTGTTGCTGGAGTGCATATTTATTATTTCAATGGCTTCACAGAAACTCCACCCACACCCCTGCGCTTCTGCACTTGCGTTTGCATTTCTCCCAGTCCCCTTTCGAGCTCTGTTCGTCTATAAGCTTCTACATGAAGTCCACGCTGAACTCGCAGTGGATTTCCTTGTAGTTCCTGTTGGACCTGAGCTTCCTGTGGTCCTGGGACCCATGTACCTCCCACCTTAGTGTCTGTACTGGAGCCCTCAAGTGGATGGGCGTGAATGTTCTTCTCCGCCTCTCCCCTGTTGGACGTTCGGACTGCTTTAGGTGATGGCTGTTGTAAATAACGCCATGATGAACATCTTTGTGTGGGTGGTCTTTTTTTTCTCCTTTGGAGATTTTCTTAGGGGCTCCCAGCACCTTCTAACTTTTTCTTTCAATCCCCAAATCAAAGCTGGAGAGACTGTTCCCCTCGTCTGTGTCCATTGCTCCCCACTGGGTCTCACTTTGAACACTTCCCCAAGTGACTGTCCTGCATTGGGTCGCCTGTGGGATGTCTCACCCACCCATGATACTTGCCTAGAGCCATGTGACTGTGGCCCGTGGTGCAAGCTGCCTGGACACCCTTTGGCTTCGGTCTGGTGTGCTGGTGGCGTCTGCCTTTTGTGCTTGAGCTCCCAACCTAATCATCTTTTTGATGAGGACCAAGAGACATTTTAAAGGAGCAGAAAAGTCTCACTAAATAGATGTAGAATTTCCAGTATTTTAAAGACTTATGAAATGCATTTTTATATGGGGCCAGCTGGGGAGTTTCTCATTAGCTCGGCTGGGGAGCCTGTGGGGAGTTGAGCTAAGTGGAGCCAGGCAGGCTGGGTAGGAAGACGCGGTGGCCCCGAGCTCACCGGGGGAGCGTGGCAGGCATGCGCCAGCAAGTCGGCTCCACGGACCCCTGGCCAGGCAGCCTGGGCTGCGCCTTTGTTAGAGCTGCTCCCTCTACAGCACAGGGGGCCTCAGAAATCGTCAGGTGGTGACTGGAGCTGAGAGGTGGCCACTCTGTTACCATGGTGAGCAGTCCACGGGGTAGGGCATTCTGTGCCGCGTGTGCACATGGATGCATGCACTTGTGTGTGTGCTTGTGTGTGAGCATGCCCAGGTAGCTGCAGCCCTGACTCGGACCCCTGGCAGGGGGGCGCTCCAGTGCCCCTGTGCTCTGCCTGCTGGTTGGTGCTGCATCCTGGGCTCCCTGGTGCTGCCTTGGACCAGTTCTCTCAGGAGGAGGTGGCATTTCCTGCCCACCCTTTTCCTCTGGCTCTGCACCAGCCTTGGGGCCCCCATTGGGCTCCGCTGTACTTGGCTTCCTCGTTGACATGCCTGCTGTGCACGTGTGTATGCAGAGCCCATGCATACATGTGCACATGTGTGCTCAGGACTCAAGTGTGCTGGTACCCAGGGCATGTGGAAATGAACAGGTGTGCAGTGCGTCTTCTGACTCCTGTTTTCCTCCTGTACCTCTATCCTGGCTGATGACTTCACTTCCATGGAGCTAAGCTTGTCTTGCTGATTTCTACCCTCTTGAGATGGACTTGGGGCTTCCCTGATGGCAGGGATGCTGTCGTTTGTCACGTGTCCCTGGTCTGGCATTGGGACTTTGCAGCGCAGTTGCTCAGTTGATTTGGGACCATCTGCCCCAGCAAACCCATGGCCCTGCCCCTCCTCTCCTGGTGCCGTTGGGCTTTTCGGGGGACATCAGTAATGAGGATTGTAAAGACAAGGAGGAGCCAGTCCTAATTCCTCCAAAGCTGGGTGCTCCCTGAGGATGGAAAGGCCTCTCTTTGGTGTCGGCCCTTTCCCAAGTCCCCAAGGATCCTGCTGTCCTGCTGGTGGACACTGGAAATCAATAGTTCTTTGGCAACTTGAAGCCTGCCCATAAATAGTCAGTTGTGTCTGTGGGTTGGGGTGTGTGGGGTGGGGTGATGATGGCATCACTCCTCATGCATTTGGGGGAGTCGGTGCCCATCCTACTCCCTCCAGTGTTGCCCAGCCTTGTGCGTGCGTCCTGGGGTGGTTTGCACCCGCGCTGCTCAAACTTGAACATGTGTACAAATGGTCAAGACGCAGATTCTGACTCAGCAGGTCTGGGTAGGGCCTGAGAATCTGCATTTCTAGCAGGCTCCGGAGTGATGTTGATGCTGTTGGTCCACAGACTGTGTTACTCCTTGGCATTTTTTGAAGCTCAGCCTAAATGACACCTCCTCCAGGAAGTTTCCCATGATAGCCCTGCCATAATTCTGCGCCCCCTGAGCCTAAGAGCTCCTGATCCTGGCCCTCAGTGCTCCCACTGCCTTCTGCTTGGTTCTAGCGTTCCTTCTCTTCTTATACCCAGCTCCCTGATGCTCTGCTCACTCCTAGGGGGCAGTGACCGAGTCTGGTTCTCTGCGTCCCCACAGCTCAGCCCTGGCTTGGCAGTTGGCAGGTGCCTGGCAAATGTCTGCCAAGATGCAGAGCCTCACCTCCACTTCTTTGTCTGTATTTGTCCTGGGAAGTGCAGGGCCTGAGTTTTGTTCACTTTGTTAAGAGCAAAATCTGGGTTTGAGGTCTAGATGCTTATTAGCCGTTCAATATGGAGTAAGTTACTAAACCTCCCTGTCCTTTCATTTCCTCATCGGAAATGGGGATAATAATAGTCCTACTTCCTAAGGCCATTGTGAGGATGGCACAGGGAATCCGCATGGAGTGCTTAACCCCTAGGGTGCCATCTGGCACCAAGGCTCCAACGGGCCCCTCCTTCTCATCACATCGTCACAGCTCCCTGCCTTTCTCCCCACATCTTGACTGGCAATCTCTAGGCATGGCCACAGTGCCTGGGGCAATCTGCTTCACCTTCCTGCAGGTTTGGGGTGGAACTGAATCTGTAGGGAACCATTCTTGTTTACCCTGGTTGGTGAGGCATGGCTTGTTTCCCAAGTGGGGCAGGCCAGGTGGGGTGGGGGTTGGTGGGAGGTGGGCAGGGTCTGCTCTGAAAGGCAGAGGCCTGAGGCTGTCCTGAGATCAGATTCCTTCCCTGGGTGGGGCTGGACACATGGACTGTGCGGCCATGGGCCAGTGCCCGGTAGGAAATGGCCAGGGTCAGCCTGACCGCACCACCTGGCATGTGTTGGCTTCCTGGGTGGACACTCTGAAGGGCCCAGTTCCTGGGTTGGATACGGTCAGTGGTGCCCTGCTATAGACTGCAGGCAGCCCACAGGGGTTAGGCTGCTGTCATGTCAGCTGACATTCCCTTAAAATCCTTGAGTGTGCAGGGAGATGCACACACACACACACTCTAACACACACACGAGATTAGGCTGAGCCTGGCTATCTGATGCCTCTCTGGTTCAAAAAATTATTATCTTACCTCCACTAATAAGTTTTTCTCCTTTGTCATGGTTGATTGCTTTAACTGATGGCTGCTGGCCATATGTGGTAGTAGTTAGCACATCAGACTCATGCTTAGTCTGGCAAATATGATAAATTTTACTTATGCTGTTCTACTTATCAAGGCTAAATGTCCTGCAAACCTGGCAAGCTTGTGGAGGCAGGGACAGTGCCTATTTGCTTACTGTTGTATCCTCAGCAATTGGCACTGTCTTAACAATAACAATTAAAAAGTAATAACCATCTAGTGAGCATCCACTCAGTGCCAGACAGCGGGCTGTGACATGCATTATCTCATTTAAGCCTTGTTAACCACAGTATTAGCATTCCCATCTCACAGATGAGCAACTGAGGCCAAAGAGGTAAAGAGATTGGTCCAGTCTGCACAGCTAGTTGGGGTTTTGTCTGAGTCTAGGGCACGCTTTCTGTAGTTGCTAATTCGTAGTGCCTGGGACTCAGTGGAGACTTACTGCATCTTTGTGGAATGAGCGGCACTAGAATGTGCTGTGAGCCCTAATGTCATTGCAGCGACACACCACTAGTAAGAAGCCACCAGGGTCAGTGTGGGAATGAGTGATTGTTGATGGGCACAAGCCTGTGAGTGCTCTTTGGTGGTGACGTGTAAATTCACAAGTCATTGTGTGTGCATGCATGTGCACACGCAACATACACATATTACATGCACACAAACACAAGGACGCATGCACACATTCATACATATATATGCTCATACTCCCACTCAGTGCAAACGTACTCCACACAATGCACATGGACACTCACACACACGTAGGTACACATTTACACACAATGCACATGTACCCCCATACACATGTAAACACACACATATGTGCACATTGGCGTCTGCACACTCACACAATACACACATTCACATATATGGGCCTTCACATACGTGTTCCTCCGTACTACACACATATGTATGCACAGCCAAGTGCATGCATATGCATAATGTACACTCACATGGACGCCTACAGACACAGGTGTGCACACACATGCACAACACAGATGTATGCCTATACATGCATACAGGAGTGTGTTCACACTGCCAACATGCACATAGTGCGCATGTGCACACACTTACAAATCCATGCACATACAGAGGCACACACACATATGCAGCATTCACTCATCCACATCCGGGCATGCAAATGAGCAGAAAAAGCCCGTTTCTAGGCTGTCTCCCTTGAAGGATCAGGAACAGTGCCCAGGCGGGGTGTTCAAGATGTCCACATCGTCTCCTTGCTCTCTGTTTTCTTTCTTCCGTTTCTTTGTCATACCCTCAGGGTCCTAGACGTTCTTTCCATCCAAAGATTTGCACCCCTGCTCTTGGACCCAGTGCTGGGCTGACCCGGGTGTGGACCTAGACCCCAGTCTTGGTCCATCTGTCTGTTCGCCTGCCTGGCCTGCTGCGGCCTGCGTGTACCGCCCCCCAACCCCCAACTTGCGTGTGACTTCATTTTCCACTCTGCACCTGCCTCTTTAAGAGACCAGGGGCCTGGCGGGCCTGTCCCCAGGGTCGGGGCTGGGGGAGGCTGGACAGCTGCAGGTTGGGGGGAAGCTTTGTGAGCTCCCAGCGGCCTCTTGGAGCCTGGGTAACGCTGGGGAAACTGAAACAAAGGCCGACAATGGCCTCCTTCCCTCCCCGGGTGGCCTCAGAGCAGGGCCTGCCTGGGCGGCCTCTGGGGGCCCCTGTTATTTCCTGTGCTGGCTGTGGGGCTTCTGGCCAGCTTGGAACGGGACAGGAAGCTGGGTAGGGCATCGCCTCCCCACCCGCTGGGCTGGCCCTCGCAGGCCAGAGTAGCTGCTCCTGGGAGTGGGGTTCGGCTTGGCGTTCCTGCTCCGTGACCGCCGCTCCAGCCCCGCTTGGCCTGGTCTGCCCTACTCAGGTCTGGCCAGGCCTCCCAGGAGGGAAACTCAGCCTTCCGTCTCCACTGCCCTCTCCCTGCTGCCGACTCCATGTGCTCCCACCATCTCCGCTGAGTCCATCCATGCTGTCACCTGAGCTCCTGCATCTCCTCTCCCTAAATGGCCCAAGCCGCTGTGGTCAGAGCCCTTGCCCCACAGAGCCGAGGACAGGGCCAGGCAGGGAGCATTTCATGGCTTATTAATTAATTCATTTGGGATTATGCTAGAGGTAAGCATAGGTTTGGTACCAGGGTTAGGGTTACACTGAAGTTTAAGGTTAGCGTTAGGTTTACCAAAACCTACAGACCAAAAAAACATATGAGTTAAGGGCATGGGTTTTTAGGCAGGCAGGTCTTTATTTCAATCCTGATTCACCACCAGCTATTCATCACAGAATTGTCAGGCATCTGTGTCCTTCTAGGCCACAAGAGCACAGCTGGGTCCCTGACTTCCAGGACTCACATTCTAGAGTGAGGAGGCAACAGTGGGCAGGTGAACACACACTGCACAAATTAAGTGTATTCACTGCGAGAATGGGCTTGACTCAGTGGTTGCACCTTCCCAGAGCTCAGCTTCCTGATCTGTAGAATGGGAATAACAAAGCCGCTACCTTGTGTCACCATTATAAGGACAGGTGAGAGGGTAGATGGCATGTGTCCAGCATGGTGCCTGGCACACAGCATGTCCCCAGTAAGCGCTAACTGTGATGATTATTAATGAAAGGCAGTGGAGGTGGCCTGTGGGTCACTGGGGTGCTCAAATAATAGATGAAGAGACCAATTATGTCAAAACCTAAGGGAAGGGTCAGGATGCCTTTGAGCCTCCTGGCAGCCAAGGCCCAAAGAGAAATAGAATCAAAGCTGCTTCCATCTGATGTAAGAGCTTGGGACAGACCAGTGTTTTCCCCTGGCCTGGACGCTGCCTTCACTAGGCTGCGTCTGGGGGCTGGCGGGGCAGCTGCTCAGGTAACTTTCCTAAGTGCCTGGTTAAGTGCAATTAAATGGGTTTCTTTAAGGCAGGATCTCCAAGGGCCTTCAACATGCCTGTGGATGCTTTGAGTTATAGGGAGGGTTCTTAAAACTCTTGGACTCAGAATCTGTCCTTCATCCCTTTTTTTGAGGACCACCTATCCCTAAGCCCAGAATCTTGGAACACAGTTTGGGAAGCTCTGTTTATGTGCTTCTCCTTTGAACTGAACACCACGGGAGGCACCTCACTCACAATGTCCCCTCCTCCCCTTGCCCAGACTGTCATTTGGCTGTGGTTTATTCCGACAGGCCTGGGGGTCTTCATCTGGCAGATCCCACCTGTTGCTTACTTCTTACTGGATGATTGCATTTACTCATCTTATCGGAGTCCGATCCAGCCTCCAGCAGGGGTGCAGTTATGGAAACTGAGGCTCAGAGTGCTTAGAGGGCTCAGGACTGTGGCTCCTAATTCAGGGTCTTTCCACTGCCCCATATTCCATAGACACACACACCCAGATGCACACGCATGCTCACACACATGCACACACCTGAATGTATGCACGATCACCCACTTTTTGCTCTGCGTATGTAGGGATGTTGTTCTGTGTCTAAGATCTAAAGTCTGGCTGGAGCCCCCTCTCTTTCTCCTGCCCACCTCCCCTTCCTGGTGGGCAGGACTGGGAGCCCGCCCCAGTTAGGCCTGCCAGTGGCCACTTACCCCGTGTCTGGCAGGCGCCCTGTGGAGTTTCCATGGTGAGCTGTCCTCTGGGGGCCCTGGGTGGGACTTTCCATCTGGGTGGAAACCTGACCCACTGGCTCAGGGCTGGAAGGGGAGGAAATGCCTTCTCCAAACGTGGAAAGAGGAAGCAAAGAGAGGTGGCTGGCCACAGTCCCTGACTTCTGCAAAGCCACAGGGCCTGAGGACCCCAAGGAGCCTGGGGCAGAGCTGCGTAGGACTCACCCATCAGGGACGGCCACAGCTCAGATAGGGCCACAGCTGCGTAGTGTGGCTTTGCTTTGGGAGCTGACTGTTGTAGGCTCCTGCAGTTCTGCCCATGAGCTCGTGCCTGTCTGTGCTGGCATTCCCTGCATGCTCCTGCAGAGACTCAGGGCCAGCCAGTTGGTAAATGGCTAGGCCAGGATTTGGACTCGGTTCACTGTCCTCAAGGCCCATGTGGTTGTCACTCTGCCTCCTTGCCTTCCTCAAGCAGGCATTTCCATAGGCATTGCCTCACTGAGTTCTTGCAGGTGCGCTTTGACCATTGGTATTATCATTATTCTTGTATTTCATATGTGGAAATTGAGGCTCAGAGAGGCTAGGCATCTTGCCCAATGTCACACAGCAAGTTTGTGGCAGAGCTGCACTATAGCACAGATACCACTCGCCCTTTACTTTGCTGACAGCAACATATGCATACGTATAGGTCATTTATCATTTAACTTCCTCCAACTTAGATAGACACATTTGCCAAAAAGTGAGGACAATAACAATGTAAAGAGATTTGGTAATTGCAGTCAATAGGAGCTGGCTTACTCAGGGAACCTGCGATGTGGTTAGGCACTGTGTCCCCACCCAAATCTCTTGAATTGTAATCCCCCAAATCCCCACGTATCAGGTGGAACAGGTGGAGATAATTGAATCATGGGGTGGTCTCCCCCCTGCTCTTCTTGTGACAGTGAGTGAGGTCTCACAAAATCTGATGGCTTTGTTTTTTCTTTCTTTTTTTTTTTTGTGAGATGGAGTCTTGCTCTGTCACCCAGGCTGGAGTGCAATGGTGCCATATTGGCTCATTGCAATCTTTGTCTACTGGATTCAAGCGATTCTTCTGCCTCAGCCTCCTGAGTAGCTGGGATTACAGGCACCCACCACCATGCCTGGCTAATTTTTGTATTTTTGGTAGAGACAGGGTTTCACCATGTTGGCCAGGCTGGTCTCGAACTCCTGACCTCAGTTGATCCACCTGCCTCGGCCTCCCAAAGTGCTGAGATTACAGGCATGAGCCACCATGCCCAGCCAATCTGATGGTTTTATAAGGGGCTTCTCCCTTTGCTCAGCACTCACTTCATCCTGCCGCCCTGTGAAGAAGGTGCCTGCTTCTCCTTTGCCTTCCGCCGTGATTGTACATTTCCTGAGGCCTCCCCAGCCATTTGGAACTGTGAGTCAATTAAACCTCTTTCTTTATAAACTATCCAGTCTCAAATATTTCTTCATAGCAGTGTGAGAATGGACTAATACAACCTGTGATGTGGGTGAGAATCTTCTGTTCCCTCGGGTGTTGGTCTCTGTGGCCCCTTGTGGGGCAGGTGGATTCCACTCTGGGGTTTTAAGATGTATTTTCATCCCACATGCTTGATGTAGGAACCAAGCCATTCGCCATGGATGTATCTCAAGCCACAGCAGTTGTATCTTAGGGGAGAGGAAAGAGTTTTGGGGATTAACTTTGACTCTAAGACACATTTGCCTCATAGACTGACTTTGGAACCTGGCACTCCCTTACCCCTGAAGCTGGGACAACAGGGGTGAGCCTCTGTCTGACTCACAGGTTCACCAAGGGTGCTTGGACCAATGTGCCAGGGCAGGTGTGATGGCCAATTTTGTGTCAACATGACTGGGTTAAGGGCTGCCCAGACAGCTGGTGGAACATGATTTCAGAGTGTGACTGTGCAGGTGTTTCTGGAAGAGATGAGCATTTTGATGGCTGGACTGAATAAAGCAGACGGCCCTCACCAGTGCCGGCTAGCATCATCCAGTCCACTGATGCTCTGGATAGAATGAAAAGGCAAAAGAGGGGTGACTTTGGTCTCTCTGTTTGAGCCCGGCCATCCATCTTCTGCACTTGGACGTCAGCACTCCTGTTTCTTGCGCCTTGAGTCTGGGGCTGGGACTGACAACATTGGCTCCCTTGGGTTTCAGGCCGTGGGACTTGGACATGAACTGCAGCACTGACTTTCCTGGGCTTCCAGCTTGCAGACCACAGAGGGTGGGATGTTTCCAGCCTCTATAACTGTGTGATCCAGGCCCCTATAACACATCTCTTTTGGTATATCCATATGTGGATCCCCTTGGCTCTAGTTCTTGGGAGAACCCTGGCTAAGGCTCTAGATCTTGGGAGAACCCTGGTGAAGGTATGTGGGAGCTGAATTTTCTCTGTATGAGTCCATTTTCATACTGCTGTGAAGAAATACCCAAGACTGGGTAATTTATAAAGCAAAAGAGGTTTAATGGCCTCACAGTTCCACATGGCTGGGGAGGCCTCACAATCATGGTGAAAGGCAAAGGAAGAGCAAAGGCACGTCTTACATGGTGGCAGGCAAGACAGAATGAGAGCCAAGCAAAGGGGGACACCCCTTCTAAAATCATCAGATCTCGTGAGATTTACTCACTACCATGAGAATAGTATGGGGGAAACTGCCCTCATGATTCAGTTATCTCCAACAGGGTCCTTCCCACAACACATGGGAATTATGGGAACTACAATTTCAGATGAGGCTGTGCTCGGTGGCTCATGCCTGTAATCCCAGCATTTTGGGAGGCTGAGGCAGGAGGATCACTTGAGGTCAGGAGTTCAAGACCAGCCTGGCCACCATGGTGAAACCCTGTCTCTACTAAAAATACAAAAATTAGCCAGGTTTGGTGGTGCACGCCTGTAATCCCAGCTACTCTCAGGAGGCTGAGGCAGGAGGATCACTTGAACCTGGGAGGTGGAGGTTGCAGTGAGCTGAGATTGTGCCATTGCACTCCAACCTGGGTGACAGAGTGAGAGAGAGAGATTCCTTCTCAAAAAAAAAAAAAAAAAAGAAATTCAAGATGAGATTTGGGTGGGAACACAGGACACAGCCAAATGATACCAGTCTCCATCAGTGGTGTTATGCTTAGTCTTACACCTGAACAATACCTCTCAGCCCAATTCCTGGGGCCTGACCTGGAGGTGCCTTGGGCCTTGGCAGAGGGGAAGATTGGCTTCTCTGCTCCTCCATCCCTTGGCCCCATAACTCCTCCAGCCATCCAGCACCCCTCCAAGCTCTGGGGTGAGAGAGGGAAGGCGGGGGGCCTCCTGCTGCTGTGGGGAGGCTTCTTAATCTTATACTCATGGCGTGATGGCCTCAGGGGCCCAGGTCAAGATCTGGGCTGGTAGCTTGGTCAGCCAGATGATGGGGAGCTTGGAGCATGGTAAACAGCAGGAGCACTAGATGAGGAGTTCAGAGCCCCAGACTTGGGCCAGTGCTTTGGCTGGCTGGATTCAGAGGCCACCAACAACCTTGGGAAGTCTTAGTGCCCTGGGCCAGCTGGAAGCAACGGAGGCTTCACTGGGGCAGTTGGCTGGGAGAGCCACATTGGTGAGTGATGTCACGGGGCCTGGAGATGGTCTCTTGTAGGCCTCCACTTTGTCCTTCGCCTGTATCCTGGCCCCTGTACCTTGTGCCCCTCCCAAAGCACCCTATCTCCCGCTTCCCACCTACTCCAAAGCGGCAGTCTTCCAAGGCCCAGCTGCCATTCCTGCCTTCCACAAACCCTTTGCACATGTGTCTCCTGTGGGGACCTGTCCTTTCCGGGAACCCCCATCCTACCCTTCAGAGCCTTTGGCGACCACATGCTGGCTTGTCCCTTTTCCTCGGCCGTTCATAGGCTTCTTCTCCCACCCACTGTGGACCAGGTTCTCTCCCTCCCCCCTCCCCCCATCCCCGGTAATCTAGCACCAGGCTCACGCTATGCATTTACTCATGGATGGACAGTTTCTCAGCACTTCTAGCACCAGGAAGTTCTACTTAATGTCTAACCACCTTCTCCATTGCTGCTGGCTGAGCCTCAGTGGTGTTGTTGCAAGACCTCTCCTTGGAGGGCTATGATGGTTGTGAGCCTGCACCGTTGGCAGGATCCATGAGGGCCCACTCATTCGTTCATTCATTCGTTCATTCTTTTTTCATTCTTTCAGTCACAGATGTTATTGAGCACCTATCATGTGCTGGTGAACATCCAGGAACAGAACTGACAAAGTCTCTGCTGTGCTCAGAGCTCACAGTCTTGTGGGGAGATGGCACTAGAAAAGTGAAAAAAGAATCAATGAATAAAAATGCACCACATGTTTTCACTAGGGGTGGCCAGCGGGGTGACCAGATAGAGTGGTGGGAGGTGAGGAGGAGAGGGCCGGCTGTGTTGGGGTGGTCAGAGAGGCCTCTGTGCCGAGGAGGGGGCGTTAGAGCCATGCACAGCAGCGGAAGCGGTGTCCCAGGTGTTCCCCACTGTGGGACAGAAGGGACGTCACTGTGCCTGGAGGAGAGCAAGTGCCAGGCAGAGGAGGGAGAGATGGGCTTGGAGATGAGGGAGGGAGACGGGGGTGTGAAATGCGGTGGTGGGGGAAGTGTGAGGTCAGGGAGATGAGAGGGGGAGAGAGGGGAAAGACGGAGTAGAGGGGAAGGAGGTGAGGTCAGGAGATTGTCAAGGGGAGCAGGCAGAAGTGTCTCATTTCAGGCCTTGGAGCCTTAGTGGGCGCCTCGGCTTTTCTTTTAAGTTGATGGGGAACCAGGGAGAGCTTTGCACAGGGCAGCAGCATGATCAAGTTTATATCTGGAAGAGATCCCTCTAGTTGTGTGTGGGGAAGAGGTGGTCAGGGCTGACCAAGTACTCATCCAGGTGCAAGCTGATGGGGCTGGGAGCAAGGTCAGGAGGTGAGCAGATGTCAGACTCTGAGTTTCTTTTTTCTTTTATTTTTTTTTGAGACAGAGTCTCATTCTGTTGTCCAGGCTGGAGTGCATTGGCGCAATCTCAGCTCACTGCAACCTCCGCCTCCCAGGTTCAAGTGATTCTCCTGCCTCAGCCTCCCAAGTAGCTGGGATTACAGGCATGCACCACCACTCCCAGCTACTTTTTGTATTTTTAGTAGAGACGGGGTTTCACCATGTTGGCCAGGCAGGTCTCGAACTCCTGACCTCAGGTGATCCACCCACCTTGGCCTCCCAAAGTGCTGGGATTACAGATGTGAGCCTAAGTTTCTTTTTGGAAGCAGGTTGAACAGAGTTTGTCTCTGGATTGGATGTTGGACATGAGAAAAGGAGAGAAGCTGAGGAAGCCTGCAAGGTTTTAGGCTTGGGCAGCTGGTGGCTGGGGCTGTGCTCACTGAGATGCAGGGTGCTGGGAGAAGTTGTCAGGGCGAAGGGCAGCTCGGTGTGGATGGCACGGCCCAAGAGTGTGGCTTGTCCATGATAAGCTTGAGATGCCCGTGGATGTTGAGGGGGCACTTGAACGTGTGTTTTGGCAATCAGGGGAGGATGGGACTGAGATGTGTTTTGGGTGCCATGAGTGTGTGGCTGAGACACATGCACCCACTAGGGGGTGAGCATAGACTGAGAACAGAGGAGCTGAGGTCTAGGACCACAATGACATTGCAGGTTGGGACATTAACATTGACGGACGGGATGAGGAGGAGAGACTGAGGAGATGGGGAAAGGTGTCAGGGAGGTAGGAGGAAAACTGGGAATGGGCAGGTCCCTAGAACTCCATGAAGAAAATCTTCCAGGAGGGACAGGGTCACTGGGCAGGTCCAGTGCTTTCCAAAGCAGGCAATGGAGTGGGAGTGTGTGTGCTGTGACCTTGATGGCACCAGCTCTCTGTTTAGATGTGGCCACGTTGCAGGAGATATGTGGAAGGGAAGCCCAGCCGCTTGGCGGGAGCTGGATCTGCTAAAACAGCCTTTGCTTGAAACCATTCTGGGCTGAGAAGAGATGGGGTTCAGGGGTTAATGAAATGAACTCTCGTCTGCAGACTGGCCCATCCGGGGGTGTCCGCGCCGCGCCCCCGTTCCTGGCTCCCGCTCCGGGACGTACCCATGGCTGGAGCAGAGGTGGTGTCTGGGAGCTGCAGACTGTCCGCGGCGGAGTCCAGCTGTGCACGAGCCCTCAGCGCTGAAATTGCCATCCTCGTGCAGCCCAGAGCCAGCCTGCGGAAGTGGGCCAGCCGCACCTCCGTACAGGATTAGAGGGATGTGTAATGGATTAAAGATCAAAAATGTTAATTAAGAAATGGTCTTTTCTAATAAGATGCCTTCAAGGGCACAGGCCTGAAAAGGAGGGGATTTCTCATTTTGGCAACACGGTTTCTGTTGTAATGAAATTGGTTCACAGACAGTGGGGAGGACCCGACGTAAGCCTCATTTTAAAGACATCTCCATCCAAATTAATTAGCAATAAAATACGAAGGCCCGAGTGTCAGGCTGGCAGGCAGACAGTGCGTGTTGGCCTGGCTGGAAGGATGCGTGGACTTCAGAGGATTCCTTCTGCGTCCTGGTGCCTGCTGGAATGTTGTCCTTGATGCTGTGTTCAAGGGCATGTTCTTGGGGGTCCTGGTGGGGTCCGACTCTCCCTGGGATTAAAGGATGAGGCCTGGTTGGAGGCCTAACTCAGTGGGAACTTGCTGTGTGACTTCTGACTGTGCATGCCCCTCTCTGATCATTCCACTAGTTCCCTTTTTTTATCAGTTGTGGATAACAGTGAGTGACATCTAACTAAATGTCAATGACAATGAACAACACTCCCTGGGTTGTTGGATCAAATAGATTCCTAGAGCCCAGTGCTGTGAAATCTCAGAATGGTCCATAGGAATCAGTGTGGTGATAGCTAAGGGATAGTTTGGTCTTTTTGTACCTGATGCCGCCTCTCGGCTGGGAACAGAGATGTAGGTGCCTTGGCCCTTCGAGTTCTGCTTTCCCCGGCCTTCCCTGATCTCGAGGCTATGAAGTCCCCCATGTTGTTTGAATGTCTCAGAAGACCATCATAGTCTAATGGTTAAGAATTGGGTTCTGGGGCCAGGCACGGTGACCTGTAATCCCTGCACTTTGGGAGGCCGATGCAGGAGGATGGCTTGAGGGCAGCTGTTTGAGATGAGCCTGGGCAGCATAGCGAGACCCCATTTAAAAAAAAAAATTAAAAAATTATCTGGGCATGAGTGGCACACGCCTCTGGTCCCAGATAGTCTGGAGGCTGAGGTGGGAGGACTGCTTGAGCCCAGGAGTTCAAGACTGCAGTGAGTGAGCTATGTTTGCACCACTGCACTACAGCTTGGGCAACAGAGTGAGACCCTGCCTCTAAAAAATAAATAAATAAATAAATAAGAAATTGGGTTCTGGAGTCTGCCAGGTCATAAGTTTGTATACCAGGACCTCCTACTTGGGACTTTAACCTTAGTACTTGACTTGCGAACGTCAGTTTCCTCATCTGTAAAATGGGATCAGAGGTCCCAGTTTATAGCACCGCCGGGAAGTGAGAAAGGAGATACTGCTGGGATGAGCCTGGCCTCTGAGGGACTGAGGCTCTGTCTGCAGCGCTGGAGCTGTTGCTTTTGTTGCCGAGATGCAGGGAATCTGCCTGTTGGTTTCAGACGGGGCCTCGGTTAGAGGCTAGCAGCCTCCCCACGGCTCAGGCTCAGGCTCAGGCCTGTAGTGTTTTGAGTTTCCTGGGCCTTCCAGGGTCTGACACTTTGTTTTAGAAGAAGCCAGAGGACTGGGAGTCCCCCAGAGCCTCAGACTTGCTCTGAAGGTCACAGGCTTGGAAAAAGCATGGGTGAGGATGTCTGAAGGAGGGTTTCTCAGTGCTGTGGCATCAGGTCTCCCTCTAGCTGACGGAAGTATGCGCATTTTCTTGCCCTCCGCAAACCTTGCTTTCCTGGGAGTGATGTTGGGAGCACGTGTGAGCAGGGAGAGGAGCCTTCCTGTCGCTTCTTGGGCAGGAGATTCCTCACCTGCTGTGCCTGGCTGGAGCTGCAAACCTTCACTTAAAAAAATATGAAACAATTTTGTCTTATTTAATGATATTTCCCTTGAATTGCATTTGGTCCTATGTTAATTTTCTGACTTCTGCTTTACATTTTCTTGCATCTGCCTGCTATACATTTTCTCAGCATTCTACTGTTTTCCTCCATTAAATTTTTCTTTTTAGAAATTGTGGTAAAATACATAAGATAAAATTTACTGTCATAACTATTTTAAGTGCACAGTTCAGCAGCATTAGGTACATTCATATTCTTGTGCAGCTGCCTCCACCATCCATCTCCAGAGTTCTTTTCATTTTCCCAGGTGAAATTCTATTCCCATTAAACACTCACTCCCCATTCCCTGTCCCCCAGGCCCTGACAGCCACTATTCTACTGTCTATCTGTATTAATTTGACAACTGCAGGCAGGCCCTCATGTGAGTGGAGTCATACAGTATTTGTCTTTTTGTGCCTGGCTTGTTTCCCTTAGCATAATGTCCTCAAGGTTCATTCAGCTTGTAGCATATATCAGAATTTCCTCCCTTTTCTTTGACTTAATTTTTTATTTTTCGAGGTAGGGCCTCGTTCTGTTGTCCAGGCTGGAGTGCAGTGGCGTGATCATGGCTCACTGCAGCCTCGACTTCCCGGGCTCAAGCGATTCTCCTACCTTAGCTTCCCAAGTAGCTGGGACTCCAGGTGCCTGCTACCATGTCCAGCTAAGTAAAATTTTTCTGTGTGTGTGTGGAGATGAGGTCTCACTATGTTGCCCAGGCTCATTTCAAACTCCTGGGCTCAAGCAATCCTCCTGCCTTGGCCTCCCAAAGTGCTGGGATTACAGTCCTGAGCCACTGTACCCAGGAAAATTTGTTTTTATTATAGTAAAATACATGCCGCATGAAATTTATCATTGTAACAATTTATGTGTACAGTTCAGTGGCGTTAAGTACAGTACATTCACCTTTCTGTGCAGCCACCGCCACCATCCATCTTCAGAACGTTTTCATCTTCCCAAAATGAAACGATGTTCCCATTAAAACACAAACTCCCCACTGCCCTTTCCCAGGCCCTGGCAAACACTGTTCTACTCTGTTTTTTCTTTCACTTAATAAAAGAGAGGGCTCATTGCTGTCTCATGGGGTTGCTTCTCCATGTGGTGGCCTTTTTGCATACATGGAATTGAGGTGAAGGTAGAGAAAGGTAACGAAGAATGGGGTTGTAGGAAGAAAAGAGGGGGAGGCACTTGGCTGAGGTTGGTGGCTCATGCCTGTAATCCCCGCACTTTGGGAGGCCGAGGTGGGCAAATCACTTGAGGTCAGGAGTTCGAGACCAGCCTGGCCAACATGGTGAAACCCGTCTCTACTAAAAATACAAAAAAAAATTAGCTGGGCGTGGTGGTGCACATTTGTAATCCCAGCTACTGGGGGAGGCTGAGGCAGGAGAATCCCATGAACCCAGGAGACGGAGGTTGCAGTGGGCCGAGATTGTGCCACTATACTTCAGCCTGGGGGACAGAGTAAGACTCCATCTCAAAAAAGAAAAAAAAAAAAGAAAAAAAAAAGAGGTGGGTGTTCTATCCACAGGCTCAGCAGCCCTGCCGATTCAGCCAGTTCTTTTCAACCAAGAGGTTGATCTTTGGAGCCATCTCCATGCTGTAGATCTGCCAGCAAGTTCCGTAGCTTTCCCACTGTTGCCAGTGGCATGGCTTCTCCTGGCACCACTGATGTTAAATGTCCTCAGTGAGCCCATTCATGGCCACGATTCTATCTTGGGTCCCGCATGCACCTTTCACAGTCCTTTTCTATAACATCACAGTCCTGGCAATGAACTCCAGATGTTTTGCCCTGACCTTGGATTTAAGTCTCCACTCTGCAGGACCTCGTGAGCTCAGTCCCAGCCCACCTTCTTTTTTAAGGCTGAATCATAGTCCATTGTGTGTCTAGCCCACTTTTTGTTTATCCCTTCCTCTGTTGATAGACACTGGGTTGCTTAATTTGTTCAGGAATGGTCATACTGCTTTCCATGTAAAACCCTCTCGTGTTTTTAAGGCTCATCTGCTGGTGGAGTGAGCGGGACCCAGTGCAGCATGGTCTTCTCTTATGCTGGCCCAGATGGAGGGGACTGGTGGTGAGAGGCTGCATGTTTGTGGCTCTCAGGTTCCCCGCAGCAGGGCACGGGAGCGAGGGGTCCTCTGTGGGGTTGGGGGCTCTTGCCAGTGTCCATCTTCCCCACACACATCCTCCCTTTGGCCTGAGAAAAGTATGTCGACCTCCTCTCTCTTGCAGTTTGGCTGTGGGAGTGGGTGACTCACAGACACAGCCCCTTTCCTGTCTCCTCCTGTCCCTGGGGCCAGCAGGCTGCCTCAGCCGTGAGACTTTCTGCACAAGGGGCTGTCGGAGGAGAGAGGGAGCTCTCTGCTGAGTGGTGTCTGGTTGCCAGACATGGTGATGGAAATGCTTTAAACCTTAAACGAGCCACTCAGCAAATGGTGGGAAGGAAGGAACGAGTTGATCTGATCTGTGGTCTTCTGTTTGTTCATGGTGACATGGATGGGGCAAAAGGATTGGGTGGAAATCGACCCTTTGGAAAACAAAAATTAACAGGAAGGCATGAACACAGCAATAAGGACAAACAACTAGCTGCCACCTCCCCAAGTGTGGGTGACTCGTGTAGACATCATGTTGAGCAAAGGAAGCAGAGGCAGCAGAGAAGGGGGGTGCGTGTGCCCGTTCCTGTGACCCTGGGGAGCGGGCAAAGTGGGTGTCTGTGATAGAGGCGAAGAAGTGACTGCCTTCGGAGGGGCATGTGGGAACCTACTGGGGTGCAGGGAATGTCCCATACCTTGATTTGTGTGCTCATTTATGTAAAACCTTGCTGTCCAGCAAGGTAAAACCCCACGTCTAGAAAAAATACAAAAATTAGCCAGGTGTAGTGGCATGTACCTGTAGTCCCAGCTACTCGGGAGGCTGAGGTGGGTGGATTATCTGAGCTTGAGAGGTAGAGGCTGCAGTGAGCCATGATTGCTCCACTGCACTCCAGCCTGGGCAACAGAGTGAGACCCTGTCTCAAAAAAAAAAAAAAAAAAAAAAAAAAAAAAAAAAAGATAGAAAAACCCAGAGTACAAAGAACAATAACAACAAAAATACCTGCTGTCACCCAGTTTGCTTAAGATTTGCAAGTTAAACCTGAATAAGAAAGGGATGCTGGGCACAGTGGCTCATGCCTGTAATCCCAGTGCTTTGGGAGGCTGAGGAAGGAGGCTCTCTTGAGGCCAGGAGTTTGAGACTAGCCTGGGTGACATAGCAAGACCCCATCTCTACTAAAAATACAAAAATTAGCCAGGCGTGGTGGTGCATGCCTGTAATCCCAGCTACTCAGGAGGATGAAGTGGGAGGATTGCTTGAGCCCATCAGTCCGAGGCTGCAGTGAGCTATGATCATGAAAGGGACGTGAAAATAAACCGATGATATTAAACATTTTCATTTCAGTGATGTGTCGGTTGTAGGCTTTTTACTTGGCTCATTTCCCCCTCAATTATTAGAATAAGATATTCTAAGACCAAGCTGGTTGCCTGGGCCCAGCCAGCCTTTAGACAGGGTGTTGAAGATAAGAGTCAAAAGGCCTACCTAGGCCGTTCCCGAGGGTGGAAGGTACTGGGAGAGTCTGGAGTGTCCTTGTACCTCCTGAGTGACAGCTGCCAGCTCTCCATTCCTCCCCTCTGCACTTGTAAAGTAAGGCTCGGGCCCTCTTATGCTGGGGAAATTGTTCTAGAATGAGGTGCGGGATGCCTATGTTTTCTTCTTTCTGGCCTGACCTTATCAAATTGCTTGACCCCATGAACATGAGTCCTCTTGTCTAGACGCAGATATGGTCATTCCTGGCTCACCAGCCTCACAGAGAGGTTGGGAAGCTCACTCGGGGTCTTTGTGCCCTGCGAAGGGCTGGCCACAGGCTTCTGTGTGGGGCATTCTGTCTGGGCACCAGGGGCTCCTGTAGCCAGAGATGGAGGGAAGACATGGGGAAAGGTGGATACTGCCTGAGCTTAGGCCCTCAACGGATGCCCGCTTCCTTCTGGGGCGCCGGGGGGCGTGCATCATGCCTAATGTAACCTGGTGTGGGGATTATGGTTCACAGGCCTCTCCTGACAGGGCTGGCAGTTCTGAACATAATGCTCGTCTAGGTGTCTGGAATGGAGGCTCAGCCTGCTGGGCCTCAATGCCATTCCTGAGCAGCTTTTAAATATGGATTTGGGCTGGGTGTAGTGGCTCATGCTGGTAATCCCAGCACTTTGGGAGGCCGAGGCTGGAGGATCACTTGAGGCCAGGAGTTTGAGACCATCCTGGGCAACATAGTGGGAAGTCTTCTCTACAATTATTTAAAAAAAAATTAACTGGCCATGCTCCTGTAGTCCTAGCTAGTTGGGAGGCTGAGGTGGGAGGATCACTTGAGTCCAGGAGTTGGAGGCTGCAGTGAGCTGTGATCGTGCCACAGCACTGCAGCCTGGACAACAGAATGAGATCCCATCTCTCTCTCTCTTTTTTAAAAGGATTCGTTCTTTATTCATTCCCTCATTAAGCCTTATTTGAACACTGTTACTGTACCTTGGGTGTATGTGCAGAGATGAATAGTATTCAGAATTAGCTGGTTAGTGGGAGAAGAAGAGGGAGGAAACGGGGGAGGGAGTTGCCATTTTCTCAGCACCCACTCTGTGCCTGTCTGGGTGCAGGAGGGCTCCCATACACATGCTGCTGCATTTACTCTTTACAGCAGCCCTGGGAGTGGTTTTTATGGCTCCTGTTTTGCAGGTGAGGAAACGAGTTCAGTTGGGCTGAGTCTTTGCTGCTCAGAGTGTGGTCCTGGGACCAGCGTCGTTCTCCTCACTGGGAGCTTCTAGGAATGCACAATCTTGGGCTTCTTCCCAGACCTGCTGAAGCAGAATCTG
Organism: Theropithecus gelada; assembly: GCF_003255815.1. Taxonomy (NCBI): domain Eukaryota; kingdom Metazoa; phylum Chordata; class Mammalia; order Primates; family Cercopithecidae; genus Theropithecus; species Theropithecus gelada. The sequence continues at coordinate 7,445,367 of NC_037688.1, read as the reverse complement.
CATTTGAGCAGGCTTGCTGGGGATCCGTGTGTAGGGTGAAGGCCCTGCCGCGGCACGGGAGCAGGCTGGCACAGGCCAGGTTTGCTTTCCTCTGTAGTATGGCCTCCTCAGTCCTAGCAATGACAGTCAGAATGGAGCTATTGGCAGCGATGGTGCCCAGTGCTGTGCAGGACCCTTGCATGGTTTCTCACATTTAACCCCCAGAAGCCCTATGAGGTAGGCACTGTCATCGTCTCCCTTTATTGCTGGGGAGACCCAGGTCACAGAAAGGGCAAGTAACCTGGGCCGAACCTCTCTCAGGTCACACTGTGTTTGGGAGGCAAAGGGCCTTCTCAGAGGGTGTGTGGATGTGTGTGTGTGAGTGTGCATGTGTGCATGTGCATGTGTACGTGTGCATGTGTTTATGTGTGTACGTGTGCATGTGTGTGCATATATACATATGTGTTCATGTGCATACATGTATGTGTATGCGTGTGTGTGTGTGTGTGTTGGAGGGAGCTGGTGGTGATGGCATGGCAGGGGGAATTTAGGGAGATGACTCTTGGAAGCAATGGATATAGCAGATGGTAGGGGGAGAAGTCAGTGGGGTGGAGGGGACCCCAGCTACCACCTGGGGGATGCTGTCCTGAGTCTCATGGGGAGACTTTCTGGCTTTTCGGTCGAGTCAGGTCCAGGCCCCCTCCTCTGGGAAGCCCTCCCTCATTCTCTGCTCAGTTCAAGTTCCATCTGTGCTCCTATCTTGTGCTGCTTGCCCTCATCACATTGTCTGATGTGTATTTCTCCATTCCTGGCTAAATGGTGAGGTCCTTGGCGGCAGGACCATATCTTGGTCATCTTCGTATCCTCTATCCCTAGCACATTTGGTTTTTCTTCACTCATTCATTTATAAAAATATATTGGAGGCCTACTGTGTGCTGAGCCCTGACTCAGGTGCTGATGGGCCCGTGGCAAGTAAGGCAGATATGATTCCTAATCCGCTAGAGGATATGCTGGAGAGAAAAGCTCTTGTGGAAGGGTGACAAATTTATTAGTTCATCCATGCATCCATTCATTAATCCATCCATCTACCCACCCCACCCACCCATCCACCCATCCACCCATCCATCCATTCATCAACCCATCCACCCATTCATCCACCCATCCATCCATCCATCCATTCATTAATCCATCCATCTACCCACCCGACCCACCCCTCCAGCCATTCATCAACCCATCCACCCATTCATGCCCTCATCCATCCATCCATTCATTAATCCATCTACCCACCCCACCCACCCATCCACCCATTCATCCACCCATCCATNTCCATCTACCCACCCCACCCACCCATCCACCCATTCATCCACCCATCCATCCACCCATTCACTAGGCAAACACTAGACACTGGGGTTACAGTGTAAGCAAGTCTAAAGTGATCCTGGCCCTCAGAGCTACAGCCCACGGGAACACCCACAACTCGAAATCTCTCTAAAGAGAACCAGGGCCAAAGGGCAGGTGCAGCAGGAACCCTGGCCTCATCTGCGTAGACAGGGCCACCTCCTGTGACGTCTGAAGAAGGTTGTGGAATTACACAAAAAAGGACTTTATACTTGGAATGTTAGGCACCCAACACATTCCAAACTCATAACACTTCCAGAGTTTGGAGATCTTAACTCGAAGCCGGCACAGTGGTTAAAAGCAGGAAGGTTCAGAGTGTGTCTGGATTTGCAGAAGTGCAACTCCATGCTTTACAACAGCCATTGCCCTGCAAAGCGCACTCCTGGCTGAGAACTTTCATGCGTGTGTGCTGCTCCTGAGGCTGCTGTGGTCCTGCCAGGGTTGTCTGTTAGGGTCTGTGGCACCTGTCTGTAAGCTGACCCTGGCTTGGCTAGATGTCAACCTGCAGCCACTCGAAGGCTCTTGGGTTGCATTGCCCCTAGGCAAGGGGATAGCAAGCTTTCCTTTTTTTTTTTTTTTTTTTTTCCTGAGGTGGAGTCTCGCCCTGTCGCCCAGGCTGGAGTGCAGTGGTTCGATCTTGGCTCACTGCAACCTCCACCTCCCGGGTTCAAGCGATTCTCCTGCCCCAGCCTCCCAAGCAGCTGGAATTACAGGTGTGAGCCACCACGCCCAGCTAATTTTTTGTATTTTTAGTAGAGACGGTTTCACCATGTTGGCCAGGCTGGTCTCGAACTCCTGACCTCGTGATCCACCCATCTCGGCCTCCCAAAGTGCTGGGATTACAGGCATGAGCCACCGTGCCCAGCCAGCAAGCTCTTCTATTATTATTTTTTAAAATATGGTTTTGTTGCAAAATGAAATACCTATCTAGAAACCCACAAAGTCAATGTAGAACTTAGTGGATTTTTATAAGGTGAACGCCATTGAAACCACTTCCCGGGTCTAGAAATAGAACTTTGCAGGCTACTTCAGAAGGCTTATCCTTGTTCCCCGTCCCTATTTCTCCTTCCAGAAAGAATCACTAGCTTGACTTTTATGGTTATCCCTCCCTTGCTTTGTTTTAAAGTTCTGTCACTCACATGCGTACCCCTTGCCGCTATAATTTTTAGTCTTGGAGTGCCATTCTTTAAGGAATATGAGGGAGTAATATATTTTTGCAGTGATGATTATTTTACATTTTTTGGAGACCACTCTGTCGCCCAGGCTGGGAGTGCAGTGGCGCCATCATAGCTCACTGCAGCTTCAAACTCCTGGGCTCAAGAGATCCTCTCATCTCAGCCTCCCGAGTAGCTGGGACTGCAGGTGCATGCCACCATGCCTGGATAGTTTTTAAAAATTTTGTAGAGATGGGGTCTTGCTATGTGACCTAGGTTGGTCTTGAAGTCCTGGCCTCAAGCGATCCTCCCTACTTAGCCCTCCAAGTAGCTGGAATTACAGGTGTGAGTCACCATGCCCAGCTGATTATTTAAAAAATTCTGGTCAGGCGCAGTGGCTCACCCCTGTAATCCCAACACTTTGGGAGATCGAGGGGGGTGGATCACTTGAGGCCAGGAGTTCCAGACCAGCCTGGCCAACATGACGAAACCCTGTCTCTACTAAAAATGCAAAAATTAGCCAGGCATGGTGGTGAGTGCCTGTAATCCCAGCTACTCGGGAGGCTGAGGCAGGAGAATCACATGAACCCAGGAGGCAGAGGTAGTAGTGAGCTGAGATTGAGCCACTGCACTTCATTCAGCCTCGGCGACAAAGCGAGACCCTGTCTCATAGAAAAAAAAATCCTTTATAACAATTCCTGATCTGGAAGCTTCTGGCAATTAGGCTCCTGGTTAAACCATTTTCTACCTTTGGCAGGTGAAGGCGAGGCAGGAAGTGCCTACCACTTAGCAGGTGTCCACTCGGAGTTTGATGAGAGGCTGGAGATGCCAGGGATGTTTTACCTGGGGAGGAGGTACCGGAGTCCTGAACCAGGGTGACCACGCCCAGGAGGACTAACAATGTGGAGGGGAGGAGCCGAGGGAGGGTCTGAGGGAGGGATTAACGTGCAGGGAGAAGAGAGAAGGAGCTGTGTGTCATTCTTTCTTTCCCTTTCTTTCCACTTCAGTACACTGGGGGAAATTAATCTCTCACCTGCCATGGCGGGGAAACCTGAGTTTGCTGTTGGGGCTGTCCAGGGCACGTGGGGTGTTTGTCTTTGAGGCCATTCTTCACCGGGATTGATGACAGGGGCGTATTTCCTGCTGAGCCAGGCTCCTCACCCCACCCAAGGAAGATTTGGAGGCAGGTGGTCACGTGTCTGGCTTGGTTTAAGTGTCCACAGTAGCCTGTGGAGATGTGTTGAATTTTAGAAGTTACCGACAGGTGAGTTCTATGGGAGAGGGCCATGGTGATTTTCAAATGCTGGGTCAACAGCATTCTGCAGTCCTCACCATGCAGGTGCTCCTCATGTCCTAGAAACTTAACTTCAAGCAGGTGGCTGATCAAGCCTTGCTGTTGGTAGGAGCGAGGGGCTGGTCTCCTTATTCACCTAATCTTCTCTACATGGGAACATGATAGTGGTTATATGACTCATTACTGAAGGCTCCCTTTGCTAGAAGTTCAGACTATAGGAGATGTCAGGGTAGCCAGTTCTAAGCTGAGTGGGGGAGAGCATCATGAACCTATGGAATCTCCAATAGTACATGGAAACACAGAAAAAATGAGAACGGAAATTCTTGGCCTCATTTATAAATAAGCATTGATTAAAAGTCTGCTTTTTTGTCTTTGGTGTGGAGGACACAGAAGTGTTGGATTCAGTCCCAACATTGCATAGTGTAATGGAAAAGAAATAACTGTCATTGTGCATCGTGACAAGTCATTTATAAGAAAAACAAAACACTTGAGCACAGGGCCAGTTGTCTATTGTGTGTTGGTGACATAAAATGGGACTTCTCACTATAGTTAGGTGGGGTTTCTGTCTTTTGGCAGGACTTTGACTTTTAAAAGTGCCACACACTCTAGAAGAAAACAAGGAATTATGCAGCCACGTGGACACGGGTTCTGAGGCCTGTTCATGTCTGCCTCCCCCGCGCATGCTGGCTTCCCCACCCCCATCTCGCAATGGACTTGTCCTCAGGGATGCTCATAAGTGTCCGAACGCATCATGGGTGTTTCTCCCCATTCTCAGCCCACCCGTGACCCCTGCCTTCTTGCCCGTGTGCCCTGGGAGGTGGTGATGGTTGCCACCTCCTCCTTTCCATGCAGGTGAGAGCTGGGCTGGATGAGGTGTTCTCTTAGGTCCCTTCCAACTTGAAGCTTCTCTGGGTCCAAGCTTAAGGGGTGGGCAGGGACCTTTCCAGACACGCGTTTGGTGGGAAGATGCCCCTGAAAGGTGCCACGGAGTTACCTATGGCAGTCCAGGTGCTCCTTGTCTTGGCCAGTGTTGGAACTCAGGGGAGGGCCCGATTCCGTGTCAGTGTGGCGGGACTGGCCTTCCAAAAGGCTGTTTTCCAAGTGCTTGATGATCGTGCTGTTTTCATTCTAAGATGTGTATTGTGTCATTGCCTAACGTTGCTGAAATTGGGAAGCATTTTAGTGTCTGTATGTGTGTTTAACAAAATGACAGTCCCTCCAAAGACAGAGCTGTCATTAAGATAGTGGTGGGCCACGCACTTACAGCCCCTTAGACCTCAGGGGCTGTCGTAACTGGTGATAGGCAGCCTGGGCTGGTGCAGGCTGCCTCCAGAATTTGAATACCAAGCCCTAGACCTGTGTGATTATAGCCACAGCATGGCCTCTTACGCCTCTTTCTGTACTTAAAGAGGCGACCAACAACGGACAGCAAGTCCGTTTTGAAAACCCTTGACTTTGAAACCTTCCAGTCATCTCTGTGGGCTCTCACCTAATTTTGCTTAAGCACTGCATTTGCCTCCCCTCTCTCACTCACAAACCTTCAATGGCTCCCTATTTCTTCTACCTGGACCTTGGACTCAGCCTAGCTTTCAGTCTGGCCCCTGCATCATTCTTTCTACCTCAGTCAGCCACTCACCCAGTTCCTTTCCAGTGGGAAGATTTCATGATCTCCTCCGAGGCAGGGCCATGTCTGACTCCACTTTTGATCCACTGAGTCCCTAGCACAGGGCCTTCCTGGAGGCAGGCATTCTGGCAACACTTGTTGGCTGCTGCGTTGATGTGGCTGCAGCTCAGACCTGAAATCCTTTGGGCATTTTATTACCATCAGCATCTGGACAGTGTAACTCGAGGATTAACAGAGTTATAGGAGAAAACTCCACTCTGAAAATGGCTAATTATTATTATTTTTTAACCAACTACAATTTACAGAGGGTTCGTAGAGGCACAAAAGAGCGCACACCCTGTAAACGAGGGTTAATGAGAAAGCTTCCCGATAGCTTGTGCTTCATCAGCAGCAGAACAGCGTGTAAATAAATCTAATTTCCCTCCAACTCAACTCGTCACAGGCTTAATTACCGCAGCCACAATGTGTGCATGTGTGTGTTTTTTTCATTAGCGAAAGAGGGTCATTATTAGCCATGTCTGGTAAGAATTATGATGAAGAGCCTGGCTCACCCTCGATAGGTGTCCTCAGAGAGCAGAAAGGAACTTTCCTTGTGAACTAAAGAGTTCCCAATTAAGGTGGTTTGGAGGAAGCAGGAAGCGGCAAGCAGATTAGAAAAAGAGTACGGAAACAGGGAAAGCGGGTGAGGAGGCGGGAGGGTTCTGGTGGGCTCGGTTAATGAGTGAGGGAAGAAGGTTTTCTTCTGGGGGCTGTGCCCTCTTTCCCCCCTGCATTGTCATTTACTTGCCCAGAAATCCTGGGGACTCTGAGACCCCTCCGGGGGTCCTCTCTTGCATTCTGGCTCCAGAGAGCTGAAAATGAGACTTGCACTTGGTGGGGGGACAGGGCTTGACCGCTTCCAGCCACCTCTTTTCGATGGCTTTTCACACTTCCTTCCCCTCCTGCTGAGCAGGGAAGCAGGGGAGAGCGTGCTGCTGCCACCATGGAAGATAGCCGCACCAGCGGACTGTTGCAGTGAGTGTATTGTTCTAGAAATAAATAGCTGAAAACCCCGAGTCAGAAATTAGTTAACACAAAGGAAGTCGAACCCTACAGGCCAAGTTCCAATTGTCTGCAGGAAGTGCCCTGCCCAGGGGGCCCTTTGAGGGAGGATTTAAGTCCATTCTGCCTGGCACTCTGTACACAATGTTGGCAAAAAAAGTTTTTTCTTTCCTTTCGACCCCAGGCCCGCAAACCCCCCATAATGATTGCTTTCCTCATTAAGCAGTGTAGGAGGCCGCACTTTGAGGTGCAAATACATCTCTAGTGATTGAGAAATTCAGGCGGCTTCTCCGGCTTGGTGCACATGTGTTTCGGCTGCTAGATACTGTCCGTCCCTGTCTGTCCCGCAGCTGCAGCCCGAGCTGCCCCTCCATCCCTTGCACTGGGCATAGGGCAGACCTGACAGCCTTCAGAGTAGAAGAGGACCTGGAAGCCTCTTCTGGGGTTGAGGGTCCCTAGCATGTATTCTTCTAGGTCCTGCTTGGATGCCTCCAGGGATGGGAGTCTCATCTCGTTGTAAAGCAGCTTGATCCCTATTGGCAGCCCTGATGATCACATTTACTGAGCACTTACTGAGTGCCAATAATTACTTAATTAAACAAACATTACTGGGCCAGGCACTGTGCTAGGCATTGGGGATTCATCAATGACCCTGGATGGAGGTTTCCTGCCCTCTTGGAGCTTACACCGGATTGCATGCAGGAGGCAACTGATAAATGTGATGATGAGTGCTTTGAAAACTAAAAGTGGGTAGAGAGAGGGCAGGTTAGGTGGGGGCAACGCCACTGCCTTGCTCAACAAGGAGGAGTTACTAAAGCCAAACTTCTCCCCGTTTCTTTATAAAACCACACCTGACCTGGCGTTGGGTTGGGGCCTTTGCATAAACAGACTATTCTTCCTCCACTTTTTAATGCATGGCTTTTTTTTTAAGATGATGTCTTGCTCTTGTTGTCCAGGCTGGAGTGCAATGGTGCAATCTCAGCTCCCTGCAGCCTTCACCTCCCGGGTTCAAGAGATTCTCCTGCCTCAGCCTCCGGAGTAGCTGGGATTACAGGCACCTGCCACCATGCCCAGCTAATTTTTGTACTTTCAATAGAGACAGGGTTTCCCCATGTTGACCAGGCTGGTCTCCAACTCCTGACTTCAGGTGATCCACCTGCCTCGGCCTCCCAAAGTGCTGGGATTACAGGCGTGAGCCACCGTGCCCGGCCAAATACTTGGCTTCTTTGTGCCATTCAAGTGTTTGCTCAAATGTCCTTTCCCCGGAGAGGCCTTTTTTGATAGCCAGAGCCTCAAGTTGCCTCTTTGCTTTTCAACAGTTCCTATCCTAACACCTTTTATTTATTTATTTATTTATTTATTTATTTATTTATTTATTTTTGGGATAGGGTCTTACTCTGTTGCCCAGGCTGGAGTGCAGTGGTGCAGTCAAAGCTCACTGCAGTCTCGAACTCCTGGGATCAAGTAATCCTCCTGCTTTAGCCTCCCAAGTAGCTGGGACTACAGGCGCACATCACCACGCCTGGCTAATTTTTTTTTTTTTTTCCTGTAGACAGGGTCTTGCTATGTTGCCCAGGCTGATCTTGAACTCCTGGGCTCAAGCAATCCTCCTACCTCAGCTTCCCAAAGTACTAGGATTACAGGTGTGAGCCACTGTGCCTAGCCTCCTATCACCTTTGTTTCAGTACTTGCCTTGCGTTTATCACCCCCTGAGATTTTCTGATTATTATTATTTTGCTTTGAGACAGAGTCTTGCCCTATTGTCCAGGATGGAGTGCAGTGGCATGATCTTGGCTCACTGCACCCTCTGCCTCCCAGGTTCAAGCGATTCTCCTGCCTCAGTCTCCCAAGTAGCTGGGACTACAGGCACATGCCACCACACCTGGCTAATTTTTGTATTTTTAGTAGAGATGGGGCTTCGCCATGTTGGCCAGACTGGTGTTGAACTCCTGCTGTCAAGTGATCCGCCCGCCTCAGCCTCCCAAAGTGCTGGGATTACAGGCATGAGCCACTGTGCCTGGCCGATTTTCTGATGGTTATATTCCTTGCTGCCTAGTGGATTTTGTCTGTGCAGTTGACTGCTGTGTCCCCAGCCCAGGACGTTGCCTGGCACACAGCAGCCCCGCAGTCCTGAATTGTTGAGTGGGTGAGGACATGTGAGGCTCATGCCACCCTCTCTGTTACCTTGAATGAGCTCCACAACAACCTCCCATTTTACAGATGAAGAAACAGAGGTTCAGAGAGGTTAAGTAGTTCATCTAGGGTCACACGGGGATGCATCTCCAGCCAGTAGAAGGTCAAGCCCACGCCTTCAGTTGCCCGATGAACCTGTGCAGGTTTTTTCTCCTCCTGGTCGGCCCATGGGGTCTGTTCTGTGCTCTGTGACCTCCTGGAGCAAGCCTGCTCGCTCTATGGGCCACCCTCCTGTGGTCCCTAGACAGTCTCCCTGGCCTCCCTGGGCTCCCTTTGAAAAGGACAGGAGGCTTGGAGAGATATCCAGGGCCAGAGTTCTCTGGTGATGTTGCTATAGTCACAAAGGCGACCAGCCTGGCCCCCCCAGATCCCTACTGTGTCAAATGGCTGGTGCTGTGAATGCCCAGGCAGTTACGCAAGGGCTTCTGTGGCTGGGGCTCCGTCAGGAAGGGCTGCTGAAGACCCCAGGCCCAAGCCACATGGGGTGGGGGAGGGCCACTGGTGTGCACCCCCTCTCCCAATTCCGGTGTGCAGTTCTTGCCTGGGGGCCATAGAAGCCAGGCAAGGCACCAGGCCACCTGTTTGCAATGCCTTCCTGGGCCACGTCACAGGCACAGTGGCCCACATTCTTGGATTCTTGAGTTAGTGAATATCGGGCAGGGGGAAATGTGACCACACAATTTTGCTTTCTTCTGCAGGAGCTGGATTTGGGGGTGAGCACCTTGATAAGGGCCAGGAGAGCCTGGGGTGGGCACTAGGGGTCCTGAGATGAGCTGCTGCTCTGCATTTGCTCCCTCCTTGCTGTGGGGTTTTGGCCAAGACCTTGCCCTCTCTGGACTGTGGGGGCCTCTTCACTGTCCTGCCTGGGTGGGACTTCGAGTTCTGAACCACTGAACCTTAGCCTTGGAAGGAAGAAAAACAGACTGTGGCTCCAGTGCACCTCTGGGGCAGACAGCCCCAAGCCCCACTCTCTGTCATAGTTGCTCAGCTGGCAGGACTGACCCCATCATTATTTTGGGAAGCAGAGCCCATGCGTGGGTGGTGCTGCTACTTTCTCTCCTGACACTCAGAAGCCCAGCATGGGTTTGAAGATCATTTACTCTTTAATAAATCAGAAGACTAGTTCTGGCTGAGGTCACCATGGGATTCAAACCCAGGTCTGACCTTGCAGCCAGTGCCTAGGCCAAGGCACTTTGCATGGAGCTGGGTACATCTTGCTAACTCAGAATTCTCATGTTAGAAATGTTTCCCACGCGGTGGCTCACGCCTGTAATCCCAGCACTTTGGGAGGCCAAGGTGGGTGGATCACGAGGTCAGGGGTTCAAGACCAGCTTGACCAACATGGTGAAACCCCGTCTCTACTAAAAATACAAAAATTAGCTGGGCGTGGTGGCGGGTGCCTGTAATCCCAGCTACTCAGGAGGCTGAGGCAGGAGAATTACTTGAACTCAGGAGGCGGAAGTTGCAGTGAGCCAAGATCGTGCCACTGCACTCCAGCCTGGGCGACAGAGCGAGACTCCATCTCAAAAAAAAAAAAAAAAAAATGTTTCCCAATAAGATTTGACCAATTTAGGCTGGGCACGGTGGCTTATGTGGGCTCCCACCTCTGCCTCCCAAAGTGCTAGGATTACGAGGTGGGAGGATTGCTTGCAGCCAGGAGTTGGAGACCAGCTTGGGCAACATAGTAAGACTTCATCTCTACAACAGATTTTTTAAAACACTAGCTGGGTGTGGTGGTGCTTGAAAGGCTGAGGTGGGAGGATCACTTGAACCCGGGAGTTGGAGGCTGCAGTGAGCTGTGATAGCACCACTGCACTCCAGCCTGGGTAGCAGAGTGAGACCCTGTCTCGTACAACAACAGCAAAAATAAAAGATTTGACCAAGTTAAATGATTTTAAAGTACGGAGGCTGTCAAACAGTGTCGTATGTGACATGAGCACCCGCAGTCTATCTTCTGTCTGGAGTTCCCACATGTGCCTTGAATGCACTGACTCTGGGCGGCTTGAGGGGCTCTCCCAGCACCTTCTGATTTCAGGATTTGATGGCGTGTCCTGGGCCCTCCTCCGGCCTTTTGTCGCCATCGGGCCTCTGTCTCTCTGCTCTGTGCTGCAGACACACTGGCCTCCGCTTGGTTCTTGGAGTGCACGATGCTCCATGCCTCAGGTTCCTTTGTGCTCGCTGCTCCCCATCACCGTCACCATCACCGTCTGGTCCCCTGCAGCTTGGCTCATGCTGCCTCCTCAGTGAGGCTCTCCCTCCCTCACCACTCTGGCTGGAGCTGGCCTCTTCCAGCCTCGTCACGTCACCTTTTTTATTTCCTTGAATGCGCTGATCACTCACAGCAATGATTTTATTTCTCTATTTATGCATCTTCTGTCTTTTTCCCCACTAGAGGGTAAACTCCCCGAGAGGATCTGTCCACCTCGTTCCCGATTTTGCTCTGGGACAGTCCCTGGCACGTTGCAGGGTCTCCATAAGTGTTTTGTGAGCGCACAGATGGCCTTAAATGCCCCTGCGCCTCTCTTCTGGAGAGGAGCGTCCGGCTGGCCCTGGGGGCCCCGGCCCTCCTCCCTGTGTCTGGCTGACACATCTTCTGTGACTCAGTGCTGGCAGTTGGCAGAAAGAGAGGAAGGTACCTCCCAGAGGAGTCCGCTTCCCAGAAACACCCAGCCCACTTCCCCCACCTGGGCTCCCCCAGGACAGAAGAATGCAGGGACTTCTTGGAAACCCCTGACTTGGCCCCTGGAGAGTGATGACTTGGAGCCTTATATTTAAGTGTTAGTGACAAAACCCAGGAAGCCTCACAATTTTGTGCCTAGGAAGGGGTATTGGTGGAGGAGAAAGAGAAGGGGAAGCCGCCAGCTGAGATTTCCCAGAGTAGGAATTTCCTAAACTTTCCCCCAGATCAATGGGTGCAAGGAAGCAGCCCCGATGTGACTCACCCCGAGCAGGAGCATGATAGGTGAGCGTGCACTCGCCTGCACAGGTGTGAGTGACAGCCAGAGATGAGCTGTTCGGCAAGGTTATGGGCTGACAGCAGCCTTCCCGTCAAGGTCAGTCCAGACTCTCCACCACATGGCCGTTTCCATCTGCACGGATGGACTGGAATGTGGGGAGAGTGGATGGTAGCAATGCTGATGCAGGTGGCCCCCTGAATTGCACCTCCAGAGACACAGGCGTTCGCGGGAGGGAGAATCTCCTTAATGCAAAGACTCCCAGGGTGAACCCATTTGCAAAGCAAGGAAACCTTTTCTAAGATAGAAACCACCCCCGCCCCCACCCCTCCCCAATTCACTACTGGGGCCTGTTCACATTTAACTAGGAGTTGTGGACCGGTGTGATTTCCCTCCAGACGAAACTTTAAAGGCAGACTCTAAAAACGATCCCTGGAAGAGATGACCACGGCCCAGGGGCGAGTGGAACAAAGTGTAGAAAGGTTACAAATCAGCGTGCGGCGCAGGATCCCGTTCGCACACGGTGATTGCTGCGCGTGTCCATAAATGCAGGAGAGGATGTGCGGGATCGCTCTCATCAAAGTGGTCACAACCCCAAGCTCTGGTGCTGAGATTTCAGGTGATTTTTACTATTTTTCTTTATACTTTTCTGTATGGCTTGTATCTTTGACATCAGTCGCAGTTATCTTTGTAATCAGAAATAACAGTAAAGCTTCGTTTTTTTTTCTGGGAAAGAAAGATACTCAGAAACACAGAAGCAGTTCTGGGGAGAAAGCCGGGTGAAACCACAGGCTGGCGGAATGCACGCCCTGCATCCCTGTCAAAGTCAGGACCTGGGATGCTTGTTGCAAGTGTGGGCAGATTCCCTGGCGTGGGCATTTCTTGTGGTGGGGGGGCTGGGTCCTTCCTGCACCCACTCCTGTTTCCAGCGTAGCCCAGGGCTCCCAGGGGACCTCACTTCTGGGGCTTCTGTCTTTGGTGAGACTTGGTGCTGCTAGATACCCCTGTGGGGTGGTGCCTCGGCTTGAGAGGAGGTTACTCTTCTGTGCTGTTTCACCGCCTTCCTCGTCTCTTTACTTAATGCGGTGGAGATGGGACCGTAGTCCCTGGACTCCATGGAAACCGCATTGTCCATGTGGAAAAGCTGCAGCCTGTGGTCATGCTGGTCTTTACCATGCACTGGACTTCTCTGTTGACCTCTTTCTGCATGAGAGGGGTGAACACAGAGGGGCTCAGAACCTGGTATCCCAGGAATCACCTCCATGCTCAGAAGGAACACTGGTCTCTTAGAGGTTGGAACCCCTCTTCTACCATCCTCTAGTAGTGACCTTCCCCCCTTGGGGCCTCAGTTTCCCCATCTGTAGTAGTACCTCTGTCATAGGGCAGGGATTCACAGGTGGGTACCCATCAAGATACTTTCCCATCCTCCCATCCCTGCACGGAAAAGGGGCTTCGCTGGAAAGATTTCCAGAAACTGTTTTGAACTCTGACCCTGGCCATGTCTTGCCTGTAGTAAGTGATCAGGTGACGTCACCCGGTGTGATTTCTTAGCAACCAGCTACTTTGGTCAGCCAGCCGGCAGATGCTCTCCTACAGAGAGAGTTGGAGTAATTTTTTCCGTTCGATGCGCACTCCTGGAAGGGGGCCAAGATGCGTTTTAGGCAGTACCTGGCTTCTCCTTGAATTAGGCCGTTTTCCATTCTCATCTCCCCAAAGGTGGTTTTCCAGCCTCAGCTATGACTCACAATCTCAGCCTCCCCACAGGAGGGTCAGAAAATTGGTGAGAAGTGATTTTCTTTTTAAACTCAGAGGTGGAAAATCTGCATTTACTTAAAAATGACTAACTTGGTGTTGTCCAGCAACGGGGCTTGTCCAAGAAGGTCTACTTTATGGAATGATGTGCATGACTTTAATCATCTCAGTCTACCTTCATTCATCCATTCAACAAGGGGTTATTGTGCACCTGCTATGTGCCAGGCACTGTTCTAGGTGCTTTGGATTCCACAGTGAACAGATAGAAGTTCCTGCTCTGAGAGGACAATATACTTAGGTCCTATTTGTTTATTTATTTATAGAGACAAGGTCTCACTTATTGCCCAGGCTGGCCTTGGATTCCTGGGCTAAAGTGATCCTCCTGCCTCAGCCTCCCAAGTAGCTGGGACTACAAGCAAAAGCCACTGTGCACCTCAGTACAAATTTTTCAAGCTCACCCCCTAACCAGGGCTAGGCTCCTCCACACTGGAGGGAGGGAAGGAGCACAGGGCTGGGCACCAGCCCTGGTCCTGCCACTAACTTGCCTTGTGCCCTAGGGACAATCTCTTGCATCACAGATTCTGAGAAAGCGCTGAATTGGATTGGCTCCCTTCTTCAGTGCCTTCTCTATCTAAAGTTCTGTGATTCCCATGTGGTTCTCCAACTTACTCACTGTTCTTTTAAAAACTTTTATCATCTAAAAATTTTTAGTGGCTCAGCAATGGTGTTTTTTTTTTTTTTTAAATGAAATATCTCAGTTAAACAAAAGAGAATAACGACCATCCAGGATGTACCTTTCAGCTTAAGGAGTCATTCACCCAGCTGAGCCGTGAAGTGCCTTCCTCTTTCTGCCCCGTTAGGGCTTGGCGTTCGTCATTTCCCTGTATGCCTTCCTTCTGGAGATATATATATATAAGTGATATTTAATTATAAATGATATCCATTCATCATTTCCCTGTATGTCTTGTTTCTGGAAATACATAAAAAATGATATTTAAATACTATTGATACACATGTTTTAAAACAATATAGATACCATACATATAGTTTATCTTTAGCAACTTGCTTTTTTTCCTCTCTCAACATTATGTTTGGAAGATTAATCTGTGTTGATACATGTAGCCGTTTCATTAATTTTAATTGCTGCGTGGTGTCCACTCTGTAATGTACCACAATCTATCTGTCGATCTGCTGTTCATGGAGATGTAGATGCTAATTTTTTATTTTTATTTTTGGCTATTACAAATCATTCTGCAGCAGATACTCTCACGGCAGATTCACAAACAGGAGTTTTCTAGGATATAAGCCTCTGTGGGCAGTGACTGAGTCAAAGGGCATGGCTCAAACTCTTTTCCCCGATCTCTGTCTGCCCACTCTGCTCTCCCCACTTTAAGTACTTTCTTTCCCTGTGGTTCTAGCATGTCTCTGGATGGTGTCTTAGTGTCCCCACTTGGGTCATGGGCTGAGCTTGGAGGTCAGGGGAAAGGTCAGGATGCTACGTCTAGGGGTGCCACAACTGCTGAGCACTGCTGGGCACCGTAGGGCGCTGCTCAGGGTAGATGGGCCTCAGCTGTTAGGAGGAAGTAGTTCTTTTGCTTCTTGCCCTGAGCTATCTTAGAAAGCACCCAGTCTTGGCCGGGCGTGGTGGTTCACGCCTGTAATTGCAGCACTGTGGGAGGCCGAAATGGGTGGTTCACCTGAGGTTAGGAGTTTGAGACCCACCTGGCCAGCATGGTGAAACCCCATTTCTACTAAAAAATGCAAAAACTAGCGGGCGTGGTGGTGTGTGCCTCTAGTCCCAGCTACTCAGGAGGCTGAGGCAGGAGAATCTCTTGAACCCAGGAGGCGGAGGTTGCAGTGAGCTGAGATTGTGCCACTGCTCTCCAGCCAGGGTGACAGAGCAAGACTCCGTCTCAAAAAAAGAGAAAATACCCTGTCTTCTTGGAAATAGCAGTAGGTGAGCAGATGAAAGAAGCCTGGGTTCATGCTTCGCTCTGATTGATAAGGGCAACTCCAGGCCATGACCTTTAGCTTGTCCTCTTTTGAGGTGGGGAAACTGAGGCTCGATGAGTCCAAGCAGATCCCCTGAGACATCTGTGAGACCCGCTAAGCCCAGGAAGATGCTCTGCTCTTTATCCCATGCTTTCTTCCTGCACCCAGTGGCCAGGCGATTCCTTTAACGGTGCTGGAAATTAATCCTGCCTTTTTATAGGTGGTGAAACAGAGCCTGGAACAGCAGGGGCCAACGTTGCATTTCACTCACAGAATGCCCTCCAGACAGAGTTGATGTAGGATGTTGTTACAGATGGGGAAACTGAGGCTCAGGGAGAGGAAGTGACTGGCCTGAGGTCATGCCAAGAGTTAGGGGCAAAGCTCAGATGAAATCACACACCTCCTCAGATCCCCCCCCGACCTGTCCTCATTTTAGGGTCTTTCTCAGCCCCGAGGAAGCTGGTGTTGCGGCGCAGATCCCAGTTGGAATTTCTGTGGGGTGAGGAGATGTTTCATTGGGTCCCAGTCCCCTCAACTCCATCTCTGTGGGCTCCCCATAAAGAGTCCTTGCCTGCCTTTGATGCAAATTCTTGCACTTTCCCGATAATATTCTGGGCTCTTCTTAACGCGAGGGGGTCAGCGGCAAGGCATCTCGGCAATTTATAATTCTTGAAAATTCTGTTTGGTGACACGAGTTAGCATTTAATAGACACCCTGCCACCTCCTCTCTCCCTATTGTGACAAGCTCCTGGCAGAATCCTTTTGAGACTAAGGGTAATTGCACCACGCTGCGAACGGGAAGACCACGTCGCGCTCGAGTGCGCCTCAAAAACGTCTTCACAATAGACAGTCAGGTACGAGTTTGCTGGGCTTCAAGGTAATGATTTAAACTTAATTTGACCCTTGATGAGGGAGCCCATGTTTCTGATCGGATGCAGTCTTTCAGTTTGGGCTTGCCTGCCATGCCTTCAATAGTAGCACAAATAATTCCTTCATAACAAGTGCCTTTCAGAGGATGTCTGCTGCTGACAGCTAATATAGAATTATTGCCCCTGAATGCATTTCTGTAATTACTTCCCAGAGATCTGTCTTTGTGTTAGAAGACATTTCGCACTTTAGTAACATAAGTGTTTTGGGAGAGCACGAGCAATAATTACGAACAGTCTTTCCGTGAAAATAAACCTAAAAAAATTATAAAAGCTAATGCTAAAATTGGTTAGAGCCAGGGAGGAATTTCATTTGAATTTGATTCATGTATATTTATTCTGAGTATAATAACCTTTCCTGCATGGAAACTTTTTTTTTTTAAAAAACAAAAGCAATAATGATACAAAGAGCCCGCTTTCTAATTTTTGAGCCAGACCGAAACTGAAAACTGATTAAAAGTGACAAGTTACTCGAGAATGAAGAAAGAAGCCTGATCGTGGAGCTCTGATAGGAGACATTTGCGGTAATGGAAAATGAAATGATTCACAGTGTGATCAATAAAAAATTAGCAGCATTTAATAAAAGGTTTCTGCTTCATGTTGACTAAAGAACATCGCCAGCAGTTTGAAATCCGAGTTAAGTGACGGTTTGAGGAGGAGCCTGGGGGTAGTGAGTAGGGTGTGGGGTGTGCATGTGCATATAGATCACACTGATATTGGTCATCAGGCAGAGGCAGCCAGGCCCCTGGGGTGGGTCTGGAAGTTTCCTTGGTGCGATTCACTTGACCTTTGGCCTGTGGCTAATCCCCCCTGCATCTCTTTGCCTAGGAATGTGAATCCAGGGGTCTTAGGCTACCAAACAGGCCCTGCTGTCATTGGCTGGGGAGGGTCTGAGTGCAGTCCCCATCAAAACCCCAACCCCGAGCTGGGGACACCCCGGCTGGTCACGTGTGTGCTGAGCGTGGGTACACCCTGCCTGGCCTCGTGTGTGCTGGGCCTGGGGACACCCCGCCTGGTCATGTGTGTGCTCGGCCTGGGGACACCCCGCCTGGCAACATGTGTGCTGAGGCTTCTCGGACCTCTGTGGCGGACGTGTCATGCTGCCCAGGCCATTGGCTTTGTTCTGTGCCCTGCTTCCAGAATCCAGGTTTCTGTAGACATCTGGGAATGTCTTACAGCCCACTTGTGGGGCCCCGAACACCTTCTTGGGGACTGATGGGAAGTCAGCAGAAAGCCGGCAGACCTGAGCAAATGGATGAAGTTAAGTGGTGGGGAGACCCCTGGGGTCTCCTGGAGGAGCCCGCTGCTTGCGTGGGTCCTTGGAGGTGGGCGGAGGCTGCCGCCCTCTTACAGGGAGTGGGTGACTAGATGGAATTTTGCTGGAAGTGGCTCCTTAGAATCTGAGTGTGCTTCTCCTGGGGTGGGACGGCACGGGAAAGCCACTCCACGAGGCCAGCTCCCTTTTCTCCGGGTGCCACTTCCATATTCCCTGGAATGTGGCTGTGCGCCAGGCTGTCTCCATGCCTGGCAACTGGTTAATTTTTAAAGGCTTTTTGCGGAGCCTCTGCACTGTGGCTGTAGGGAGAGGGGGCTCCCCTGGCCCTCCAGGCCCACCTGGAGGCTCGTTGGTAGGAGGATCATTGGTGGGAAGGGAGCTGCTGGCTTTTGGGTTACAATAGAGGCCCTAGAGCCGGGTCTGGGGAGTCCCTTGAGCCCCCGCCCGTGTCCCGGGGCAGCAGGCAGGGCCAGGGGCCTGCTTCTAGCTTCATTCCGGTTGTCCCATCCCGCCTTGGAAATACAGACCTGTGGCTGGATCTTTAAATGTCTGAGCGGGAAGGGTACTTCCAGACGGCTTCTTCAACACATCCTTATTAATCACCTGCTGTGTACCAGGCTCTATGCTGGGTGCTGAGGGGTGGGGAAGGGGGAAGCAGAGTGAACAAAACTGATGCGGACTTGCCTGCCTGGAGCTTGCATGCCCAGGAGACCTTCGCACATCCAGCAAATAAAATCATGAGGACTGCTATGATAAGTGGGGAAGGAGAGGTGCCCAGCGAGCTCCCAGAGCTCACAGGGGAGGCCTGACCCTGTGGGGGTGCAGATTCACTGAGCTGAGACCTGGACGGTGAGGAGGAGTTGGCTGGGTGAACTTTTGCACACTTTCTACTTTGACAGTGAGACTCTTTCTGCAGAGCGCTGCTGCGGCACCGTGGCGTGGAAGGAAGGCGGCAGCGGGGCTTCACTGTGCCCCTGGCACAGTGTTGAGCTGCTAAGGTGCATGGTTTTTAAAATTGCTTCTCTGTGGTCCATGCCTTAATTTACGGATGGGGCAGCTGAGGCCCAGAGAGGGAACACCTTGCACGGAATGCACAGGAATCATGCGTGACCCCTGGGCTCTGGGCTCTCCATTCACACCGCCTCTGTTTATCCTTGGCTCTGAACCAAACTCCATTAGCCTGGCCACTGGTTCCGTTTTTAGGGGTACAGATCCCTCCTCTCCCCGCTTTTCTTCCCCTAACCGGGATCCTTCTTCTGCAGCCACAAGGAGGGTGATTTGCGCACCAGGATCCTAGCCTTGAGTTCTGCTCCAGGACTGAGAGCAATTAGGAGTGTCAGGCACTGACACTGGCCACAGATTAGCTGGATTTATCGAGCTCCCCATGCTGCCTGACCATCCTCCCTCCTCTGCCCACCGCCGGCCCTGCTCCCCCATCTCCCCTTTCCCAGAGACAAAACATGACAGCAAGGCGAGGGCAGAATGGTCACTGCCTCAGGAGGTCACGAGGAGGTAACAGTGCACAATTTTCATGGTTCCAGGGTGGCTTTGTCTGACTGTTCTTCATTACTGCACGCGGCGAGATCAGCTTTATTAAGATTGTAAGGCTTGGAGGAGTGACACTCTTAACTACTTGCTGGAAAAATAGATTTGCTTTTTCTTGCAGGGGGTGTTTGTGGTTTATTTTTCTCCCCTCTGCTTCCCTCTTCCCCTCTTGCCTCCCTCTCATCTGCCTTCTTTTCTTTCCACTCATTCCTGACCCACTGTAGTTGAAAGCTAAGTGCAAATGTCTGTGAGGTCGGGGAAGCTGCCATCTCTCTTTGCTTTCCTAGATTGTGTTGCCCTGCAAGGAGGGTAGAGTAATTCATTCCTGTATTTATGGAACACCCATAAAAATCAAGGTGCTTGTAACCAAATGTCAGCCTCTCCTGGTCATGGAGCTGTGCATGGTTCTTTCATGTGTTTGCATCTAGAACAGAGGCTGGCACATAGTAGGTGCTCAGTAAATGTTTGTTGACTGATTGAAGATGTGGAGGATTTGTGTCTGATATGGTTCCAGTGTTTAGGGAGCTCACTGCTGACCAGGGCCTGGAGGGCAGAGACCTGGAGTGAGGTCACCTGGAAGGTGGCCCCATAGAGAGCATCCACAGCGTGAGGACCATCCTCATTTTCTAGGTGAGGAAACTGAGGCTCAGAAGTACAAGCAACCAAGGTCTTGCACAAAAATGGACTTGAACTCAGTTCCTAAATCTCTAAAGAGACACTTTTATCACTGCTCAGCTGACTGCTCTTTCTGGTGAGGAATGAACAGACGACCCTGTGCTCTGGGAGCTCTGAGGGGCTCTTGCTGGGCACACCCCATGGCAGAGACCCTCATTGGGAAGCCCCCAGGCTGGACCAGCCCTCCAAGGCGTATTGTTTAGCCCATACTGTGTTTCTTAAAACTTGAAGTCAACATTTAGAAATCATCCAGAAATTTTATGGAGAACGGTGGATTTCCTCCTCCTTCTCCTCCTCCTTCTCCTTCTTCTCCTTGACTCCTTCTCCTCCTTCTCCTCCTCCTCCTCCTCCTTCTCCTTCTTTTTTTTTTGAGACAGAGTCTTACTCTGTTGCCCAGGCTGGAGTGCAGTGGCACAATCTTGGCTCACTGCAATCTCTGCCTCCCTGGTTCAAGTGATTCTCCTGCCTTAGCCCCCTGAGTAGCTGGGATTGTAGGCATGTGCCACCATGCCTGGCTAATTTTTTTTTTTTTTTGTATTTTTAGTGGAGACAGGGTTTCACCATGTTGGCCATGCTGGTCTCTAACTCATGACCTCAAATGATCCGCCCGCCTTGGCCCTCCAAAGTACTGGGATTACAGGTGTGAGCCATGGATTTTCTTCTTAAAAAAAAAGCAGGTGTGTTTGCATTGCTGACCATCTAGAAGAGTTGAGCCCCTTCCCTGGGTGGGCTTCTGTATGCTCCCTCCACACCCCGTTCGCTTGTACACTCATTTCTGTAATTTGTGTGGTGGTGGTGGGGGAATTGGGGTTGAGAGCTTCTCTCCATTCGTTATCCGAGTGACTGAGGGGGCTGTCTCAGCCATCGGAGTCTCAGTTTTGCCCTCTGTAAAATAGGTCTTGTGGTAACGTCTCTCTGACGGGGGCTGGGGGTCCCTGGGCGAAGGATACAAATGAATTGGCAGGTCTGGCCTGAAGGAGGCGATTGCCATCACACTGCTCATCCTTTAGGTTCTAGATTTCCTGACAACTGAAGATACTTTCTTTGTAAGTTTCTAGTTATTTCCATGGGCCTCTGTAGAGGATTGTCCTGTATCCAGTGCCTCATGGCCAGGACGGAGCAGCCCAGTGAGGTTTGTGTGATGCAGCCGAGGTCAGTTTCAGTGTCTCTGATGGACCTTGGCTTGAAATTCCACTTACAGAGCCATGGGCACTGAAAGGGACACCGGGGCTCCCCAGACAGCCGTCGGGAAGTTGCTTCCTTATTTAAGAAGCCGAACTTGGACAGCAAATTATGTGTTAAAATATTTGCCTAGAGCTCTGCTGCCAAGGGGACCCCTTAGGCTGAGTGTTAAATGTTACCCCGCTGCCTGCACTGCAAATATTTTAAACCTGAAGATAAATAACGGCTGGCTTGCAGAATTTGGGGCCAGCAGTGGATGCACACACTGAGTGCGGGACTGGGGTTGGTGGGCTCCTTGCCCAGCCCTGGCCACGCCCCTGCGGGGGCCTGCTTGAGAGAGTGTTCATGGAGGAGAGGGTTCTCCTCTGCAAGCAGGGCCTAAACGAGCACTGAGTAGAGGCTAAGCCAGGGCTTTGACCTGGCGCCCAAGTTCAGAAAAGGCATCTTGCCTTTGGGAACATGTTTTTAGGAAACATGCAGGCTATTAGGGTAGAGGATATATTTTTTTATGAAAAAGAAATGTCATGGGGTACAGTGGCCAGCTTCTGTAATCCCAGCACTTTGGGAGGCTGAGGTAGGATTACTTGAGGCTGGGAGTTTGAGACCAGCCTAGGCAACATAGCAAAACCCCGTCTCTACAAAAATTTTAAAAATTAGCCGGGCGCATTGACAGGCGCCTGTAATCCCAGCTACTCGGGAGGCTGAGGCGAGACAATCCCTTGAACCCGGGAGACAGAGGTTGCAGTGAGCCGAGATTGCGCCACTGCACTGCAGCCTGGGTGACACAGCAAGACTCCATCTTGGGGGAAAATAAAATTACCTGGGTCTGATGGTACACCTGGGTCCTGGCTGCTCGGGAGGCTGAGGTGGGAGGATTGCTTAAGCCCAGGAGTTCGAGGCTGCAGTGAGCCGAGATCGCATAGCGGCACTCCACCCAGGGTGACAGACCAAGATCCTGTCTCCAAAAACAACAACAACAACAGCAACAACAACAAACATATTGCTCCAGGGTAAAGACTTTGGAAATGGTAGGTATCTTCCTGAACTGTTTTTCCCTCAGCCACCTACAGAGGGCGGCCACAGGAACAGTGGGCAGGCACAGGAACAGGCTTGTGGATTGTAAGCTGGAACAGGAACAGGCTTGTGGATTGGGCAGGTTTGTGGATTGTAAGCCGATCACACTCCTTCACGGAGGAGGTGGCTCGCACCTGACTCAGGGTTGCACAGTCTGGGAAGGGGAGGATTCACACTTGGGCCCAGGACTTTCCTCTCCTGGTGGAGTGGATTTTTTTTCTTTTGGTATGCATGGACATTTTCGTGCCTTGCAAGAGGGTCTGTGCCCTGACATTCCTCGTCCTCCTGCATCCTCAGGAGCATGTGAGGCCTCCTGCCAGACCCCTCCGGGTTTGATGCCTCCAGCTCTTGTCTGCACCACGATGCTGCACATGTTGATTTGAATCGTAACGCAGCAACAAGACAGTGCTCACCAGCTACCATTGTCTCAAGCTGTACTGTGAGCCAAGCATCCGGCTTTGTATGTATCACCTTATTAAAATTATGTGACTTAATTAAATGAGTCCCAGAGAGGGCAAATGACTTGTTCATGGTCCCCCAGCTGCTAAATGGTGGAGTGTGGATTTGAACCCAGACAGGCTGGCTTCAGAGCCTGTGATTCTTTTCTGTTTTTTCTCTGTCATCCCTGACAGTCCCTGGAACATGCATCCAGCCATCTGCTGCTTGTGTGTGTCATTACTTAATGACTGTCTTTATTTCAACAACTTGGTTCCATCAGCCCCACTGCACTCCTCTACTCCAGTGTCCCGATGGCTCCTGTACAGTTGGGTTCTCTGGTAACCCCTGGATGTGCCTAGAATGTGGCACCTGGTGGTTCTGCTTTCTGCAGGGGTGGATGGTATGGTCTCCCCTCCAAATCTGATTGGGAGAAGTGAGAGGTGGGGAGGCCTTCCCAGGGCTTGCTGGCCCTGCTGGCCCTGCTGACCCTGCTGCCCTCTCACTCTCACCTGGTAGTGTTCCTGGCTCTCTCACTCTGTCCGCTCCACTGCTCTCCCCTCTCCCCTGCTCCCTTCCTCCTTCCACCCATTCCTGCCCTGGCATCCCCTATCCCCTCGAAATCCCACAAAGCTCCTATAACCCCTGATGTGGAGCTGAGCTGAGTGCCTGTCTCATAGTGGCCATGCATTCAGGTGAGCCCCGCCTCCCCCTGTGAGGTTGGAGAGGATGGCATTCATGAGATTCAGGCTCCTTTTGGGCCTATGAGGAATCAGAGGCTCAGGTAGGGGACTTGCCTTGGCTAAGGTCACTCATGGTTGGGGGCTGAGGGATACTGGAACTAAGACTGGAACCTGGGTCTCCGACCAGCCCCAGCCCTGGATGCTGGCCCTTACTAATTAGCATATTCTCTTGGGCATTCATTTATTCATCTAATCACTCATTCGCCCACCCCATATTTATTAAGTATCTCTCTCTGCCAGCCTTTGTGTGGGCTTTGAGGCCACCAGGATAAATAGGGTTGGGGAGCACCCTGTATGTTGTAGCAAGTGTGCATATGTTACGCCTGGCACACAGTAGGCACTTCATAAATATTTGTGGAATGAATGAAGGAAAGAATGGGCGAGTGTGTGTGATTGTTGACCCAGGTCTGTCTTACGCCTCTCAAGCTCTGCCCTGGTTCTCTCTGTCTTGGGTGCATGGAGGCAGCTCCTGGCCCCCTGCCTCCATCTTTTGGATACTCAGCCACACGGCCCCAGAGGTGGGACCTCTGATAGTCGCCGGGAGGTTCTCCGTGTGCCCAGAGCTCCCTGCTGGCTAGCTGACTCCCGGAACACCAGGGCGAGGAAGAGGCATCCTTCTAGGTGAGTTTCTTTCTGATTCGCGTGCTGGCCTGGGGCTTAAAGGGAAGGCACACTCATTGACTGATCCTCTCCTAGCTGGCCCTTGTGAGGGTGGGGCCCTGGCGGCCCTGGTTCATGAGCTCGCGAAGCCCTGCTGAGAAGGTAGGAAATGTCCTGTTCTCAGACCTGGCAGCATGTGGGCAGTCTGGTCCCCTGGGGCCTCTCCCTGTTCCCCTTTTCCTCTCAGGGGACCTAGCCGGCTGTCCCCTGCCCTGTGATTTTTGCAGGCATTCCCTTTCTGCCTTTCCACATAATGGTTAAGAGTCAGGATCAGCCATGCGCGGTGGCTCACACCTGTAATCCCAGCACTTTGGGAGGCCAAGGTGGGTGGATCACTTGAGGTCAGAAGTTTGAGACCAGCCTGGCCAACATGGCAAAACCCCATCTTTACTAAAAATATAAAAATTAGCCAGGCGTGGTGGCGCATGCCTGTAATCCCAGCTACTCTGGAGGCTGAGGCAGGAGCATCGCTTGAACCTGGGAGGCGGAAGGTGCAGTGAGCCAAGATTGTGCCATTGCACTCCAGCCTGGGTGACAGAGCGAAACTGTCTCTCGGGGGGCGGGGGGGGGAGCAGGGAAAAAGAGGATCTAGAGTCAGAAGACCTGGGTACAAATCCTGCTCTGCCCTTCCTGGCACATGCTCTGCATGGGTTCCTGAGCCTTGTTTTTTTCCTCATTGACAAAGCGGGCGAATCCATTGCACCTACTTGCAGAGTGGGGATATCCGTTGTACCTACCACATAGTTCCTGTGCCCATCGAAATGGAGCAGTGTGAATGTAAAATGGTATCAGGAGATGCTCACACAGTGCTCAGAATCCCCTCGCCGTGTAGGGGAGGCTGTGCCACCTCCCTCTGTCCCTGGCGAGGCCTCTGCTACTCCTTCCCTCCAGAGGGCACGGGGCCAGCTGTCTTGCTGCGCAGCATTTCTGCAGGGTCTGCTGTCTCCTCTCAACGTCATCATCTTGAATGCAAGCCCTTTCTTAAGGGCAGTAGCTCAGTGGGGTGGGAAAATTCACTTTTACGTTATTTTTTGAGACTTTTGCTCTGTTATCCAGGCTGGAGTGCAGTGATGCGAACACGGCTCACTGCAGCCTCCAACTCCTGGGCTGAATCAATCCTCCTGCTTCATCCTCTCAAGTAGCTAGGACCACAGGTGTGCACCACCATGCCTGGCTAATTTTTAAAATTTTTGTCAAGATGGGGTCTCACTGTGTTGCCTGGGCTGGTCTCAAACTCAATAGATTCTCCTCTCTCAGCCTCCTAAAGTGCTAGGATTACAGGTGTAAGCCATTGTAACCGGCCTGAAAATTCACTGCTTTCCAGTGAAACATGATTGAGGTGAAAGGTTTTGTTATTGCCTCTTTTTGCTCAAGAAAATCCCCCAAGTCCATATCTTGGGTTCAGGGAAGCTGGGTTTGGCTGGGTGTGGTGTAGTGGGGTTTCCTGGTGTGGGTGTACCCTCTTCCTCCTGGCTTCAGGAAGAAGCAGGCAGGACAGGGCAACCTCATCATATGTGAAGCTGAGCCATTAGAGATTGCCAATATTCAACTTTTTTGACCTAAAAAGATGGCACCTTTATATGGTTCAATCTAATACTTATCATCAGACAATAAACTGCACTGTGACCCCTTCCCCTCTTTCTGGCTCCACCTGTGTGGGGATTCAGAGGCCTGCTTTTTTGAAACCAATCAATTCATTCACTCATCCATTCATTCAGCATTTATTGAGCCCCTACTGTATGTCCATCTGTATGCCAAGGTTGGGGGAGGTGGCACTGAGCTAAATTAGAAACCAATCAATTCATTCACTCATCCATTCATTCAACATTTATTGAGCCCCTACTATATGTCCATCTGTATGCCAAGGTTGGGGGAGGTGGCACTGAGCTAAATTAGACAACCTCCTGCCCTCATGGAGCTTATAGTCTGGTGCCGGAGGAGAAGGTCAGCTATCCATTGCTATGTAACAAACCATCCCAAAACATAATGGCCTGAAGCAATAATTTATTACTGCTTCTCACAGTACTATGAGCTAACTGGGTTCAGCTGGCAGTCTCACTGGGTGTTTCTCGTATGGTTACAGTCACATGGGGTTTGGAGCTGCTGTCATCCAAAGGCTCCTTGTAGTGGGATGTCCAAGATGGGGTGCTGCCATGGCTGAAGTTGGTGCAGGAAGCTGGGAGCTGTTGACTGGAGCCCCCATGTGCTCTCTCTCTATGTGGTTCGGGCTTTGTATAGTATGGCTGCTGGGCTCCAAGGGGGAGTGTCCCAGGAGACGCAGGGGGAAGCTGCAAGCCTCCTTCTGACCTAGCCTCAGAAGTCTAGAACAGCACTTCCATTGCATCCTGTTGGTCAATGAGCTGCTGAGGCTGGCCAGCCCTGAGGGGGATTGTGGAGGAGAATTCGGTCCCTTCTTATGATGGGGGAGTCAAGGTCTCCCTGCAGAAGGGCAGGTGGGGTGGGAGATATTGCTGTGGAAGTCTGTGGAAAATGCAGCCTGCCACAGGAAGAGAGAGTAGACAAATTAGCCCACAAATGCATAAGTGCATGATGCTGAGAGCTCTGACTGCAAAGGGAAGAGAGCCCTGGGGAAAGAGTAGTGGGGCCCCGAGTTCCATAGGTGCCCAGGCTGGTGGAGATTTTTGGGAGCTGTGTGAAGACTTAACGGAAATCTTCCTGCCAGAGATCAGGAGTGGGAAGCCCTGGACCAAGAGACTTGGCAGTGTATGGGGTTGAAATATGACCTTCAAGGCTGTGGAAATGGGCGATAATTGAGAGAGGTCAGCAGAGCCATTGCTGAACCTTAGGGACTGTGACCAGGACCCTATATGGGACTTTGAGGGGTTTTACAAACCCCTAGTGCCTGGCTCAGGTGTTCATTGTGTCTTGCTGTGAGGAAACCATGTTGTAGAGTGATTAAGAGAGTCACATGCAGTGGGCTTGAAACTCGGCCCCACCACTTCTCTGTGGCCTCACTTAGGTTCTGTCACTTCCCAGAGCTCTGCTTTCCTCACCTGTGAAATGGGGATATGATGGCATCAACTCGTAAGGTGCTTGCACTTGATTAAGCATTAAGTGCTTAATCAATGCTCACTGTTCTTGGGGGATGCCTGGGCAAAAGGATGCAGGTGTGCATGTCAGAAAATAGTTGTCCATTGTGGAAAGCATGAGCTCTGGGAGGTAGGGAATCTTGTCAGCTGGATGGACAGGTCAGTGTTCACAGCACCAGTTCGGTTTCTGTCCCATGCACGTGGCCCTGAGGGAGAGGTCCCTGATTTGAAATCCGTTTGGCTTGGGCCTTCCCTGAGTGGGCTGTCTTCATGCTGCTGCAGACAGCCCCCAGGAGGACAGGGGAGGAGCCAGAGGGAAAGGAGCCAGCCGGCTGTTTTCGGGAATCCCTCCCCAGCCCCAGAGGCCTCTGCAGAAAAGCATCGAGCCATTGGTCTTCTCCTCGGCCTGCTGAAGTTGCTTCACTGGGCTCTGGGGTGATTGGAGGAACCAGTGGGCTACAGTTCTAGCCCAGATCTTGGAAATGAGCCAGCGCTTTTTTGTGATGGGACTCACAAGGCAGGTCCAGGTGCTGGGCCTCTGGGCCCTGCCTTCTCTGAGTTTGCACAGGTGATGTCCAGCCTCAGGACAGGGACCAGTTGGGGGGCCTCTGGCGCTGGACAGAGCAGCACAGGCAGGGCTGGGTTGAAGGAGTAGGGAAGGTCCAACCATTCCATTCCCAGGACTTACTGAGCAACCGATCAGGTGGGCCTGGAAAAGAGGAACCCCAGAGAGTCTCCAGGTAGGACTGATGTCCTCGGAGCTCCCTGTTCTCAGAACTCCCACCTCCCGGGCCTTGGAGAGCTTAGGGCTCCGACAGGCCCTGGGACTTCAGGAAAGGTGTGCTGCTTAATGAACACGTGAATGTGTAGATTCAATCCTGGCATGGCTTTGGGTGGCCTTGCAGAGGCTCAGTTTTCTTATCTGCAAATGGAAAAATAACACCATTTATTATTTTGTCTTATGGTGAAGTTCAGAAACTCCTCGGCATGAAAGTGCCGAGAGGCAAACCCTGCCTGGGGTGGAGAGCTTCCTGTTCTCCAGCGCCTGATTCTGCTGAATCAGCAGAGGGGCCCTTGGGTCTTCAGGGAAGTCCCACTTCCCAAAACTTCTCCAGGCCTCTGGGTCTTCCCTCTCATGTGTCACCTTCCGGAGGGCCAGGCTGGCTGACCTCTTGACCCCTTGGGAGCCCAGAGGATGAGGTCCGCGCTTTTGTGTGGCCTGAGCTCACCTCTGTCTCCATCCCTTTCTGCACAGCCACCCTCCCTTCCCATTAGTAGCCGGCCGTAGGGGAGGCGACAGTTGCTTAAAACAGATTTATACTCTTGGATGACTTTATGGGTTTTTGCCTTATAAAAACCTGAGAGTTGACATTCTGATTTATCTACTCCCGAGTCAACAGGATGTACCAGATTTAAAGAGATCAAATGCATTGTAATGTTTGTGGTTCCAGTTGTGGATTAGAAGAGCTATTACAGAAAGTGCTGCCAAGTAAATACGGCAAAAAAAAGAACGAAGGGATAATTTAAATATGTCTATTAAATTGTGTGTTAAGTAAAGTAGCGCAAGTGTGGTGCTGATTGTAACTTATTATCTGGAGAGTCGGTGTAGTAGATAAAGCCAGAATTATGGGTCTTTTATTTTCCCCTTCTACAGAACATTTTTTTTATTAAGGAAAGACTGTAAACGAGGAATTTCAGAGACGGGCACTTGACTGTGTAACCATGGTTGTGTGATGACTTATAATATCGAAGGCTCCAAATGATATTTCTCATTTCTTTGCTTTCTATTTCTTGCCCTCACCGCAGCAGCAGATCAGATTCCCTGAGATAAATATGCTGCCTGGCTTTTAATGGGATTTCTGTATTGCCAGGAGTTGGCGCGTTCTGATAATAAAAGAACCTAAAAACTGTACATCCCTTAATTGGTAAGAAGAGAGATGTTTTGATGGGCCACAAATGGAAACATTGATTTTTACTGCCTCCGTGCAGTTCAGGCTGCGTGTCGTGCGACGTTCCCCGCCTTGGAAGGAAGCAGCTGGCTCTCTGATGAGCTGATTTGTGTTCCCAGGTTGTTGATGTCGGGTACTTGGAAGGGCATGTTCTGTGCAGGCGGGAGAAATAGAGCCTTTATGACATTATCTGTTTCCAAATTGAAATATTCATAGGACTGTGGTTTCCACCTTGAATTGAGTGCATTCTTTGCTTTGTGTCTCTGTTTCTTGCTTGGGCGCCCAGCACTCAGGGGTTTACAAGTTGTATACTGAGCCTTTTCCTGTAACTGTGATGTTGCATGTACACACATGTACATACAAGTGCACATGTACGCACTTTTGCATATGCATATATGCTTTCAAAAACACCTTTATGCATAATAGGATCTCTTTCTTTGATTTAAATCAGTGCAGCTACTTTCCAGATGGGTAGATCTGTTTTCCAGGACAGGCTGTGGGAAGAGACAACACACACTTTTATTTTCCAATCCGAAGGTCTCTGCATTTTAACAGACAAATTTTATCCATTGACATTTGTTAGGATTACTGATATATTCTGTGTGTTATATTTACCACGCGCTTTCGCACTTTGATTTACAAGTTCCTGGTGTGTCTTATTAATCTGTAAGATTGGGGCTGTGCTGCATTTCCCACAGTTGTGCAGGGAAGTGAACTAGACCAGGAGTCATGAAGTTGAACTGAGCCTCTGTAGGGTGCTTGGGCTGTTGCTGCTTCTGGCTGGATGCCAGGTACCTTACCTGTGAGACAGAAATAACAACGCTGTCCCTCTCTGCAGGGGGTTGGATCACATGATCCTTTGAGCCTTCTTTGAGTTTAGGATATGCAAGGCTGTGAAATGGAGCTATGCATATATAATGGTGGCTTCGAAGAAGCACTGAACACAACACAATTGCAAGGCATCATTATGATCACTAATTCACTTTTCCCAGTAGATTAGCCACTCTCTGCACAGTGCTAAGCATAGTAGCTGTTTTATTTTAAAGAAATCAGTCTGATTATTCCAAGAGTGATTCTCACTGTCTAGGCCTGTACCAGGTCACAGGTGAGGGGTTAGACAGACTATTTATTTTATTTTATATTTTTTAGAGATAGGGTGCAGGCGCAGGCTGGAGTACAGTGGCATGATCATAGTTCCCTGTAACCTGGAACTCCTGCTCTCTAGCAATCCTCTTGAGTAGCTGGAACTATAGGCACACACCACCATGCCAGGCTAATTAAGTTGTTTTTTTTTTTTTTTGTAGAGATAGAGTCTTGCTATATTGCCCAGGCTGGTCTCAAACTCCAGGCCTTAAGGAATCTTCCCACCTTGGTCTCTCAGAGCACTAGGATTATAGGTGTGAGCTTCCATGCCCAGCCTGGATGCATTTTAAGCTTGAGATTCGACCATCCGTGGGTCTTCAAACATGTGTACTTCCTTTATTTCAGCATTGGACATCTTTGCAAAGAACTGAGCCAGCGTCACTGCCCTGGGAGGCCTGTTGTGTGGAAGGTGAACTTGGCTAAGAGATCTCCCAGCTCTAAATTGCAAGGCTGTGGGGAAAACGAAAAGTTTAGGTGTGTTAGGAACAGCTGATGGAGGCTCTAAAAAGGTGTGTAACTGAATCTGGTTTTTAGGAGACGAAATACTAAGGTTTTTCACCTCTCTGATGGGTCACGACCCCTAGCATCCGTGCACAGAGGGGAGATGACAGGAAGTCCCCCTAGAAGATTTGCACCAAGAATTAAAGAATCTAGTTGAGAATTATGGCACCACATGCTACAAAAAACCCCATCTATTAATATACTGAGAGGTGTCAAGGATAATGGACCCCGGGAGGTAGAGTAATTAAATGTATCTTAATAAATGCCGGGTGATTCTTTTAAAACCCTTTCCCAAGACCCCATCAGCTGACATGGACTGTATTCTTCCTGTTGGCAGGAGGCCTAGAAGGAGAGCCAGAGTGCGATCGGAAAACCAGCCGTGCGCTGGAAGACAGGAACAGCGTGACAAGTCAAGAGGAGAGAAATGAGGATGATGAAGACATGGAGGATGAATCAATTTACACCTGCGATCACTGTCAGCAGGACTTCGAGTCTCTGGCAGACCTGACGGACCACCGGGCCCACCGCTGTCCTGGAGGTAATGCAAAACAGCCCCGGGACTCTGACAGGTGGTTACACGGGTAATTGGACATAGCAACAGCTTGAAGCCTCAAGTGAGATTAAAGAATTAATAATGTAATTTTACAGTTAATGTCATTTTATTGTGGTGTCTTGGGTACCCTGTATCCGCCTTTTAAATACAATTAAAAATAAAAGCAACAGCTTTCCGGCAGGCAGGAATTAGATGGTGGTGCTCTGTCCCGGCCCCCTCTCCCCGCAAGCTGTGCTCTGGTACTCAGGCCATGAGTGGGTGGATCTGCACCCTGAATTTCTGGAAGGCCTTTTGGAAACGCAGTAATTAAGAGGTTGTTAGTGCAAAGTTAAGCAGTTTAAGTGTGGAAAGCTGCATAAAGGAGTAAGCTCTGAGGCAGAGCTTGTGACGGGACAAGGAGAATTTCAAAGGCCAAGGAAAAAGGGACCTGGTTCCAACTCTGTGCTTGACCTTATGCTTCTCCGAGTAGGAGGAGGAGGATAGCTGGGAGCTGCTTCTGCTAGATTTGACTGGAGCTCTGTTCTCCATTTACTCGGTGCCTTGGAGAGGGTGTGCAAGACCAGTTTTCTAGGAGCTACTGAAGACTTCAGGAGCTGTGTGTGTATGTGTGTGTTTGGGGTGACTGGGGTGGGGAGCCAGAAGGCATGTGCATTCCCTGGAATGTGGCAGCCATGCTACAGGGATGACACATTTCTGGGCTCTGAGATCTGCAGAGGGAGTCCATAGCATCTATGCTCCTTACACAGTCTTCCTGAGATACCTTCTTCCATCAGGGTTCTTGATGAAACTCTTGGATACTGGTTTGTGGAAGAAGGCCTGAAATCTCAGGACTGCATTCTAAAGGGAACCCATCACCTGTTGAGGGGAACATTTACTGGTAGGGATTAGATTGGCACCCAAAGCTCTTGCTTTTTCTACTCCTCATGTCATCTTGGAATTTTGAAACTAAGTGTTTGGGGAACTGCTATGATTTGCCCTCTAGTGTCACCTGTGCCTGCACAGCACTGGCTAGACCAAGTCCCCATTCTCAACCTCTGGAGGAACAGATATTTAAAAAATAGTAGTAGTAGTAGTAGTAATAATAATAATAAGAATAATAATAGACCTAAGAGGAATCTTACAGTTTTGGACATTTTGGGGCCCAGTAGTCCAAACCCCAGTTATTTGGAATTTGTGATATTTCAACCAGAGGCAGAGATGATGGTTAATTTTCCATTCTAAATCAGAATTGGAAGGGACCTATGAGGTTAGCTTTTTAAGTCTACTCACTTCCCCAAGGGAAATACTAGGGCAAAGGGAAGAAAAGGTGATTGCTTGACCAAGGTCACATAGCTGTTTGGTGGCCAAGCTAGGACCTCCTCTGGATCCTGGACTATTGACCCTCATCCTACTTGAGGAATAATATTATAGATATTGGTGTATTTCCTGATTTAGCCAAGAATTAACATGGAAACTTCACTGTAAGAGAATGAAATATTGCCACTTACTTTACAATCAACTAATTGATCTAATGAAAAGTTACTCTCTTTAATTTCTAAATTCAAGAGAACAGGCCATTCTGTGTAGTTGTTAGAGTGGGGCCCCAGGCCCTCTGCTAAGCTGTACTTTCTTGAGTCCCTGCAGCTCTTAGAGGCTGCCCCTTCCTCCAGCCCTTCAAATCAAGGAGATTCTCCTGTCTTTCAGTCTCACTTTTAAGAATGGTGGCATTTTGGGCTGGGCACAACGGCTTATGCCTGTAATCCCAGCATTTTGGGAGGCTGAGGCAGGCAGATCACAAGGTCAGGAGTTCGAGACCAGCCTGACCAATATGGTGAAACCCTGTGTCTACTAAAAATAAAAAAATTATCCAGGTGTGGTGGCACGTGCTTGTAGTCCCAGCTACTTGGGAGGCTGAGGCAAAAGAATTGCTTGAACCTGGGAGGCAGAGGTTGCAGTGAGCAGAGATCACGCCACTGCACTCTGGCCTGGGTGACAGAGCAAGACTCCATCTCAAAAAAAAAAAAAAAAAAAAAGAAAAAAGAAAAAGAGTGGTGGCATTTCTAGGTGGAGAAAGGAACCTGTGAAACTGGGCTGTATGTGGGGGTCTGAGCCAGAAATAAGAACTGGTAGCTAATTGTGCTTTGGTGCCCAGGAAGGATCCTCCTCCCAGTGGCAAACCCTTCTCTCATCAGCCTCTGACTCTGGCTGAAATCCATCACAGCCCTGTTTGCAGCGTCCCCAGCTGTCCTTATTGATGCTGGTGGTATCCACCGACACTCCTGCCCGCTTCCTAACAGGACCCTGCTAATGACCTCCGTGGGGACGCAGGAGCTAGGAATACCCCCAGACCCTGGAGCATTGGAAGGGAGTCAGAAATTCCTTGAAAGAGTGAGGGAAACAACCTTGCCTAAGTGCATCCCTGAGAAATTCATTACTACCCAGTAAAGGCGTGACCCAGCCTGGGATAGTTTCCTAGCCGTGTGAGGAGTTATTTTCCCCCAGGTCTTGGGTTCTTAGGATTACCCAGTGATGGGATAAACCACCGAGAATTGTGTATGTGTTATTCAAAACAGTTCCCTACCTGGAATGCCTCCACACCCTTCCATTGTGAAATGGTTTTCGAACTGTGTTCCCAGAGGTATTTCAGGGGCTACGGTATGGTATGTTTGGGGAATAGGAGGTGAGTATTGGGGCCTGTCAGACTGAGGGGGCGCTGATGTCCAGTCCAGTCAGAGCGATTCACCTTAAAAGTCTGTTTTATACCTGGGGCTTTAGCATAAGATGTTGTTTGAAAATTGGCCTCTGATTTAAAGGTTTGGAACTGATATAAACATGCAGTCACAGGCTCCCCCTGGCCAGGCTGATGGGTCTGCTGGATGCTCACCACTGGTCACTCTACAGAAGCCCAGCAGAGACTGTGTCCGGAGGGCCACGCTGGGCGCAGGCTGGGCAGGCCACGGTGCCCTGCAGATGTTTCTGTGGGAACCAGAGGGTCTGCCCGCTTGGCCTGGAGCAGAGGGTCTGCTCCTCAGGAATCGTGACCTGGGATGTGAACAACCCTCCCCATCACAGGGACTGTCGCTGCTGGAACGTGGAGGCAGCACGTGCCTCCCCAGATGGGTGTATCCTGGCGGGGTCAGCCCTTGTGAGCCATTGGCCTTCTGGGGAGAGCGCTGTGTTGGGGTGTCGGGGGTGTGTTTGTGGGTGGTGACTGTGAATGTGGTTCTTCCTGAAAACTGCTTCTGCAGTGAGGGCTTGACTCTGTCTGTGGCTTTCTGTGGCAGTTGGGGTGGTGTTGAGGGAGAGATTAGGGGCAGCGTTTTGCTCCCTCAGAATCTGGGAGAGCAGCTGTGGTGAGGTTTGGGGGTTTTCTGAGGTGGGGGGATGCTCACCCCTCAGGGGTGGGAGGGGAGCTTCATGCCAGAATGGCCACAATGGAAGACCCCCACGTCCCCAACCTGGAGCCCGGCCCCTGCACTAAGGAGCCTTCATTTCCAGTTGGGAGCTCGAGAAGGCACCTCTCTGTTGTTCCTCAGCAGGAGCGGCATGCCGGGCCCATGAGCTGTTGAAGCGTGGACTTTAAGATCTCGGACAACTCCATCAAGTTCTGTTCCTCTCTCTCCCTCTCGCTCTCATTTGTGTCTGAGGAGAAACCAACCTTAAACCCATAAGGCATCAAACATTGCATTTTTATGACACAAACTGAAAAGAGCAAAAATCCAGTCCTCTCCATTCATTCTCTCGCCCTGATGTCTGTTTGATTTTTCTTTGTTCCTCTCCAGCCCCTGGCCACAGGATGCCACACGTTGGAATGCTTGGGGTTGTGAGCACATACGTTTTCACGTCCTGTGTTTGTCACATAACATGTTATGAACAGGTTCCCATGTGGTGACCTGGTCTTTGCCAGTTTTCTTTCTTTCTTTCTTTCTTTTTTTTTTTTTTTTGCGGTGCAGGGAGGGGAACTCTGTCTTTTAAATAGCAGTGCTCAAGGGC
The DNA here is from genome assembly GCF_003255815.1 of Theropithecus gelada. Lineage (NCBI taxonomy): Eukaryota > Metazoa > Chordata > Mammalia > Primates > Cercopithecidae > Theropithecus > Theropithecus gelada. Next base: position 7,410,302 of record NC_037688.1, on the reverse strand, counting down.
AGGAAGCTGGGGTTGCAGGTACTGCGTCCATACCCTATGAAAATATTAAATTTTGACGAAGATGTCCGTAGATGAGGCTTTTTGCCACAGTGTACATAGGGACTCACTGGGTAAGTGTGATGGGCTTCTCTGTTTCTAATGGAGACATTGTTTGTAGGCACCAAGTCAGGAAATGGCAAAGGATTTGTGGCTATATGAATTGCCAAGGATGGGCCTTCCCTGTCAATTCAGGTCTCACTGATTTAAATCACGTTGGAACAAATAACGTCATAATTTGTGAGCAAACCCAGTAAGAAACATTCAAACGGCATGGAGAGGACAGAAAAACAAAATTGTTGGCCAAGCAAATTTGAGTCCTCTAAGCTCTAGCAGGGGATATTTATCATCATCTTCTAGGAGCCAGGAGGACTTGGACTGCTTTAGAAAATTTCTCTAGGAACTACCTGGGGTACCGTAGAAGCAGTGCGGGAGGCTTGGTTTGCCCATGGGCTGATGGTGGTTTTTTATGTGCTCACTGAAGCCAGTCACCTGTGAGCCTGTAGTCTGGATTTATCGCTTCCTGGTGCAAATACTCCTTTTAAAGACACTGCAATTTAGGTTGACCCCTGCTTTGGCCTGAATTAAGAGGCTGGCTGCTGGAGGGCGTGTGGGTGCTCTGTCTGCGCTGTCATGCTTGAGACCTGACTTTCCTAGTGCCATTCCTCAGAGTGCCCGCAGTGGGCTGTCAGCAGGGGTCTGTGCTGTGCCAGTCCTGTGCCCCAGGTCCCCGGGGCTGGAGCACTTGACAGCTTTCGGGGCCCTCGGCCTCTTTGCTAAAGGGGCTGCTGGCCTGGTACGGCTTTTCATTGTAGGTGGTAAGACTGCAGGCTCCAGGCACTTGCCTTGGAATAGAAATCGCTCGCCTTCAGGACCAGTTTGGAGCTTAGCGTTGGTGTCTTCGCTTCAGCTCCGTTCCCTGATCTCTGACTTGGGCCAGGCTCCTGGTGGGCCCTAGAGAGGTGGCTCTGAAGCAGATGGGGTGCGTGCTGCCCTCCAGGGGCTGGCATTCTGGTGCTGGGGGCAAATGTGTGAGCAGGTGTTGCCTCCTCTACACTGCAGCGAGGGCTGTAGTCCTGACATTCTTTGTATTTTCAGTGCCTACTACCGGCGAGGCGCTATGGGACTCTGCCTGGAACACATGCCCTGCAGCCCTCCCTGCTGGCCCTCTGCAGCCCCAACGCCCACACAGTCCAGAGTGTGCATCCCTTTCTCTAATTGTCTTTCACATATTTCTTACCCATCTCCCTCCCTACTATTAAGCTGCATGAGGACAACAGCCATACCTGTTCTGTTCCCTGTTGTGTTCTAGCCCAGCGCTGAATAGAATTTAACATGTTTGTTGAATGAATGAATCATCTTGCCTAGTCTTCATAACAATCACCTTTGGTGTCCAAGGTGACACTGTCTTTATTTTTTTAACTAATTAGTTTTTTAAGAGACAGGGTCTTGTTCTGTTGTCCAGGCTGGAGTGCAGTGGTGCCATTTGTAGCTCACTGCAGCTGGGAAGTGATCCTCCCACCTCAGCCTCCTGAGCTAGGACTACAGGTGTGCCCCACCACGCCTGGCTCATGTTTAATTTTTTTTTTTTTTGTATGGATGAGGCCTTGCTATGTTGCCTAGGTTGATCATGACCTCCTGGCCTCAGGCAATCTTCCTGCCTGGGCCTCCCAAAGCTAGGCACTATTTTCCACCATTCGTCCTCATTTTGCAATTGGGTGACTGAGGCTCAGAGAGCTGGAGGATCTTGCTCAAGGTTGCAGATCTTATCAGTAAAGGCAAGCTCTGAGGTCGGAACAGCTTGCCTGTGCTTGAGAATACAGATTGGAGACTGTGAGCAATTTCAAACTAAACTCCAGATGGCTTTTTTGAATGCTCAACTTCCAAAAAAACAAGAGGGGGGACTTTGCTCAAATCGCAACAGCAAAAAGGGTGTTCCCGGTGGGTTAATTTTGCGGCTCCCCTCTCTGCTGTCCCTTTTTGAGGACTGGGACCAAAGAGTGTTTCCCTAGCCCCTGTGAAAGGTAGGCCCTCCTTTTCTGGCAAAGGTGAAATGCTGCTGTGTAACAAGCCGGGTGGAAAGTTAATTACACCCTGGTTGGTTCAGCTGTGGCCAGAGCGACCTGTGGGCCCCAATTACAGGGCTGGGGCTGTGTGGAGCTGGCACCTTTGCCAGCCGTGCTGCTGTTGGCCGGCTGGCCAGCGCTTGCCTTTGTGTGCTGACTCAGGCCCCTTTCTTGCTCCAACAGCATGAGGGGCTGCCTGCCTTATTGGCTTGCGGCGCCCCTCGAACTGGCTCTGTTTTGGTTGTGCAGTGTGGGGCTGCGGCCAGTCCAGACACTGTGCTACCTGATACACAGGTGCTGGGTGTGAGCTCCTTCTGTCCACAGAGAGTGCGCTCGGGGCCTTGGTGTCAGCTGACTTCACATGGCACAAGATGCTGGGGGCTTGAGCACAACTGATATCCCCCCCGCACCTTCAGAGTTTTCCTGCATGCAGACAGCTTCCAGTTAGGAAACACAGAGCAAGAAGTGGTCCTGTTATGTCAGCCACAAAATGTATAAAGACCAGGGAGCAAACCCAGTAAGAAACATTCAAACGGCATGGAGAGGACAGAAAAACAAAATCAGTTATGGCGGGGGATGGGGGGAATACGGGGAACACAGAGGATACCTTATTCTTATTCTTGTGGAAAGAATTCAGTACATAAATATGTCAATTTCCTCGAAACGAACCTATTGGCTTAATGTTAGCCAATGAAAGCAATGGTAAGATTTGTTTAGAAATGGATGTGCTGAATTTATACTTCATAAGAAAAAGTGAGGCCGAGTGTGGTGGCTCATGCCTGTAATCCCAGCACTTTGGGAGGCTGAGGTGGGCAGATCACAAGGTCAGGAGATTGAGACCATCCTGGCTAACACAGTGAAACCCCGTCTCTACTAAAAATACAAAAATTAGCCAGGCGTGGTGGCGGGCATCTGTAGTCCCAGCTACTCAGGAGGCTGAGGCAGGAGAATGGCGTGAACCCAGGAGGCGGAGCTTGCAGTGAGCCGAGATTGCGTCTCTACCCTCCAGCCTGGGCGATGGAGTGAGACTCCATCTCAAAAAAAAAAAAAAAAAGAAAAGAAAAGAAAAGAAAAAAAAAGAAAAAGTGGGTATGCAGGCATCAGAAGGAATCTTCTGATGGAAAGGAACAGGGAGTGGGGACAGGAACCAGCTCAGATTGCTCTGGAGCAGAAAGGATTTGAAGTGGTGTGAAACAGAAACGGACCCAAATACAACTGGAAATCTAGTGTATGAGAAGGGTGTCCCTGCACGACAGTGGAGGACAGATGGCTGTCTCAGCAACTGGTATTAGGATGAAGAGGTGGCAATCCTGCAAAAAGGAAATTGGATCCTTCCCTCCTGACACCAGACTCAATCCCAAGTGGATCAGTAATCTAAGCTTAAAAAGAAAACTTTAAAATACTAAAAGAAAACAGAGAGCTTTTAAATATTTTAATTCAATAGTATCAGAGTGAGGAAGGCCTTTCTAAATATAACCCCAATGTCAGAAGCCATAAAACCAAAGTCAAAACATTCAACTACATAAAAATAAAAAATATCAACATTGTGAAAACCACAATAAATCAAGCCAGGGACACATATCACAGGCAAAAATATTTTCCTTAATGTGTAAGGAGCTCCTACAAATGCTAAGAAAATAGCCAATAAATCAACACAAAAAACATGGCAAAGGCTGGGTTGAGGCACAGCCAAGCCTGCTTGAGGTGCCTGGCCTTCCCCAAGGTCTGCGCCATCTCTGATCCTTTGGTGCCACACTGGTGGTTAGACATTTTGAATATCTCCCATGTGCAAACTACAGAAATGGACAGAAATGGAACCAGAGAAAGAAATACTAGTGGGATCTTAAATATTTAAAAAATATTTGGAACCCTGTTTATGGTAAGGGAACTGCAAATTTAAACCATAAGGAAATACCATTTTAAAAATACCGGAATGGCACAGATCAGAAAGTTTGCCAACACCATCTCACTGGTCAGGTTGTGTTAAGTGATGTCCAGGCTTGGGGTCTTATTCTCTTCCCTCTCTGCAGGATTGCTTTGGTCTTTGACTAGAACACATAGTAGGTGCTCAAGAAATGTTTGATTTTGTGGCTAAGGAGGCTACAGCCCTCCTGCAAGACAAAGGGGTATGTGCAATAAAGAAAGTAGAAATGCCACGGATACAGTGCTTTGGGAAATGAGATAGAAAAAACAGAAGTTCTGGACATAGTTAGGTCCTCAATGAATGTGTAATCAGAAGGGGAAGTTTAGAGATGGAAGAGATGGTTCATTCATTCAATAAGTGTTTCTTTAGTGTGTACTATTAGCAGGGACCCTCTGGGCTCTAGGGATGCAGAGGCCATTATAAAAGGTAGCTCAGTGGAGAAGGTGTTCACTCACAAAATTATGCTTTGACTTGTGTGATGAAGTGCCATGGTGGTCTTTAAACAGCCCCCTCCTCTAGTGTCCTTAAGAGGGGCTTTGATGAACAGAGAGGTTATTCTCTGTAGCTCTCAGGAAGATGCTGACCTGCTAGCAGACTTCCACTTGGGAGCGAAGTGGATGGGCAGGGTGGACCACCGGCCAGTCTGGGTCTGCTTGGCTGGTGGCATTTGTGAAAACCTTCCCTAAATTGCCTGCCCCCTGCCCTCTGATGGCTTCTGATGGGGAACCATCCGGAGTAAGCTGGGGAACCAGCAGGCTGCATAGACGGTTGTTCTGAGTCTTGGCTCGGACAGCTGTGTCCTGGGTTCCTTCCTGGTGGTAATGTGGTGGTGGTGGGGACTTGTTTCTTAGTTGCTGACATTTTTATTCACCTCCTGTGAAGTCCGCAGGTTGCAGAGCATCCCTCCCTTGACTTGATTACATAGAGCGAATGCTGTTATCACACTGTTGGGCCTGTAAATCTCTCCAAAATTGGGTGACAAATCTAACAATATAGAAGGCAGGGGTTAAGGTGGGAAGAGTCTGCATTTCTTTTGTTTTCCATGGGGAAAAAGGCATACACCGTGTCTATGCATCTACAGTCTATGTGTCTTTCTGGAGATTTTGGGGACTCTCCAAAGTGGAGGAGGTTTTTGCTTCTTTCCTACCCAGCCTGCTTGACTACCTTCATGATTTTCTGAATAATTAAGCTTCCTGGATTCTTTGGTTTCCAAGGGTGCACCAGAGTGGGATCCAGCGTGGCACCTGGCATCATGGGTGTTGCACACAGCCCCTGGGATGAGCCTGGGGGTCAATTTTGGAGATGGTTCTGGGGTACCAAGGTGGGTTGTCCCTGATTTCTCTGATTTCTGTTACCTTCCTGGCAGCAGCCAAAGCTTCCGGTGTCCTCTTGGGCCCAGGATGTACACCAAACTGGCCTTTAGGCTGGTTGTACATGTGTTTCCGGTGTGGTCTGGGTCCAGCCTGCTGTTGTCCATTTCATCTTGGGAGTCTCCAGAGGGCACCTGTCAGCAAGCAGTGATACCATACCTGCTGTGTGTTCAGGACCGTGCATGCGTGTGCGTGGGTGTTCATTCATTCCCGTCGAGGGAAATGTATAATCTAGCTGGAAGGTGAAGTTGCTGTGATCCTTTTGGCTGCCAGCACATAGTAGGTCCTCAGTTAATGTGCTATCTGCATAGAGACTTGACTCAAATTGACAAGCAGAAAATAGAGGATTCATTGGCTCCAGGAGCTGAGAAATGTGGGTGTAAGGCTGGCTTCAAGTCTGGTCCTCCAGGGCCGCCAGAGACACTGCCCCAAGTCTGTCACTATGAACCCCATCACCATGTATACATCAGCAGAGGTGCCCCAGCACCTCCAGGCTCCACCCTCTTCACTCAGCAGTGATGATGGAACGAGCAGCCGCTTACCATTGCCAGGGTAGAAGTCCTGAGGTTGACTCTGTAGAATGGCCAGGACCAAGAGTCACCCCTGCCCATAATGTGGCCAGGGAGACAACATATTTGTTAGCAAGGCTCAGGATTGGGTGCGAGGAATCAGGGCAGCTCCATGCAGACCACTGGGCCTGAGAGTTGGGGAGGGGCTCCCCTGAATGGTGATCAGGAGCCACAGACATCTTCTTTAGGAGGTAGGAATTACGTGTAGACAAATAGGAAGTAGTAAAAGAGTGCAGTGAAATACCAGAGTGTCAGGTATCAGTTATCAATTGGTAACCAATACTTTTGCTTTTGACAGTGTCTAGTCAGGTAATCTTAGAATTTTAGGGAGGCAGAATCCTTGGTGTCCTTATCCTCCAACCTTTTTTGGTTTGAATGCGGTTGAAAGAATGGCAGAACCAGTCTCTCAAACACAGCCAGGGCACTCATTGGACCAGGCTCCTTAGTGAGGTAATGCTTGTCCCAGGTCACACAGGGAGGTGGCAGCTTAGCCAACACCCTCTGAGGTTATCTGCTAACTGCTGGTGGGGTGGAGGGTGGGATTGCAGCTCCCAGGGTGGACAGGAGACTAGTGCAGCCTGCAGGGCGCCTGTGTTCTCTGACGGGAGGTGCCCATGTGTGTGCAGCTTCAGCCTGGCTCATGGGTGCTTCTGGGGATGCCACATCCAGCTCACCGTCTTTGAGGTCTCCAGACCCACGGACCTCACACTGTTTGCACTGGACCTTTTCTTTATTTGCATCTTGTGGAAGAGTGACTTTGACCCTTGAATTCTAACGAACTTCATGGAAGTTGCGCCCCCACCTTGCATATTCCATAAAGCCATGGTCCCTCTGAACCTCTGCCACTTGGTCCTTTGGGGGCAGTGCTCTGGGGGGTAGAGGGTGGGGTAACGGTGTTTCAAGCCCTCGTGGCATCCACCAGCAGCTTGGCCCCTACAACATTATGTCCAGGCCTCAGGCCAGGCTGGAGAGAGGCTGGGCAGTCACCAGGGTAGTCAGAGCCTTGGGCCTGAGTGGCTCAGGTGCCCAGATGGTGTTGAGAGGTGACTCTGAAATCAGCCAGCTATGGTGAACCTCTCCCATGCATTCCTGAGAAACCCAGTAGATTAGTTCATTTTCACACAGCTATAAACAACTACCTGAGACTGAGTAATTGATGAAGAAAAGAGGTTTTTAACTGACTTGCATTTCCTCGGGCTATATAGGCAGCATGGCTGGGAGGCCTCAGGAAACTTACGATTATGATGGAAGGTGAGGGGGTAGCAATGACGTCATAGTACGGTGAATCAGGAGAGATAGGGTGAGGGGGAGGTGCCACACACTTTTTTTTTGTTATTTTTTTTGAGACGGAGTCTCGCTCTGTCGCCCAGGCTGGAGTGCAGTGGCCGGATCTCAGCTCACTGCAAGCTCCGCCTGCTGGGTTTACGCCATTCTCCTGCCTCAGCCTCCCGAGTAGCTGGGACTACAGGCGCCCGCCACCTCGCCTGGCTAGTTTTTTTGTATTTTTTAGTAGAGACGGGGTTTCACCGTGTTAGCCAGGATGGTCTCGATCTCCTGACCTCGTGATCCACCCGTCTTGGTCTCCCAAAGTGCTGGGATTACAGGCTTGAGCCACCGCGCCCGGCCTGCCACACACTTTTAAACAGCTGCATCTTGTGAGAACTCACTCATTATCACCAGCACAGCAAGGGGGAAATCCGCCCCCGTGATCTAATCGCCTCTCACCGGGCCCCTTCCCCAACATTGGGAATTACAATTCCACATGAGATTTGGGTGAGGACACAGAGCCAGGCTATATCACCCAAGTGTTACCAAAAAACCACATCATCTGCCATCAGCCAGAGGGAGAAAGAGGGATGCAGCTACATATTCTAAAATTGCACGAACAAGGTCTTTTCTTTATTCTGTAGATATTTCAATAATAAGTTTTTCCCCCCAGTGTATTAGTGTATAGCTGTAAAACCTCAGTGTCACCGAGCCAGCTCGGGGCCCGTCACGTGGAGCTGCTCTTCCTTCCCCGTCAGGTCTGCTTTTTCATTAGGCCAGCACTTTCTGCCCTCCTTATCCTCTGTCTCACCCCTGGGCAGGAAAAGCAAAGGCCAGAGCCCCCCAGAGAGGCCCTGCTGCCTTTCTCCTGGAGGTGCTTGTGCTAATTCTGGATTCTGTTGGGCATAAAGATCTGAAAATTGTGTTCCCTGAGTAATCAATCTCGGTTACTACCAATTTGAGGTTTGCAAAAGCTTTGAGAAATGCCTGTGGGTGAGGATAGGAATAGCCTCCAGCTGGGATCCTGACCTGATTTTGGGGTAAAAGAGGCAAATAGAGGGGAGTTGTTCTAGAAGAGTCCTTTATTATAACTGGCTATGTTCTGAATGTTTGTTTTTCCCCCAAATTCGTTTGTTGAAATCTAGTCCCCAATGTGGTAATATTAAGCGGCGGGCCTGTAGGAGGTGATTAGGTCATGAAGGCTCTGGAAGAATGGAATGAGTGCTCTTATAAAAGGGGCCCCGAAGGGCTGCCCAGCTCCTCCCACCATGTGAAGACGTAGCAAGAACATGTTGTCTATGAGGAATGCGCCCTGACCAGACACAGAATCTGCCAGCACCTTGATCTTGGACTTCCCAGCCTCCAGAACTGTGAGCAGTAAATGTTTGTGGTTTACAAGCCATCCGGTTTATGGTATTGTTGTTATATCAGCCTGAACAGACTTAAGACAGAGCTGAAAAGTATTGATGTGCTCTTCCTCCATCCCTTACTCTACAATTCCAGGCACCCAAAGGAACAAGCAAACTTAACGGATGAAAGAAAAATGTGTTCCTTAGAACCACAGCATCCCCTGGCATGTGTGCATTCATTCACAGATACTTTTTTTTTTTTTTTTTGAGACAGAGTCTCACCCTGTCACCCAGACTGGAGTACAGTGGCACAATTTCGGGTGACTGCAGCCTCCACCTCCTTGGTTCAAGCAATTCTTCTGCCTCAGCCTTCTGAGTAGCTGGGATTACCATACCTGGCTAATTTTTGTATTTTTAGTAGGAAGGGGTTTTACCATATGGGCCAGGCTGGTCTTAAACTCCTGTCCTCAGGTGATCCTCCTGCCTCGGCCTCCCAAAGTACTGAGATTACAGGCATGAGCCACCACGCCCAGCCACAGAGTCTTTTTTTAAAAAGCATCTACTGTGTGCTGGGAACTGGGTGAGCAAAACACTGGGTGAGAACTGGGTGAGCAAAACAGACAACAGTTCCTGCTCTCGTGTAGCTTACTGGGCCCCTTGATAACTTTGGCCAGGGGATTCTTGAATGGACTCCTGTGAGTTGGTTGGTCTCCTCCCTCTGTGGGATAGTTCAGTACTGGCCAACGCCTGCATGAGTGGTGCAGAAATGAACAACAGGAGCCGGTTCACTGCCAAAGTGTTATTTATCGTGCTCTGACGCTGTGTCAGCAGAAGCAGAAAGGGTGTCTGTTCTGTGTGTTGCTGGGGGGAGTGGTTCAGGGAGGACAGAGAAGGAGAGGCCTCAAGGTCATGCTTGCAAGTTGGAAGGTTGGGATTCCATGCCGACCAGCGTCAGACAACCAAATCCTAGCCAGCTGAAATCCAACAGTGCAATGTATTGGCTCATGTAAATAGAAACCCTAGGTGTAGGACTAGCTTCAGGTGCAGCTGAATCCGGGGACTCCAGTGAAGGGTGAAGGACCCAGTCTTCCTGCATCTCCTGGCTCTGAGGAATGACACGATGGCTTTTGGCTCAGGTCAAGTCAAGTGCTCTGAATAGCAGACCTAAAAACGTTCCCCAGAGGAAATCAGGGTGCTGCTAGCAGAAGTGGGGATGGATGTTGGCCGCAGAAGCAGCCCAAAGAGAGAAGGAGCTGAGGCCATTTAACCTAGAGAGCAGGTGACCTGACCTCCTGCACTGAGGGGTAGGCAAGCGGTTGGCTGGAAGTCCAGCCAGCCCTACCAGTTCCATGGGGGCCTGTTCCTATGATGGTGAAGGTATGGCTTGAGTGACTGATGCTTTTATTATTGCCTCTGGGTAAGATGCCTCTGTGTGCTAGGGCAGTGGGGGAGCGAAGATGAGACCCGTTCACCCATTTCTCCATTAATGTTGATACTCCAAGGGCCAGACCAGGACCAATTCCAGAAGCCCCAGGGACACCCGCCTGGCCCATGTGTAAGGAGCGATGTTTTGGTTGGTGAGAGTCTTTGCAAGCCTGGAGATGAACACATCAGAGGGTGGCAGGGGGCGGAGAGTGGGATGCGGGCTTGGGGCTGAGAGATGGGCATGGTGGATTTATCAGGTTCCTTCAAACCTTGAGATCCTGTGATTGGCATCCCTTACATGACACCCTAACCCAGAAAAATAAAGAACATCCCCAAACAAAATGAGAAACCAACCAAATTTATCTCCCGCTGACTGGGGCTTGCAGTTCAAGGAGTGCTCCCAGCAGGGGATCAGCCTGTAATGCGGATTCCACTTTCCTCTGGTCACAGCCTCCCTGGCACCTCAGCCCGCTGGCCTAGTGGCTCAGAGAGGTGATCAGGAGGAACTTCTTCCAGTGTCGCAGCAAAAGCTGGAGAGCAGGGAGAGGCGGGGGATTCGGAACAGGAAAAGAGCAAGGAAATTTAACTCTGGCACCAGTCTAAAATAAAGCGCTACTATTGGTTGAGTGTTTTGGCAGTGTTTTTAAATACTCTGTGCCAGCTCAGAGAAAAAAACGTACAGGGGATTATAAAATGCTTCATTTTGTGTTAAACAGTTTTATTTTGGAGTTGACTGGCTAGGATTTGGCTCCCTATGGAAATGATGTCATGGCTGTGGGGGTGCATGTGGGAAGACCGAGGCAGGCGAGGTGGCTCTGCAGGTGGGGGAATGGCAGCCGGCTTGGGGGAGCACGCTTGCACCCCTGCCCCTGCCCTTCGATGTGGAGTGTCTCAGCCTCTCCAAGGGTTTGGCTGAGTGGGTTGGTGCTGCCATGTGATGGGGGTGATTAGGTCAGATCTGCTGGAGTGGGTCTGACCCCTCTGAGGGTCAGTGGGGGGTCCTGTGGGGGGTCTTATTGGGGGTAGATGGAAGGAAGGTGGCTGAGGGGCAGGCAGCAGGGAGACTGGGGAGGAGCAATGGCCAGCATCTGCCTGTGGGCACCCAGCCTGTACCCAACCTTTTCTCCTTGACTGCCCTCCACTGTCCTCAGGACAGCTTGCACCTGACTCTGCTCCTCCCCCACTGCCCTGGGGATGAATCCGCTCCCCTGCCTGGCCCAGTGTCTCTTGTGGCCTCTCCTCCTCCTGCTTGATGATCACAGCTCACTATAGCATCGACCTCCTGGGCTCAAGCGATCCTCCCCTTTCAGCCTCCCGAGTAGCTGGGACTATAGGCTTGTGCCACCATGCCCCACTGTGCCCAGCTACTTTTTTGATGTTTTGTATACATGGGGTCTCTCTGTGCTGCCCAGGTTGGTCTTGAACTCCTGGCCTCAGGAATTCCTTCTGCCTCAGCCGCTCAAAGTATTGGGATTACAGGTGTGAGCCACCGTGTCTGGCTTTTTTTGTTGGGAGGCAAGGTCTCACTCTGTCACCCAGGCTGGAGGGCACTGGCACGATTGTTGCTTACAACAATCGCTGTAACTCCTGGGCTCAAGCCATCTTCCCACCTCATCCTCCCCAGTAGCTAGGACTATGGGTGCACACCACCATGCCCAGCTAATTATTTTATATTATTTTTGAAGAAATGTGGTCTTGGTAAGTTACCCAAGCTAGTCTCAGACCCCTGGCCTCAAGTGATCCTCCTGCCTCAGCCTCCCAAAGCACTGGGATACTTGTGTGAGCTGCCATGCCCAGCCTCATTTCCTCCTCTTGAGCCGTCAACAGGCCGTGCTCATTCCACCGCAGGGCCTTTGCACCACCCGCTTTCCCTGGGTGTTCTTTCAGCTTTTCACGTGGACAACTCCCTCTTTTCCTTCTGTGTCTCCAAGGTCACCTCCTCATCGCGGTCCTCCTTGCTGACACCCTCCCCAGTCTCCTGCAGCAGTGGCTCCCTTGAACGCCAAACACATCACACCATTTATTTCCTTTATGGCAGGTATCACTTGATGTTTTTGAATTATTGTTTCTGCCACTCGAAGGTGACCCTCTTAGGAGTCCTGTGCTGTGCTGTCTCCCTCATGCCTGTTCCTGTCTCTGGCCTTGTGGCAGGCCTGGCACATAGTAAGTGCTCAGGAAATACTTACTCGGTGATTTGTTGGAAGTGGCCTGGGTGGTGCTAAGTTGTTCCCTTGGATGGCACGAGCACCAGGAATCCCTGGGGGCTTGCAGCTGGGCGTCTCCTCGGGACTGGAAAGAAGCCTCCCCCTCCTCAAATTCTACCAAGCCATACCCTCCTCACACCTCCCTTCCCACCCCAGAAATGGGTCTTCCCACGGCTTCCTGGGGGCTGGGGAGCAGGGCCCGCGGGGCAAACCCCAGGGTGCATTTCCATCTTCAGTGGAGGGGGCAGTTCATATTTCGGACCACCCATTTTTATTTATTTTATTTTATTTTATTTTTTTTGAGACAGAGTTTTGCTCTGTCGGCCAGGCTGGAGTGCAGTGGCGCGATCTTGGCTCACTGCAACCTCCGCTTCCTGGGTTCAAGTGATTCTCCTGCCTCAGCCTCCCGAGTAGCTGGGACTACAGGTGCCCGCCACCACACCCGGCTGATTTTTGTATTTTTAGTAGAGACGGGTTTCACCATGTTGGCCAGGCTGGTCTTGATCTCCTGACCTCAAGTGATCCGCCTGCCTCTGCCTCCCAAAGTGCTGGGATTACAGGTATGAGCCACCGCGCCTGGCCCCATTTTTATTTTTAAATTAAATTTTTTTTTTTTTTTTTTTGTAGAGATGGGGTTTCACTATGTTGCTTAGGCTGATCTGGAACTCAAGCGATCCACCTGTCTCAGCCTCTCAAAGTGTTGAGATTGCAGGCATGAGCCACTGCACCTGGCCTCATCAGTTTGTTTTTTGTTTTTTGGTTTTTTTTGAGTTTCTTTCTTTTTTTTTTTCCCCAGGCTGGTGTGCAGTGGTAAGATCTCGGCTCACTGCAACCTCCACCTCCCGGGCTTAAGTGATTCTCCTGCTTCAGCCTCCCAAGTAGCTGTGATTACAGACACCCAGCTAATTTTTTTGTATTTTTAGTAGAGATGGGGTTTTGCCATGTTGGCCATGCAGGTCTTGAACTCCTGACCTCAGGTGATTTGCCCACCTCGGCCTCCCAAAGTGCTGGGATTACAGATGTGAGCCACCTTGCCTGGCCCCATCAGTTAATTTAGCTCCTACTATGCCCTGGGCCCTGGCTGGGTGTTGAGATACAGTGGCAACCTGAGTAGACCAGATCCCTACCCTGGTTGGGGAGACAGATAATAAGGAGGTAAACAGCGGGTGCTTCGTCATACCGTCATACCATCATGTGTGAGGTGATGAATAAATACAGCTGGCTCCCGCCCTTCGGAGCCCATGGTCTCCTGGGAGAATGAGCTGTCTGCAGAGCACAGGAAGATGTCGCTCCTGGGGGTGGGATTTGAGAAGCACTGAGGGGGTGTCAAGCAAAGAGACTCAGAGCTGGGCCTCAGAAGCGACTGTGCCTGGTGGGTTCACTCTCTCCTCCTTCCTTTACCACACTGCCGGGCTGACTTGTCTGCCCTGTGGGAGGCGTGATGGAGTTGCAGGGAGAAAGGCACTGGTTATTGACTCCACACAGCCAGATCACAGGGGAGGGATGGGGGCCCCAGCGGCGGGGGAGTGAGTTACTGGAAGATTCCCTCTTCGACCACATTGTCTGGGACCGCATGTCTGATCACTGACTTTCTGTCTCTCCAGTCTCACGGATGGCATCTTTCACACTGCTTCCTCGAATGCCTTTTTATCACAGTCTCGACAAACACCTTGCAGACATATTTACTTAAAAATTCTTTAGCCCCTTAGTCAGGGTCCCAACAGAAAACAGATGGCGTGCTCGAACCGGGAAATGGAGGAGCATTTAATAAAGGGCCCATTTGCAGGGGAAGAAGGGGAGCTGTCCAGGAGTGGGGCATCATCCTGAGAACCTGCCAGGGTGCAGGGAGGGGCGTTTAGGCCACCTGGAGAACGTGGCTGTAGGAAGGCTGCTGAGGGAGAGGCACGCAGCAGGGCAGGGCAGAGGCTGGGAGAATAACTATCCCAATTCTGTCTCCTCCCCGACTGCAGACTCTGCAAGAACATAGAGCAGGAATGGACCAAGGTGGGGGCGGATCTGGAGGGGACGGTGGCAAATATCCTTTGTACCCACCCCACTCCCTGGGCTTTCTTAGATCCTGCGGACGAGCAAATGCTCAGAAGTCAGATTTTGGAGATCAGCCCCAGTTTATAGCAGTTTCTTGTGTGATTTGTGTTGGGGAGTGGGCGGTGCGCTGTTGCTCCTGGACCCTGAGGCTGTGTCAGGTGACTGTGGGCTTTTAGCTTTTGGTAGTCCCTTTTCCTGGGACAAGTCAATTGTCGGCACTTTGGTCTTACTCTGTAAGGCCGCAGATGATGGAGCAGAGGAGCAAATTTGTCAGACTGGAGGCCCAGCGCCTGGCAGGTGGAGCTGTACAAATGGAGGCCTGAGCTGCCAAAACTTTGTTATTTGCATAAATGGCGACGTGAATCAGTTATCGTTCTGATTGAATCCATTTTCTGCTTGACTCCTGGAGAAATTGGCAATGGAAGGCATTCTGTGGCTGTCACCCGCAGGACAGTGTCATTCTGTTTGTGGCTTCATAGGAACAATGGCAGTGGAGAAGTCAAGGAAAAGCAGGAAGGTCAAGGATGCATCCGCGGAGCCTCTTTGTTCATTATGCATTTCCATCACACGTGGTTTCCATTCGCGGATCGTGCTGCTCCCGGGACCCCCAGAGGATAAGACAAGGGAACTGGTGCTCTGAGCACCAAAGCTATTTTTATTTGTGTGCAGGGCAAGGTGATGTGGCGGCTGCAGGCCGAGGTTCAGCCGTCCCCAACACACAGAATTGGATATTAAGGTGGAATTAGAAGCTTGAGTCCAAGGAGGTCCCCAGCGAGGGATGCATTCAGGATGGCATTATGACTTTCCAAACTGCTTTTGCAGAGGGCAGCGAGGGGAGATGGAGGAGCTGTTTTTGGGGCCAACCCTCAGCCCCTAAGTAGCCCTCTATGAGTGGATTATGAACTGTTTGTTTCCCCAAATCAAATTCTCTTCCTGTTGTTTCTTTTTTTTCCAATGGCACTTTCCCCACTGGACATCCCTAAGGCTTTTTTTTTCCTCTTCACAAAGCTTTGTGGCACCCCACCTGCTCAGGCACGCGAGCCCCACCCTGCGTTAGCGGTGCGGGGCGTCCATCCCTTCTGTGACCAGTGCAGGCCCCTATGTTGTCAGCATTGCTTTACCTCCAGGTGAGGAGCAGAGAAGGCCTTCCCTCATTATTTTAAAACAATTAAACATGATCAAATATCACAGTAATACATAAATGTATTCTTTATTATTATTATTATTTTAAATAGTGGCAGGGTCTCTCTCTGTTGCCCAGGCTGGAGTACAGTGGTGTGAACATAGCTTACTGCAGCCTCCTGGGCTCAAGTGGTTCTCCTGCCTCAGCCTCCCAGGTGTCTGGGACTGCCGGCACGTGGCCCAATTTCTGGCTAATTTTTAAATTATTTATTTATTTTTTCTAGAGTTGAGGTCTCAGCATGCGTTGCCCAGGCTGCTCTTGAACTCCTGGGCTCAAACCATCCTCCTGCCTCAGCCTCCCAAAGTGTTGGGATTAGAGGCATGAGCTACTGCATCCGGCCATAAATGTATTCTATTTGTGAAAATTTCAAAGATCACGGATAAGGCTTCACGCTGCCTCCACCCCCTTGTTAACTACTGTTATTACCATTTTGGCTTTCTTGATTCCAGACCTTCTCCTACACCTTTACATAATACCGTATTTCACAGATTCTAAGACACATTTTAACATTTCTGAAATTCAGGTGCATCTTTCAACTAATGGTTTGTCATGGTTTAATTGACAGTGTCTTTTGTTTTTCTTTTTCAGTGGTCTGTAAAATAATGGTGCATTTTACCATCCACAGTGTCTTACATTCAGTGAAATATAGTGTTATGTGTATCCATAGAAACAATGTCGTATTGATTTTTGATTAAAAAATGAATGATACCATATTGGATCTATCATTCTGCAACTTGCTTTTTTTCCATTTAGTACTAGGCCTCAGAGAGCTTCTCACCTCGGCGGATACATCTCCCTACTCCTTATTAGCTGCTGTGGGGCTTGCGTAGCGTGGTTGCCCCATGCTTTATGCAGCGGGGCCCCTGGTGGTGGGCATTTGGGGTGTTTCCAGTTGTTCGCTATAGTAAACATTCTTGTGCACGTCTCCCTGTAGGAACACTTTTTTCCATGGTTAATCAGGAGAAGGGGCATCGTTGGGCCCAGCTGTACAACATTCTCTTTCCTTCATTCCAACTGTTCTGTTCCATTGCATCCTATTTCATCCCGCCTGCTCTACTCATCCCATTCCACCCCTCTCATTCCATCCTACCCTGTCCCATGCCACCCCTCTCGTTCCATCCTACCCTGTCCCATCCAACCCCATCTCACCCCGTTCCACAGTCGTCACCCTAGTACCAACTTGGCTTTACCTACTGTGCTTGAGGGGCCCGCAGAGGGGAGTCAGTACCTGCCTACCCAGCAGCTTCTGGTGCAGCTGGGAGAGAAACCCTGAAATAAGACTTGGATCCGAGCCCCACGTCCCCAGGTGAAGCCTGGGGATGGGGCACAGGTGTTGTCTGGTGCTGAGGGAGACATGGTGTTGTCTGGTGCTGAGGGGGACATTGCAACCTCATTTTACACTCATTTGGGTCCTCTCAGGCTGACAAGCCCCTCGGGAATAAAAGAGAGTGCCTCAGCATTGCCCCATGTTGTCACCTCTTGACTGGTATGGAGCTTAAAAGAGAATCTTCCCCAGGTGGGTTCCTTAAGGCTGGACACCTGTTTGGCTTGTTGTGGAGGTCCCCTCTCTTGTTTTCCCACCATTAAGAGCCACCCGTCATTCCGGTGGCACCTGGCTGCTCTGCACAGAGATGCTGTGCCATCTCACCAGAATGCAGGGGATGGAGAGGATGGAGGGATGGAGCCTCCCTCACCACTTCTGCCGCCTGGTGACTTTTGAGCAGAAAGTGCCAGAGTCTGCCCTGAAGTGGCTTCAGGCAGTGCTTCTCAGGTGTTTAGGTCCTTATGATCACTCGGAATCTTATGAAAATGCAGTTCCGTTTGAACAGACCTGGGGTGCCGGAGAGTCTACGTTTCTTACAAACTCCCTGGGGATGCAGGTGCTGCTGAACCACACGGGAGTAGCAATGACTTTAGGAAGGATAGGCCAACTATGGAGGCAGGGAGGACCTGGGAAGTGTGGAAGAAGAGTTTTGGTGAGAGCCGAGGTTTTCTAGGGTCCAAAGCTGGACATGACGAGCAGGTCACCTCTTCAGACTATAGATTATTGTCATTATTATTATTTGTACTTTTGGCTCACTATTCTCCAGCAACTGTGTGCAAGTCAAGGGAGAGTTTGTTGGTTTATTTTCAGCTGATAAATATGTGCTAGAGTTTCCACCGTGGTGTGGCATGTAGTGGAGGATAATTCTTCATTCCGAGAACTGCTCCTTGCTTGGCAAGATATTCAGCATCCTTGGCATTGCCCACTAGATGCCAGTAGCAACCTCCCTGATTATTGTGGCTGCTTCAGTCCGTTCTGGCTGCTGTAACAAAATATCTGAGACAGATTGTATGATTGACACACAACAGAAATTTATTACTCACAGTCCTAAAGGCTGTGAAGTCCAAAATCAAGGTGCCAGGAAATTCCATGTCTGGTGAGGGCCCACTCCTGATAGATGGAGCCTTCTATGTGCCCTCTAGTCCAAAGGCAAAAAGGGACTAATAAGCTCTGTCAGGACTCTTTTTTTTTTTTTTTTTTTGAGACGGAGTCTCGCTGTGTGGCCCAGGCTGGAGTGCAGTGGCCCGATCTCAGCTCACTGCAAGCTCCACTTCCTGGGTTCACGCCATTCTCCCGCCTCAGCCTCCGAGTAGCTGGGACTACAGGCGCCCGCCACCACGCCCGGCTAGTTTTTTGTATTTTTAGTAGAGACGGGGTTTCACCGTGTTAGCCAGGATGGTCTCGATCTCCTGACCTCGTGATCCACCCACCTCGGCCTCCCAAAGTGCTGGGATTACAGGCTTGAGCCACCACGCCCGGCCTTGTCAGGACTCTTTTATAAGGGAACTCATCCCACTCATAGGGATGGAACCCTCATGACCTAATCACCCCCTAAAGGCCCCACTTTGTAATACCATCATCTTGGTTAGGTTTCAACATACAAATTTTGGGGGGATGTAAACATTCAGACGATAGCAGTGGCACTTGAAAAATGCTCCTGAAGCAGGGTGCTGCCCCTGGCTGAGAGCCGCTAAACTAGATGCACCCCTTGTTGAGGGCAGGGACCACGGTCTGGTTTCCATACCTGGAGTGGCTGACATCATGCCTGGCGTGCTATAGGAACCTGATAAATGTGTCTTCCATGAAAAAAGGCAGCCTCTTGGGCACTCAGGGGATGTTATTGCGAAGAACCCCTGCTTCAGAGAAGAGTCAGATTTGTGTGCCTCTGCTATACCCAGTAGGGTGGCACCTGCTGAGGACGGCAGCGTCTTGACCTCAAGGGATGGTCAAGGGAGACAAGAGGCAGGAAACAATGGTGCTTCTGAGGTCAGCTCTGTTTCCTTGGCTTTCCCCCAGGGCTCAGAAGTTCCATTTTCTTATTAAAAAATGGTTGCTGCATGTTTGAGTTTTTTATGCATCTGTCTGTCTTTTCTGGGCCGAGCTGCTGAAGGATAAGGCCTGTCTTGTTCATCATTATGTCCTCAGCGCCTGGTACATAGTAGGTGTCTTGTAAATGTTTGCTGAAGAGCTATTTGAATTCCTTAGGGAAATCAGCTCTTCCCAGGAGCTCAGTGATGGATCCTTCTGTTTCACTGAAGATTGAGTTTGTAATGTGAATCTTTACACCTTCCCATTCATTCATGGAGTTATTAGTTCATTCATTCATTCATGCAACAAATATTTACTGAGCACCTACTAGGTCCCATGCCCTGTGCTGAAGCAGGAGGAGGCAGGCATTGTCCTCACCGTGGAGCTGAGGATGTGCTGGGGGGAACAGACATTAGTTCAAGAATCAGTCAAGCAGTGGGAAAATGACAGCCTCCGTGAGTGCTTCTAGGGGAAGGTACATCTGTGACCTGTGAAAGGCTGTGCAGGTAACGTGCGTCGGGTCCCCGTGGCGCGTGGGCAGTGGAGGATGGCAGGGAGGAGTTCCTGAGGTGGTAGAGTTGGAGCTAAGGTTTGAAAGGAAGAGCAGGGCATGGTGACTCATGCCTGTAATCCCAGCACTTTGGGAGGCCGAGATGGGCAGATCAGTTGAGATCAGGAGTTTGAGACCAGCCTTGCCAACATGGCAAAACCCCATCTCTACTAAAAATACAAAAATTAGCTGGGTTTGGTGGTGCGCGTCTGTAATCCCAGCTACTCGGGAGGCTGAGGCAGGAGAATCGCTTGAACTCGGGAAGTGGAGGTTGCGGTGAGCCGGGATCACACCATTGCACATTAGCCTGGGTGACAGAGCTCGACTGTGTGTAAAAAAAAGAAAAAGATCTGCAAATCTGCAAGGAAGTGCTTAGGGCACTAGTATTTTTTTTTTAAGCATTAGAGGATGCATAAGTAAATAATAGGTAAATTTTAACAAGACTTCTTTATAGTTATTTTATAATTTAGTGTTTTTTATTTTGAATTATGAGTAGGGAAAGTGTTCTCTCTTTTTTTTTTTTTTGAGACAGAGTCTTACTCTGTCGCCTGGAGTGCAATGGCACGATCTCGGCTCACTGCAACCTCCACCTCCCGGGTTCAAGTGATTACAGGCACCCGCCACCATGCCTGGCTAATTTTTTTTATATTGTTAGTAGAGACGGGATTTCAAGATGTTGGCCAGGCTGGTCTTGAACTCCTGACCTCAGGTGATCCACCCACCTCGGCCTCCCAAAGTGCTGGGATTACAGGCTTGAGCCATTGTGCCCGACAAATGCTCTTTTCTGTATATAGGTTCTCCCCACATCTTGACCCTGGGTCTCAGAAGAGCAAAAGGTAAGTGGGTGGAGGCTAGCGAGGAGAGTACTGCAGACAGTGGGGAGAGCACGTACAAAGGCCCTGGGGAAGCAGAGGCGATACAGGGTGTCGGGCGGGCCAGCAGGGACTGGGGGTAGGTACCCAGGGAGTGGTGAAGTGAGGGCATGGCATGGAGCTGGGCCCAGATCACACAGGGCCTCACAAGCCATGGAAGGGGGTGGGGATTTTATTCCAAGCCCAGTAGGAAGGCATTGGAAGAGGTCAGCTGAAGGGTGACATGATCCGATGTGTGTGTTTAACAGATCCCTCCGGCTGCTGTGGAGAGCCTGGGCGGGTGTGTGCGTTGTCCTGGGGCGTTGTTTATAGGTTTCTCCTTCCTGGCTGGCAGTCATGGGTCCTGGGACCACCCGCCATGTGAGGCCGAAGGTGCCCTTGTGTTGTCGGTGCCCGGGGCCATTACCTCACTCTGGTCTGGGTTTCTGGACTTTCTCTTCTCTTTCTGGGTCAGGCAGACCTGGCCTTTTGAAGCCAGATGGAGGCAGAAGACCTTCGGGTGATGTTTAGATTTCTAAGTCACTGTAAATCTCACTGAAGTGACCTATTTTTCTTCCATGTTGCTCTTGTATTTTTTATGAATGGATGATAAAAAATGTGGCAGGGTCATTTGTTTTAATTTCCTTCTGACACCTGGATTCTGTGTTTGGTGGCAGCCATCCTGCCAGTGGCTGGAAGTCTGCCTCCAGGCGGTGGGGTGGCCCTGGGCCCAGTTCGCACCTGGCTCTGTTGTGGATGGGGGGGCAGCATGCCCTGCCCCCACAAGGCAGCGAGCCGCCTTTAGAGCACAGAACTGGAGGGTCAGTGCTGGTACCCAGGGATGGGACTGGTTCCAGCGTGTCTGTCTGATCGGCCAGGCAGCTGTGGCCATGGCTGGCTCGGAGGTGGGAACCTGAAGGCTCTATCCTTTTGGGACTACAGTCCTGCCCATCTTATGGAGGGTCCAATTGTTAAATGGAAACTAGTTCTTCAAGGCAAACTGGCTTCACCTTTGATGGGGAGTGGTGAGGGGTCAGTTCTGAGGGATGACAGCCTCCAATGCCCATGAGACCAAAATTCACCTTTTTTGCTTGGGTGGCCATTTGTGGTCATATCTGTCCCTATTTTCCAGGCTATCTCACCACTTCCCCACCTTGCCCTTGCCTTTGAAGTGTGTGGTGCCCTTGCCCACGCCATTCTCTCTGTGTTAAACACCACCCTGCAGTGTGCTTCCCTGTAAAGCCATCCCGTCCTTCCTTTCCCGGAAGCCTTTCCTGACCTCTATACAGATGGGAGTCCACACGCCTTCTCTGGGGCTCCCAGAAGCCATGGAGCACTTGGACACTCCCTTGTTTCTCAAAATACATTTTTCTTGTTTTATGCTTGCTATATAAACTTACGGTGGGGCCGGGGGCGGTGGCTCACGTCTATAATCCCAACGCTTTGGGAGGCCAAGGTGGGCGGGTCATCTGAGGTCAGGAGTTTGAGACCAGCCCAGCCAACGTGGTGAAAACCCATCTCTACTAAAAAGACAAAAATTAGCCAGGTGTGGTGGTGGGTGCCTGTAATCCCAGCTACTCAGGAGGCTGAGGCAGCAGAATTGCTTGAACCCAGGAGGTGGAGGTTGCAGTGAGCTGAGATCGCGCCACTGCACTCCAGCCTGGGCGATCACAGCGAAACTCTGTCTCAAAAACACACACACACAAATAAAATAAACACAGAGAAGTGAAAAGAAGAAAATCCAGTTATAAACTAGAGATCCAGAGAGTTATTTTGGCATTCATCCATCCACATTCTTGTTCTGCAGTCTGCTTTTTGTTTACCCGTAGGTTGTAAACAGCTTATCATGTTAATATTGTCTGAAAGCGTCCTTTTAATCGGCTTTATAGTGCTCCATTGTGAGGTTGTGCTCAGGTGTGTATTACAGTCCCCTATAGCTAGACAGAGGGCATGCCCCATCCCAGGGATCCACCTGCCATGCTGTGACCATGGCAGGCTTTGTGAAGGGCTAGAGCCTTGCCTTTGTTGAGTGAACGAATTCTCCTCCTTTCTCATCTGTCTCCTGATATACCAGATAAGCCTGTATTTAAGGCCTTCTTCTTCTCCCATCCCAAGTACCCTTCTACCTTTTTCCCAGAAAGGAGACCCGACAGCCCACCGTGCTATCATTTAGCCTTTAAAAGTGCAGGCCAATAGCTCAGGCAACCAAGAAGCTGGAAGGGCTGGGCTGGAGTGGGTGCACAGGTGGCCTCCTGGAGGTGGCAGTGTCGGCACCAGCTTGTAAGTGGCTTCCAGGCCAGGAGGGAGCCCAGGGAGTTCTAGGTGGCCTGGAGCCGCTGATGAGCAGGAGAGACTCCAGTTGGAAGTGGAGGTCCCTTGGAGCTGGGAACTTTTCACGCCTGGTTCCAAGCTCTGGCAGCCATATTTGAAGGCCCACAGTGCAGCCGAGGTGGCGCTGTGGTGTTTGGGAGTCTGGTGTGTGTGTATGCTGCACATAGGTCACATGGGAGTGGAATTCTGTCCTCTGTGTGTCATGAGACACAAACCTTCATACTCCCTCCCGATCAGTTGGAGCCTGGGAACAAAGCCTTCATTTATTTAAGCATGCGTGCATGGAGTAAGCAGATGTTCACTGTATCTTCCTCTCTATCAGGCTCTACGCTGGTTTCTGCTCTCATGGATCTCACAGTCTTGGGGGTGAGGGTACAGCTATCCCAGTTTGCTCATGACTGACTGACTAATGGGCTTCCTGATATGTAGCATTTTCAGTTCTAAAATTGGGGAAGTCCTAGACAAATTGGGACAAATTGGTCACTGGGTTACTGTCGTCCGAGGAGAAAGGGGTCAGAACACTGTGGGTAGGACTGAGGGACCCAGAAGAGGGAGGTCACCTCTGGATTTCCTGTTACAGGTGTGGCATGCTTGGTGTTTTCGTGGAGTGTAATGGAGTGGAGTTGAGATGCCCTAGAAGGGGGTTCTGGTGAAGATTCTTCCCTTTTCCTTTTCAGTTCTTTATGCCCCTGCTCCTGTGTTCCCCCTCTGGCTATGGCATAGCCAAGGGTTTTCCAGAGGGGCCAAGACCACCCTCTGGAAAGTGGATCTCTGAGACCCGGGCTCAGTCATCCCCTTCTGCCTCCAAGCTCTCTTTGAAGAACAGGGTTTTCCGAAGTCCACCCTGAAGGGGAAACCTGCCCTTCCTCCCTTGCACTGAATGGAGTCTACTGGGGTGGACTTCGGTGGCTTCATTTATGGCCTGGGCGCATCACTCAGCAGTTTCTTCACTCACCTCTTCACTCGGCACAGGGCTCCTGTTCATCTCTTATGTGCCAGGCACTGGGCTGGGCACAAGCTGGTGATGCATTGAGCTCAGGGTGGGGCATAGAGGAGCTGGGAGATAAACAACCCCCGCCAGCCCAGCGAGTCGGGGCGACCTAGGAGCCAGGCAGCTCCAGAAGCCTTAGCAGCTTCTCACCCAGGGCAGCTGGTGGGAAGGAATCCATTAAGTCAGCAGAGCCGGATCCACCCCTGCTGGGCCTCTCGGGCTGACCCCAGGGGGCTCCCCTGCTAGGCGCCTCTCTGGAGCCTTTGTCCCTGGAAGTCTGTGAGGGGCCTTGGGAGAGTGGAATCTTGCACCCTTCTCTAGGGAGAGCCATTTGTCCATTGAAATGCAATTTTCTCCTGAAAGGAGGAAAAAGACAGGAAAGGCCACCAGGATGAGGATAGGATTCTGGTCCCAGCTCCAGAGTAAATTTCCAGCCTGCAGGTAAAGTCCTTGAAAAATGTAGGGCTGGGTGGATGGGCGCCCTGACCCGGGAAGCCCCCACCCCATCCCTGACTCTAAATACCATTGTGCCTAAAAATTAAATTAAAGTCAGAAATGATTTTTACTCCTTCATGTGCTTTAAAAAAATTCATTGAAGGAAAACCCCAAGCTGACGTCATGGATAGAGTACAGTTCAAAAATAATAATTTTTTTCAAGAAAGAAATTTCTAGAGGAGATTTCTTTGTGTGTTCCAGTGGTCATGACGTGGTTAAGCAGGTTGCCTCCCTCGTCCTGGTGCACCTGTGGGGAGGTCCTAGCAGTAACCGCAGAGCCCAGGAGGGAGGAGGGCTCAGCATTGGAATGCGGGCGTGTGCATGCCTGCACGTGTGTGTTGGTGCATGTGTTCATATCAACACATGTACACATTTATCAAATTACATCTGCTTTTACCTTTAAAATTTTATGAACATGAGCATATGGTGCATTATCCTGCCATGGAGTGTGTGTGTGTGTGTGTGTGTGCACACGCGCACGCACGCACAGGCAGGTCGGCTTGGCACTCACTCCTCCAGCACACATGGGTCTGTGGCCGAGAAACTCCTTTGGAGATGAGAGCCTGGAAGCGTGTAGGGCTGTGGGTGAGCTGGCCTCCCCAGGGCCCCAGCCTGGCCCTTGGCCCACCAGGCCATGAATACATTTTCATCCATCTCTGGCCCCCATCACCTAGGCAGCTAATTCCTCAGAGCCTCTCAGCCTTATTAAAGTCACAGATCACTTTCTTGAGCTTAACGCTGTCAAGACCAAGCGTGCCCCTTGTTCCGACCCCCTCCTGCCATCCAGCCTCTCCTTGAGGGCTGGGGGTGGAGGTGAGGGTCCTGCCAGCCCCCTGCCCCCACCCTGCCCCCTCCTCAATTTGATCTGTACGACGCCTTGCAGTGATCAGTGAGGTCGCCTCAAGATTCCTTCAGTAAAGCCCTTGGCAGGGATACAAGGGCCGTCACAGCTGTGCTGCACAAACCGGCTTCCAAAGGCGAGGATGGGGCTGGCCCACTCGAAGTGGCTCCTCAGCGGAGGGGTGCGAGGCTCGCTGCTGATTTGGAGAACGCTTCTCCCGTCCCCGGCTGCCTTGGCCTCCCCTGTTATGAAATATGGATGGTACCGGTTCCAGCGTTCGGAGACTCGCTGGCAGTGTGAGCGTCTCCAAAGGCCCGCCTTGTGCATGCACCTAAACACTTCACTGAGCAATCTGTCAACATGTCAGCAACACATGTTTTGTAAAAAGCTTCCAGTGGGAGTAATGACTCCCACCAGGACTTCCAAAATGCTTTGAATTCAGCAGATTTCTATTGCGGGCATCCCCTGGGGTGCCTTTTACAATGCCTACATTTCAGAAATTTGAGCCACAGACCCCTGGGGGTTTCCTTTCATAATGCCTCAAAATGTAGGGTTATATTGTTGGAAGTCCCCATGGGGTCTTTATTAATACCTGAATTCTGAGGAACTGGAAATTACACAGGGCACTGCAGGGGCCCAGATCCACACCAGGAAGAAGAGAAAAACTCTGTGGGGAGATTTTTTTTCTTCATGCAAGAGTGAAAGAGAAGAATTTGCTAAAGGACAAAATTGAGTGTGTTTGAGCTTCCTTCATTTAATCTGCCTTCTAGAACGCTACAGTAAAATCTGCAACGGGGAAGGGGGGAAATGACTTTTCTATTTTTAAATCTCACTTTGATATTTTAGGGGCCAGAGTATGTTCTCTTTAAACACCCAGTGTGGAAAGGGGTATTGTTTAAAAATAAATTATTTTTCTTTTTGGTAATTGAAAACACCTCTGCCGTGCCCCTCTCCCGGGTCTCCCTTCTTCCTTAGAGCTGTTAAGCTCCTGTAGCGCTCTGCAGTCTCATTATCATTAACCGTTTGGGGTCGGTTTGAGATAGTGGCCCACTTGCTCCCCTCCCCTCCCCTCTCCTCCTCTCACCTCCCCTCTGCACATTAAAGATGAGAAAATCAACCTTGGAGATGGTCCAATCTCCCGTGCGAACTGGTTTCAAATCCTCGTCGCTGGTTGGGGCCGTCAGCATAGGAAATATCAAGGCTGCCTGCTACTTTTTTGCAAGCATTTTGCTGCTGAAGTCTTGAAAAGACAGAGGGGTGCCTTCCTGTCCCCCACCCTGCACACGCACGTGCGCATGCACGCACACGCGCACACACCGGCTTCCACACGTGACTCATCTCAGCCTCCACCTGCACACTCACCTTTGGTTCTGTTTTTTAAAAAGTTACAAGACTTAAACATGTTAAGCCTTAGGGTTAATTTAAGCTGCCCTTTTTCCTTCTAAATCTGGCACTCACTAGCTTGCTGAAAAGAGGCCTCTGTATTGCTATTACAATCTCATTGACTGGGACAAGAAAATAACATTGAGAAAGCTAACTTACAGCAGCCAAGGCCAAGAAATTCTAAGTTGCTGATAAGACCCTCCTCCCTTCTCCTCCCTCCTCCACCCTCCTCCCTCTTCCCTCCTTCCTCCTCCTTTCTCCTGCCTCCTCCCTCCTTTCTGCCAGAGTGACTGGATCACACAGGGGACTCAGGAACTCACATTTTCCCCCTTTGGTGAGACTCCCAGACGGTGTTCAACCATCTGTGGTCCCGTGGGCCCAGCAGAGGCGGCCCAAGGAGGGGGGTTTGCCCATCAGGAGCTGGTTGGGTCAGATGCTCACAGAGATCCTCTGCACCCACCCCGAGCAGGCTGATTAATTAAGCAATTGCATCATTGATTCAAGGTTTGTGATTTGGTGCCAGGGCGCTGGCGGCTGCGTTCCTGAGCATTGCTTCCCCTCCCTCGGCTGTGAGTTGCAGGATCCCTTTCCTTTCTCCAGCCGGATTTTCCTCCCCAGTGCCAATCCTGGATGTTCCATCAGGAAAGGAGCGGCCCCCTGTATTCCAGCTGCCCCTCCGCCCCAGTCAGGAAGCCCTGTGCCTCCTGGGGTGTCATGATGGGTGGGACTGTGGGCCCTGAGCAGACCTCAGGAGGGGTCTTTTCTGCTCACGGCAGGCCCTGTGGGCTTCAGCAGGGGCTTGGAGACGGAGAGGGCAGGGAGCCCTGTGGTGCTGATTTGACATTTTTAGCTGAAGACCTTTGTTCCGACCAATTTCCAAGTAGCTTGGGGTTGGAGTGCATTCTGTTTTTTTTCTTTTTCTTTTTCTTTTCCTTTTTCTTTTTCTTCTTCTTCTTCCTCTTTTTTTTTTTTTTTTTTTTTTTTTTAAATCCTGGGCCTCTTTTTCCTTTTTCTTTCAAAGCGATGAGATAGAATCTGACCCTGGGAATCCCATTCTTGCCGTCTCTTTCCCCAAGCCACCCTCTTCCGTCTGACCAGGGAGGCCTGGATCTTCCGGCAGCCTTGGGGTCTCATAGGGTCTTTGGCCTTGAATCCCTGTTTCTAGCCCAGCCCCTGGCCCCTGTCTTCTGAGGGCTGCAGACTCCCCAGGGAGGCTGATATCCTGGCCTGGGGCCCTGGCCCCGGAGCTGCTGTGGGGTGGGGTCCACTATTTTCCTGTCTTCCTCCGTCTTGGAGACTTCGGCCCTCGCTTGGCCTCAGGGTCAGTGGGTGGAAGAGCCATAAGATAAAAATTTAGCCCACTTCCCAAGAACACAGACTTTTCCTAAGGAGGCCTGAACCAGGCAGCAGAGCCCCTTCAATTTTCATCCAGTGTGGGTGGTGTGGTAAGAGCACTCAAAAACAAACAAATCAAAACCGAAAACATCAAAACAACTAAAAGCCGGACAATAGAAATTCCTTTTCCTTGTGAGCCTCAAAGTAAACAATGAAGATACCACCTTTGGGAAAGAGGACATGACAAACTTAGATTCTTTTGAAAACCCATCCTATTTGCCAAATCAGATGGCAGACCTCCTTCCAGCATCAAAATCCATGTGGTTCCAGGGAAGAACGGGGGCAGGTGGAGGGGGGGTGTGGGAGGAGCCTTTGAGCCCCCAAACAGATGTCCAGGGAGGCGAGGCCAGAAAGCCTCCGCGGAGCAGTGATTTATTTTATTTTTTAGATCTAGATGTTTTGGCCGCATTTATTTATTTATTTCCAAAGGGCTATTTTTGGCGTCTGCCTGGGCTCCTTTGTAGCAAAGCCCCCTTTTCTAGAATTTCCTTTCCTTTATTAGAGTTACAGCTCAGCTTTGTGCGGCCCCCGGGGGAGCCGGCCAGCCGCTGGCAATTTCTCTCAGACACCCAATTACCCCCTGACGTCAGTGCCGCCTCGCCCAGCTCCCCTGGGTGCTTCCATTTTTCCCTTTGTAACACTAATAGCTGACTAGCTAAGTGCCTGTCGGCTCCTTGGCAGAGGAGTTGATTGTGTTTTCGGCTGGATACTAAATCCAAAAACTATGTAAAAATGTCAATAGGTGAGTGCACATTGATTTTGGTTAGTCACAGTGATATTTGAGCCCCTTTGGGGACTCTGTCTGGGGAAGTATTTTACAAGAAAGATAATATAACAGAAAATTACTGGAGCTCCGCGGGTCTCTGGTGGGTTTCTTAGGGGCCTGCTAAATTGCTGTAGAATCAACAAATGCTTTATTAATCTAAATTTGTGGTTTTGTTCTTTCTTCTCTTCAGAAGGTTGGAGTTTTAATGATGCAGGCGGCTCCGGCGGCCAGGCTGGGCGGCGCGGCCCGCACCTTGGCTGACGGGCTGGGGTACCCTGACTGGTAATGAACTCTCAGAGGGTCCGGGAGCAGGGCGGCTGTGTTCCCAGCTGGCTTCCTGGGGAATGTGGAGCAGGCGCCGGGCCCACCGCTTGCCAGGCCGAGGTCTGTGCGAGCAGATAAAGTGAGGGGCTGAGGGCCTGGAACAGCTGTGGCGGGCCAGGCTGACTGGGAGAGGCTGATAAGAGCCCAGAAGGAGCCCAGGCGGGCGGCATGGCAGCGCCAGAAATCTGACGGGGTATCACGACTGGCAAAGAAAGTTAAACACGGCCGGATCCGGGGGATGGTTGGCGGACCTGCGGAGAAAGATAATGGTAATTGATGGAATCAAAGTCGCAGCACAGCCTTGTGTTTTCTTGGCAATTAATTCCCCCACCCCTCCCCAATTTCTAACCCCCTGGCATTCTTAGAGCCCAGGATGCCCCGTGAGCAGGCTGCACACTCAGATAATCAGCACATGCCCTCCTTGCTTTGGGGGGCGGGAGCAAAGGAGATGCAGCCAAGAAAAGACACAATTAGAGACCTGGTTTAAAAAAAATGTTACAAACAAACAAGTCAGAAAATGAAAACCCCACTGAAAAGTTAAGGACGTGTCACTCCGGGAGCTCATCTGATCTTGCTCTGGAAGGGAAGGAAGAAAATCGATGTCTTTGTAAGTGTGCCGTGCTCTGCGTCTCCTGGCTGGGTAGGACAATGTGGAGTCGGGCCGGTCCCTGCACACACACACGCACCCCCAGATGCTGCTGTGGGGGAAGGCGGCGTAATGGGACAGCGGTTCATGCCACAGACAGATGTGCCCGCCTCTCCCCGTGTGTCCTCCTGTCCTCTCTACCTTTTGTCCCTTGAAAGGCATTGCTCCCCAACAATGGACTAACCAGGCTGATTCGCATCGCGGCGGGCTCATGCAGCCTGCCCGCACCATAGGTAAGGCTTTCAGCCGGCCTTTTGTTGTGTCACCGACAACGTGCACATGCTGGGACACACCTGCTTGCAGAAACACGCGTGAACGCACAACTCCGGCACTCCTGCCCATCCCACTGCATGGCCTGGGGTGCTGCTTCCTGGGCCAGTCCCGTTGTACCCCAGGGAGCCCCAGTGTTGGCTCCAGGATCTTAAGCAAATAAAACACTCCAAAAAATTTCCCTAGAGTCTTTTGAAATTAAAATCAGTGTGCTGTAAACCTGCATGTCAGTCTGGCATATGAGACGCAGGCCTCCAAATAACTGGAAATTGTATGAGGGAATTGATTAGGAACGGCCTTCTAGGTGGTTCTACCTGGTGCTTGGCATGGACTCCAGGAGCCTACTTCGTAGGTAATTAGCATTTTGGAGTGAGCCCTCCTATTGGAAGGTGATGTGATAAGCCAGAGGGACTTTTAAAAAACATCATGTGCTTGTTCCCTTGCCCAGGATTCCTGGCCTTCTGTCCCTTTCTGGGAGCTGCTCTGCTCCCAGCCCATCTCGATTGGGTGACATCAGTTCTGTACCTAGAAACCAGGTGACAGAGGGACCTGGTGGGGCAGGGACTGGGAGGCTTCTGACTTATTCTGACCACCTGTCCTGTTTACTCTATCCCACCTTGGTGAGGGGCTGAAATGAGCCTCGCTTGGAAGCAAGGTCCTGAGCCCTGGGGAATTCTGGAAGGTGGAAGAAAGGTGTGGGCCAGCCTGTCACCAGCCAGCCTCCTCCCCCACGATGGACTGCATTCCTGCGTCAACCCTCCGGCGGTTCCCTGTGAGCTTTGTCTCCTTGACAGGGTGGGAGGAAGGAGGGTTTGGAAAGGAGGCCCCCCTGGTGACTTCTGAGCCATCAAAGCCAGCCCCCCTCCTGGAAGGGCTCTGCAGGCTGGCAGCTGTTTTGGGGCCTGGAGAGGAGACAGGGGGCTGGTCCTTTGTCCCTTCGAGGAGCCTCCCGGAGGCCCAGGCCTGCATGGCGGGCAGCCACATTAACCTTCCACCCTGGGTGGGGGGGGGCTTGCCTGAGGTCAGGCACTTAATGAGGCCAGGTCCCTGGCTCTCCCCTGCCAGGACTCTGGCAACAAAGGCCCAGTCAGGCTGCACAATGAGGAGGAGGTGGCCGGGTGGGGGTGGGTAGGTGCCGTCACAGCCTCTGTGGCCCAGGGTTTCCTTCCAGCCCACCCCATGCTGGGCACTTCAAAGGGGCTAGGGGGGAGGCCAGCCAGGCCTGGCGGGCCTGGGCCTCCTTCTCCCAAAGCCACTGGAGGTAGAAAAACACCTTGAGAGCGGGGCTGATGGAGTCAGGTTTTTGGAATCTGGCACCATGGGGAGCCTCTGGTATGAGGTCCTTCTCTGGCAGCCTTGTGTCACCTTCTTTGTTTGAAGCTAGAGCTCAGTGTGGCCCAATTACTTAAAT
This sequence comes from Theropithecus gelada, assembly GCF_003255815.1. Lineage (NCBI taxonomy): Eukaryota > Metazoa > Chordata > Mammalia > Primates > Cercopithecidae > Theropithecus > Theropithecus gelada. The sequence goes on along the minus strand of NC_037688.1, from coordinate 7,379,258 downwards.
CAGAGCCTTCTAGCCTTTCATATCAATAATAACAACAACAATAATAATACCCCATGTATGAGGATACATGTCACTGAATTCTGAGCATGCTACCCCACCCCCCACCATCGCAATGCCTTTTCTGCCTGCTTAGTGAGGCCGGGGAGCAGGCGTGAGGACCTTTGTCATTCAAGCGAGAGGGAGGAAAGGAAAAGAACAGTTCCAGGGCTCCATGCCTGGCTCTTCTCCCTTCATTCCCTTTGTGGGATCTCACAGTAACAGTGAGAGTTGGGCATGGGTTCCCATTGTTCAGATGAGTCCACTGGGGTCAAAGAAGTTGAGTAAACCTGCCTGAGATCACATGTCTGGCCCCAGCACTTGCAGACTTTATGACTTTTGTGAATTTCCTGAAGGTCTCTGTGCCTCAGTTTCCTCATCTATAAAATGGGAATAATAATAGTACCTACCTCAGGGTTGTAGGGAGGATGCGTTGGAATAATGTACGCAAGAGCTTGTAGTGTGCCTGGCACAGAGCAAGCACTCAATAGTAGCTGTTGTCCTTCTTGTACTAAATTGTCTAGTCTGGATTCCAGTCCACACTCTCCAGGCTCCAGAGTGAGTGCTCTTTTTGCTTTATGAACAAACAAAATAAAAACCAGTAAGGGGCCTGGCCTGGTGGCTTACACCTGTAATCCTGGCACTTTGGGGGACCAAGGTGGGTGGATCACCTGAGGTCGGGAGTTGGAGACCAGCCTGGCCAACATGGCGAAACTCTGCCTCTACTAAAAATACAAAAATTAAGCCAGGTATGGTGGCACGTACCTATAATCCCAGCTACTCGTGAGGCTGAGACACAAGAATCACTTGAACCTGTGAGGCAGAGGCTGCAGTGAGCCCAGATCGTGCCACTGCGCTCCAGCTTGGGCAAGAGTGAGACTATGTCTCAATAACAAAAACGAAAACCAAAACATGTAAGGTTGCTGAGGGGTCCTTCGCCTGAGCTGCTCAGTGCAGAACTGGGGAATGGAAGCCCAGGGAGGGGAAGGGACTGGCTGTGGGTCTCAGGGTAAGTGGGGTACGGATGTGGGAGCCAGAAGCTGCCTCTGAGGATCACACTCTCACATCTTCACTAGGTGGACAAGTATTTGTAAGGCTTGGTCATATTTTGCCTGGTTTCCCTTAGTTGCAGAGACACATTTCTTCACATGAAACCAGACCCTATTTTGTGTGTTCGAAATGCTCACGAGTATTTCCCAAGGCTCTCCCTACCCTACCTCAAGATGCTGTTAAGAGTAATCCGCCACCCTCACTGTGGCTGGGGGTGCCTCCCCTGGCCAGAGGACATCAGGGCCCTTCCTGGATGGAGCAGGGGAGGGCCTCCCTTCCTTTCCCTTGGAGCCCAGTGGAGTTCCATGTGTGGTGTGTCTGTTGCAGGAGAGGAAGGTGTAGGGGATTTGACCCTTAGAAGTCTGGGGGTATAAAGAATGGGAAAGAAAAGGTATCCCCTGAAGGCAGCTGAGCACGGGGAGCGGGGGGCATGATTCCCAATCCCTGCTTGCAGACGAGCAGAGGCAGGATGTTTTCACCATGTAGCCAAAAAGGTGTTGAGGGCTGGAGGCACCAAATCATGTGTGTAGTTTTACAAATCCAGTTCTACTGCTAGTGCCCCTAGCAATTGGGGGATTGAATGGAACCCCCTCTGTATCATTTGGCATGGTGAAGACTCAGGCTTTGTTCTGTGCATTCACCCTGCCACACATCTGGTTATTTTTAGAGGGGGACTCTGTATGCCAGGCACTGTGCTGGGCACTCGGCGATACCAAGCTGAGTAAGAACAGGTTTTGGTCTCTGGGAATTCAGTCTCCCTCCCTCTCCCTCCTGCTCCCCCTTCCTACTTCCCTCCTTTCCATTCATTAAATATATATGAAGCATCCTTATTTCCTATGCTAATAATAGGGGTCCCTAGAAATGATCAGGGCACAGGGAGAACCTTGTTAGACAAAGACTGAGGAGGAATGTTGCACTGGCAGAGGAGTTTTCATGAGACTTGGCTCTAGCCTTGGCCTTGATACTGACTGTGAACTTGACTAAGTTACTGACCTGCTCTGAGCTTTCATTTATAAAAGGAGAATGTTGAACTGAACAATGATAGCATTGGGCAGGCATCTTTCAGTTGCAAGGAATAGAGACGCATCTCAAACTGGCTTAAGGATAAACCTTCAGGCTTGGCCGGATCCTTAGGAGTTCATTTCTCTAGTGTTCTTGTCTCTGCTTTCATTTTTGTTGGCTTCATTCTCTGCCAGGCTCTTCCTAAAAGAGGGCAAGTTAATCCCCCTGCCCACAGTAGCCCCAAGCTCATAGCCTCCTTGCTGAGGTAGAGCATCTCTTTCCTGTAGTGTAATGAGGTCTCAGGATTCACTCTGATTGGCCCGGATTGGTCATGTATTCATCCTTAAGCCAATCACTGTGGCTGGAGGGTGCAGTGCTATATGGCCAGGCTTGAAGTACCTGAATCACATAGCGGGTGGGGAGTGTTTGCTCAAGGAAGACAGGGCTGGTCTACAGAATGCAGGGATAGATGCTGGCCAGGCTGAAAATCATGGAGCATTTCACCACAGTCATTTATAAGCATCCTTTGAACCTTATTCATGCACAAGACAGGGCCAGGAGCCTGACTGTGGGTTATAATCCCACGTATGCGTCCTTCTTACCGTGTGACATTGGGCAGGTTATTTAACTCTCTTAGCCTCAGTTTCCTCATCTGTAAAATGGAACTAACAATAGCATATACCTCATACTCGCGGGTTCTTCCCACACCCTGCTCATTTCTGTGGACCCCTCTTATTAGCATAGGGAATAAAGATGCTTAATAGATATTTGATGAATGGAAAGGAGGGAAGTAGGAAGGGGAAGCAGGAGGGAGAAGTAAATGCGTTAATCCATTTAAAGTGCTCAGAACAATGCTTGGCATGTAATAAGCACTTAAATAAATATTAGCTATCATTGTTTTTATTTATTCACACATTTATTCATGAACTCTATAGCTCAGCCAAGCAAGCGAATACATCGTAATGTTTGCCCTTGTGGAACTCACAGAGGCATTCTACAATTGCTTTTCACTCGTTCATTCAAGAAACATGTATTAAGCACCTGCCATGTGCCTGGCACAGTGTCAGGCTAAGCTCAGGACACATGGGTGAAGGAAATAGTTCCTGCCTTCATGGAGATGTACGAGGTATCTTTGTTCATTCTTCACTTCTCATCTAAACACTAGGGACAATATTGTCTTCTGCAGAGAGACTGCATAGAGAGAACAGATGTGGGCATATGTTAAAAACCCGCAAGTGGCCTTTTATCTAGCATGTTATGAGTGGGTAGGCATTGGCCTGTCCATCGGGGTGTCCACCCAGGATTGTAGCTTCCCCCACCCCCTCCTCGTCCTTTCTCCAGGCTTTCCCGTGTATGGCTGGTCCCTTGGCTTCTGTGCCTCCAGCAAGATGGACGAGGTGGCTGCAGGCTTCTCAGTCTTCACCCCGTGTGGTGAGGGGAGGCAGTGGGGGTCAGGCATGGGTTAAGGTGCTGGCTCTTGGATCCAACACTGATCGGACCTCAGTTCTTTGTCCTACCTTGGCTTGGGCAGGGTCTTGGGCCTGGCTTCACTCTGGTTTTTTGGGGTTGTTTCCTGGGGCAGACCTATTGGCTCTGCATCGGGCTGCGTGCTGGGGTCTGCCAGAGAGGAGTGGGGAAGGAGAAAGCCTCATCATTTTCCTCCTTATAGCCCATGGGAAGAAGTCTTCGTATGTCAAGTGCTCTGCATAAGAAATGGGGCAGGACGGGTGTAGTGGCTCACGCTTGTCATCCCAGCACTTTGGGAGGCTGAGGTGGGAGGATTGCTTGAACCCAGGAGTTCGAGAACAGCCTGAGCAACACAGTGAGACGCCTGTCTCGACAAAAAAAGTTCAAAAATAAGCTGGGCATGGTGGCATTCACCTGTAGACCCAGCTACTCTGGTGGCTGAGGCGGGAGGACCTCTTGAGCCCAGGAGGCGGAAGTTGCAGTGAGCTGTGATTGCACCACTACACTCCAGCCTGGGCCCCAGAGTGAGAGACTCTGTCTCAATAAATAAACAAACAAAATAAGGAAAGAAAGGGGGCAGTGTGGGAATAGGGGGCCACAGCCACCCAGTACCTCAGCAGCAGGAGGAGGCCAAGTGCTCAGCCCCAGGTTCAGTCACTGCATGATGGCGCTTCCCTCATGCAGCCGCTCTGCTGATGCTTTCCATGTACCCCATCTTCTGTACCCTCAACATCTCTGTTACATGTGAACTTTGAGGATCCTCTGATTTAACCTATGGGGAAACCGAGGCTCAGAGATGGTCAGTAACTTGCTCACGATCACCCAGCCAGGATGTGGTGGAGCCTGGAGGCAAACCCACACCTGTCTGATCACACAGCCCAAGTTATTGGTCACCAAGTTGTACTGTCCCACAGAGTGAATGTTTGCATAGACCCCAGCATCCTCCCAACTGGGAGGGGCATAGAAGGTGGCCGATTTTCTAGCTACAAGTTGGAAACTTCAAAGACCAGAACTTGCCAAGAGGGTGAGGGCTCTGATAGATGAACCCACTCTCTATATCCATCTGTCTGACTCTGCCCTGGTCGGCTGATTCTTCCTCACTAAGGAAAGGCCCCTTAGCCCCCTCCGACGGCTGCTTCTGAGAAGGACGTGATCAGTGCCTCTGGTCAGATGCCTGGGCCTCAGGCTGGAACCATGGGCTGCCGGGGAGATCACCACTCCTGTCTCCACACACTCCCCAGGGCCTGTGGCTGGTGAGACAGGTTGCTTTAGTTTGCTTGCGGACTTCCTGGTCGTCTCTGGAGCTGCAGCCTCCTTCTACCCGCCACACTCCACCCGGGCCTGCCGTCTCCTTGTTTCCAGGTCTCCATCCCCCTCCCATCTTCCAGTGACTCCTGTTGGCAACTCATGGGGGTGCCTCTCTGTGCACCCCCACAGGGTGTAGTAAGGCTTCCGGGAGGCACCGCCTGCCGGGCATGGATAACCCATTTGTTTATCCAGTGGTAACCCAGTGGTACCCCCTTGCTGCCTCCTCCAGAACCTCTCTGGTCTGTACTTTCTCTGCAAAGCGATTTATTAATAGGGGTGGAAGCTCTGAAGAATCCCTGGGAGATGGTGTCACATCATGAAAAGAAAAGCAGATAATTTGAATTATTATTATTTTTTGTTTAGAGATAAAGTTTTGGTCTGTTGTCCAGGCTGAAGTGCAGTGGCACGATCCTAGCTCATTGCAGCCTCAAATCCTAAGCATGAGCAGTCCTCTTGCCTCAGCCTCCCAAGTAGCCAGTCCCCAGGTGCACACTACCATGCCTGGCTTTTTATTTTCTAGAGGTGGGATCTCACCATGTTGCTCAGGCTGGTCTCAAGTGATCCTCCTGCCTCAGCCTCCCAGTGATTTGGATCTTGACAGTTGTGTGTTCACATTTTTTCTCTGCGCACAGTCTTTAGCAGTTAACATATTTGTGAGCCTCAGTTTATCCCTCTGTGAAATGGGGCCACTGAAGCCTCCCTTGCGTGGCGATGAGGGTTCAGGGCAGTAATGGGCATGAAGGGCTGGCACACTGCCTCGTACACTGGGCTGCACTTAGTAGATGGTGGTTCTGTGTCCTTTTGTGTAGAATAGGACACCCCTGGTGGTGCAGGGGGTGGAGTAGGGTGTGGAGAGGAAGCCTTTCCTGGGGATGGCAGGTGGGGCAGAGTGAAGCAGTCCAGGCTACCATCCTCAGTGGACCTGGGAGAGTGTCCTTGGCTATTGAGCTATCTGGTGGCAGAGCTGGGTCACTGCCTGGGAACCTTTCAGGACTTGTGTGGTCCAGAGATGTGGCCATTCTGAGGGAGGACTTGCCTGGTTTTTCGGTCGGGAGAAGGACAGCCACCCCTCCCAGATGCACCTCCAGCCTGGATGCCTCCTCAGGTGCCACCCTGCCTGTCCCTGACCTTGGTAAAGTTATGTGGAGATACCAGTAATTGTGTACCATGACTTTGGGGCCCCTGGGGTGCCACATGGGATTGCTCGCAGTAACTCTCAGGGCCTCTTGGCCTCTGGCTGGGTGTTGTGGAGTGTAGGGAGAGGGCAATGTCCTTGTTCCCTCACAGACACTGTGGCACCCCTCAACCTCCTGGAGGTCACGGAGGTGTGGGGCGGGCTTTTAATATTTCTGAAAATACTCCAGGAAAGCAGCATCTCTTTGCAAATATTGTCCTAAATTCTTTTTTTTTTTCTTTTTGAGGCAGGGTCTCTCTCTCTCTGTCGCTGAGGCTGGAGTACAGTGGTGCCATCATAGCCCACTGCAGCCTTGACCCCTCAAGTAACCCTCCCGACTCAGCCTCCTGGGCAGCTGGGACCACAGGCAGGCACCATCACACCTGGCTAATTCTCCTCATCCACCTTTTTTTTTTTTTTTAATAGAGATAGAGTCTTGCCATGTTGCCCAGGCTGGTCTGGAACTCCTGGGCTCAAGCCATCCTCCTGCATTGACCTCCCGAAGTGCTGGGATTACAGGCATGAGCCACTGTGTCCAGCCCCAAATTCTTTATTATATGACACAATCTTAGGCCCATGCCCTGAGTAAACACATGAATCAACACATCAGTAGGAACAAATCCTTCTCATCCCTACACCCAAACCCCCAAATCCTCACCTGCGTGGCTGTGCTCCTGGCCAAGATCTCCTGAGGTGACTGGTGTGCTGTCCTGGGAGCCAGGGTAGTGCAGGCGGCTCCTGGTCCAGCCCTAGGCTCTTGCTAGTATCTGGAGGACAGCCGCTGGCCCCGGAGCTTCCGTGGAGTGGACACTAGGGTGGCCATTCCCAAAGAAATGGGACACCAACCATAGGGTAACTCTGGAGGTGCTGAAAGAAGCAAATCCTACAGCTTGAAATCTGTCTTCTGCTCCCCACCCACCACACCGCCTGCTGGCATCGGGAGTTTGTAAGTTTTCCTTTTTTAATGAGTCTCTCATTTATCACGTGAATAACACAATCATCCTCCATTGTTTATGGATGTGTTTTAAGAGCGTGAGTGTTGTAAATGCTTTCATTATTTAAGTCACTAGACATTTTAAATATACCGCTCTTTTGGTCACCTTGGCCTGGCAGTTCTTCCTTGATAAAATATACATAGAGTCTCCCGACTTGGGAAGACCTAAGCCTCATTCAGCCTCTAGGGGAGCCGCCTGGGCTGCCAGCAAGACCTCTTCCTGAAGCCTCCTGCCGCTTGGGGATCTCGCTGGCCTCCCTTGCCCAAACCTCCACTGGCTTCCCTCTGCGGAGCAAGAGGGCGGGCTCCTATGTCTTTTCTGTTGAAATGATTTCTCTTGCTCCTCCCCTTGATACAAAAGACCCAAGTCTGGGTCCAGAGTAAGTTATTTGTAATGCATTTTTAGAGTCCATATTGCAATATTAGCCATGACTGTCTGCTGTGTAGAAAAAGGAGGAGTTTGCGTTTGAAGTTTAATCCAGCTTCTACTTAAGCTCAGTCCCTGGGCAATCCTTTTTTCTGCCGCTGAGCTCAAACAGCCGGGCCTCAGGTTTGATCTGCTGCCCCACGGAGCCCTGCCCAATGTGAATTTGAAGAGTTTTTTTTTTCCCCTCTCAACCAGGGAGACTTGCAAAAAAAAAAAAAAAAAAAAAAAAGCACCGTGGTCTGCAGCGTCCGCTCCCACTGTGGGTCCCCGGGTCCCTCCCGGAGGCCCTCTGGCTGTTTTTTGGGAGGGCAGATGGGTTGGGACCCACCAGGGCTTTCCAAGGTGCAGCCGTGTCCCTCCCTTGGGGTCTCCAAGGAGCCCCTCCGAGCTCTCTCTGCTGGAGGACGTCAAGCACTGGGGAGTCTGGGAGTCCTGTCCTGCATGTGGGGGGCAGAGAAAAAGGAGGGAAAAAAGGGAGGGAAATGAAAGGCGCGAGTTTGTCGGGAACTGGTGCTGGCTGTGGAAACAGGAGCCGCAGCAGGACGGAACCTGGTGGCCTTCAAAACTTTTCTTCTCCCCTCTCTCCACATGACTCGGAGGATGCAGGCAGTAATTAAAGGCCCCCCTGGTTCCTCATTTTCTGTGCCCACGTCTTTGATCTGGCTCATGTTGGGCGGCTATTTTCATTGTTCCTGCCTTTCTTTCATTCTTTTTTGATGGCAGAAATGATGATCTTTGATTCCAGAGTCGGAGGTGGGCAGGAGAGTGTTACAGGTCTTACATAATGCATCTTTCACATCTTATTTTTAAACGCGGGCATAATCAGGGCTGGGCAGAGGCTGGGCTCGGTTTGCACCCGTGTGTGGGGAGAAGCGGTTGCCCGCCCTGCAGTGCTAGCCTGGGGGTAGGTGGGGACAGGCAGTCCCGTGCAACTGAATGAAAATTACTAGAGGAAGCTTCCCCCACTTCCACCCCTTCCTAAATATAACCTGGAGGGAGTTTTTCCTAATTGTTCCCTTATGGTGAAAAATGTGCTGAGAGAGGGCAGGACAAGGAAGGCCCTGCCCACTCAGCCGGGTGTCTCTTGGTGGCGCCCTGGGAGGCCTGCACACTGTTTATTAGGGGATGTTAATAAACTGTAAGGGACAAACCACGGGGGTGGCATATGAACAGTAACTCTGGTAGCCAAGATGAAATGGGATTGCTCTGCCAGGTGTGGAGAGGTGGCAGACATGGAGAGGGTGTCGCCATCTGGTTCGTCTGTACACCCTTCCTGGGGCTTCCCTCCAGGCAGGAGACCCTGGGTCAGACAGAGATGAGAAGGTGAGGCCTTCTCCATGGTTAGGAACCTGCGATCCAAGCTGGGATGGGGATGCGAGGCTGGTGCAGGGATTGCAGGTTCTGATGATGACGGGGGTTCTGCCTGGGAGATGAGGAAGTGTGGGTACAGGTGTCACCCAAGCTTCTAGATTTCCAAGAGAAGCCAGTCACTTGGGTCTTTATGGGAAATTTCTTAGAGATGAGAAGAAGAGGTCTGCCTTGGTCAGGGACAATGATAGTAGGCTAGGAGGTAGGAAGCCTAGGTGTGGTGGAAGAGGGAGTGATTGGAGTGTCCAGGCCGCCCGAGTGTGATGGGTCTGGCAGGAAAGGCTGGGAGGGCACTGACAGGGGACCTGCATCCTCCATGTGGGGCATACTCAGAAGGCCTGTATGCCCCGAAGTGGCTGCAGGGCTACTTCCTGGCAGTGAGCTCCACAGAGCCAGAAGGTTTTTGCACACGATACCTGAGGCTTCATGTCACGTCCACTGCATGCCCAGTGTTCATGTGGGCGTGGTCCCCTCCCGCCCCAGCATGGAATACAGAGCCCCTGTGAGACCCGCCTTGTACCTTAGATGGTGCTAAGGAAGGCTCCGAGGCTGGCCTTCCTGTCTGCCTACCCGAGACTCAAGCAGCAGGACTTTCAGGCACTGAACTCCTTAATGCAAATTCATTGAGCACCTACTTTGTGTCAGGTTGTGTGCTGAGTGCTGGGCGCACAATGGTGAACCAGACAGGCCTGGATTCTCCCCCTGTGGAGCTTCCAGCCTGTGGGGGAGAAGGACAGCCAGACAAACCACCCCATAAATAGCTACGTTTATCTTCTAGGCGTGAAAGCGTCCGGAAGGAAGAGCGTGGGGCGTGAGAGAGAAGCAAAGGCTTCTTTGAAGAATGGACACTGGAAACGAGGGCGGAACAATGAATAGAAATTATAGGGCTAGCCATTCAGAGGGAAGGTTTGAAGACCACAAGTCAGGAGGGTGCTGGCATGTTGGGGGGACCAGTGGTAGGCACCATGGGGGAGCATGGTGAGCCAGCAGAGCGTATGTACGGGTGGGACCAGGTAGGGCATTTGTATTATGTTCTAGGAGCAGTGTAGGCAGTGGGGGTCTTGGCATCCTCAGATTTGCCCTTTGCAGAGCTCCTGCCAATGCCGTGTCAAGGACGGGCGTGGGCAGGTGGGGACGTGGAGAGAATGGTGCTGTAGGCAGTGGGGACCGAGAACAGAGGGTGTGTGTGAGAGCCGTCGTAGGGGCCACGTTGACAAGGTGTGGAAATTGATTAAATATTGGAGAAACCCAGGAGGACCCCTGGTTTCCTGCCTTGGGCATCGAGGTGAACAGAGGGATCTTTCCTGAAATACATAGGGCTGGAGGAGGAATAGGCTTGGAGGCAGAGAAATCTTTCCCCTTGTCTGACTGAACTGCACCAGGGCAGGGGCCTGGGGACGAAGCTGGTAGGGACAGTGGGGTGTCAGTCCAAGGAGCTAGATAGAGCCTGGCTGCTGCTTAGCCCCTCAAGACCCCATGCTGCACATGGGCAGGAACCTCCATTGCTCTATCCCTAGCTGAGCCCACCTAGTCCATGCCTGGCACACAGTAGGTGCCCCATAACGTCTGTTGAGGAGACCTGCTCTAGGAGGCTGCAGGGCAGTTAAAACACGCTGGGATGGTAGTGCTGCTTGATGCGGGAAGATTCTGCCCTGGGCCGCCTCCTCCTCCAGCTTCAGGTGTTGAGTTTTGGTGGCTGCTGGCTTCCAGAGGGAGGTCCTGAGCTTGAGCTCGAGCTGTCATGCCTGGCTGGGCTGCCGGATGCCCGCTTGCTGTGACCTCAGATGGAGGCAGCCTGTCCGGTGTTCCTGACTCCCTTGTAAATCCTCTTGGCTGGCCTGGCTGGGCCTCTGAGGCTGGGGACAGCCGTCAGCCGGTGTTGGCGGTTCGCATGCCCCTGACTTTCTGGGCTGTAGATTCTGCCCACTGTCCAGATTGCACACAAATCTGCTTTGCCTGGTGTGTGCAGAGCCTGGCGCCAGCCCTCGCACACTCCAGCTGGCCACGTGTCAGGGCCCCTTCGTTTATGTCCACCAACTTTGGCAGGAGCTTCTTGCAGCTGGGCTGGGGTGGAAGTGGGGTGCTACTTAGCCTGGTGGAGCGCCCAGGGCTCAAGTTGAGGGGAGGGCTTGTAGGACGATGTGGGCTCCACCCTGTACATGAACTGGACTGCTGCTGTTGGGTCCAGGCAACTCTCTGAGATTTACTGCCTGGGATGAAGGAGACTTACGTCCTGGGGTCATTCACATCCTGACCAGAACCTCGAGGGGCTCAGCTTCTCTTTTCTTCATCTTCACCCCAAAGCATGCTTTCAACAGAGGCGTGACCAGGTCTGGACAGACCATGGGGAGGTTTCTTCATCTGTAAAATGGGAACATCAGGCACCCACCATAGCCCCATTTCCCTCACCATTCAACATTTAATTAATGGCATGGCATCCTCAAGATGGCTATAAATGTCTCTTTAATTTTCCCTGGGGCAATTTGAGAATCTATATATCCCTGATATATCTGGCCTTGTTGTTATAGTCTTACGACCTGAGAATTCAATAGATGAATCTCAGACAACACAGTTCGTTGAAATTTGAGAAAAAAATTCCTCATTACCCAAACACCCTATTTTCCTGATGATATTTCTTTTGTGTTGGTCTTTGTCTGCACACATGTGAGTTTACAGGATTCCAACCAGAGGGTGTCTAATATATTCTGCTTTTTTTGCCCAGGAAGTTCATGGTCTGACCTGCCTCTGTGGTCTGTGGTCCTTGTAGCTGCTCTTATTTATTTTATTTTAATTTTTTGAGACTGGATCTTGCTCTGCTGCCCAGGCTGGAATGCAGTGGCACAATCACAGCTCACTGCCGTTTTAACCTCCCAGGCTCAAGCAGTCCTCCTGCCTCAGCCTTCCAAGTAGCTGGGACTACAGGTGCATGCCACTAAGCCCAGGCTGGTTTCGAACTCCTGGGCTCAAGCGATCTGCCTGCCTCAGCCTCCCACAGTGCTGGGATTACAGGCGCACACCGTCATGCCTGTCTAATTTTTAAAGTTTTTATAGAGACAGAGTCTCACAGGGTTGGCCAGGTTGGCTTGTAGCTGCTCTCATTTTTTTTTTTTTTTTGAGACGGAGTCTCGCTCTGTCACCCAGGCTGGAGTGCAGTGGCGAAATCTCAGCTCACTGCAAGCTCCGTCTCCTGAGTTCACGCCATTCTCCTGCCTCAGCCTCCCAAGTTGCTGGGACTACAGGCTCCTACCACCACGCCCGGCTTTTTTTTTTTTTTTTGCAGTTTTAGGAGAGACGGGGTTTCACTGTGTTAGCCAGGGTGGTCTCGATCTCCTGACCTTGTGATCCGCCCGCCTCGGCCTCCCAAAGTGCTGGGATTATAGGCACGAGCCACCGCACCTGGCCTGTAGCTGCTCTTAATGCCTACTCGAGGAGCTGGCGCTAGGTGTGGATCAAGTGTTGAGCATCGTGCCAGGCATATTGGAATTACACAGGGGGCCTCTCTTCCTCCCAGTTGCTTTTTGGACAGTGGCCCCTAAGGGAACTCTTCTCAATGTACCTTGTGGCATAGAGGAAAGCACTTCTTTAATTTGGAGTCAGGATAACAGTTCTAGCCTGGATTACCACCAAGCGGCTTTGAGTGAACTTGGTCCTTTGTCCTCTGGGTGTCAGGTTCTCTGTCTAGAGGTGAGGGTTGGTCTCCTCCACCACCCACATCCTAATGTGATTCCAAAGAAGGAATACACTTATATTAAATATAAGGATGCATTTCAATATTAAGATGAGAATATATTTGTATTTAGTTATGTGTAGCTCTTACTCTAGTAGTGATTTTACACTTCCAGGGTGTAATTTGCTGGTCAGTGTCTGTCTCCTGCATGAGACAATGGGCTCCTTGAGGGGCTGCCTTGTCCTCGGTCACTGCTGAGTGCCCCACTGATGGCACACGGGAGAGCTGAGTATTTGTTGAGTGAATAGTCAGATAGCAAAGTTGGAGGCAGATGCCCGGCACCCCTCTGCCACCTGTTCATAAGGTTATTATTGGGGAGAAATACAGGGAGATGGCCAGGGCGGGTCCCCACTTCTCTGGGCACTGCAGCTCTGCAGCCTAGAGAAGGGCCCGTTCTTTATCGTCACAGGCAGAAAAGTGGCTGAGGACTCCCTCAGCCCTGAGGCTCCCTTGGGTAACATGGGTGCCCGGTGGGGTGGCAGCCCTGCGCTGGTTGTGGTAGGGGCATCTCCTAGATGCCCACTCTGTCGAAGCCCTGATACCCGCTTAGAGCCGCCAATGCACAGTGCAGATGTAAGAATTGCCATCATGACAAAATAATTGCTGTTTGTTGAGTGCTTTGGACATGCAGCATCTTGTCTCATTGTTGAAATGGCCCTGGGAGGGAGGTAGATATTGTGACCATCATTCCCATTTTCCAGATGAGGAAACTGAGGCTCAGAGAGGCTAGGGAATTTGCCCAAGGTCACACAGTCAGGGAGTAGCAGGGACGGTGTTTGAACCTGGGCAGTCCGCAAGACTGACCTCTGCTGCTTCCTTCGGCTCAGCACCCCCACCAACCTCTCCTCTCTTCCCATCTTTCAGGCCCTCCTGTCATACTCGGGGCGACATCCCATCTGTCAGAGGTTCTGTTCAGGCCAGATGCAAGGCCTCTCCTGGGATCCTAGACCAGGACAGTTGCTGTAGAGGGAGGTGAAGGGAGTTTTCAAGCTGTGGCCCTGCTCCATACCCTGGCGTTGCAAGTGTGGACCGGGAGGGTCTGACAGCCTTTGGCTCTCCCCTGGGGCCAGGCCTTCTGTGCCCACCCTCCTTTCCTGAACAGGAGGGATGGCATGTGCTCGGCCAGCCCTGGCACTCACAGCAAGCTCCAGCATCGTCGTCCACTCTCTGGCACTTTCTTTCTTGAGGTCCAGGGGGAGGATTGGAGAATGGGGGGAAAATGGGGTTGAGAGAAAAAGGGGCAGGAGGAAGGCTGAAGACAGAAGCAGGCAGAAAGGCAGGAGAGACCCTCTGGGAGAGCAGAAAGGAAACTGGCCAAGAGCTAGCAAAGACATGGGAGGGGCAAGAGCTGGTTCCCGAAGGGGAAGGGGAGGAGGAACAGGAGATGGTGGTGGTGGGGGTGGGGGTGGGGCGGAGGTGGTAATTAGAGGACAGAAATGGAGTGAATGGAGGAGGGATGAGGGGAGGCAGAGAGCAAAAGGGGAGAAAAATAGAGATGGGGGCTGTGAGGGGTGGGAGCTTGTTAGGTACAGAAAGAATTCTGATGCTTGAAAATCATAATGTTGGGCATGGCAGTGCATGCCTGTAGTCCCAGCTACTTGGGAGGCTGAGGTGAGAGGATCTCTTGGGCCTGGGAGGTGGAGGCTGCAGTGAACCGTGATTGCGCCACTGCACTCCAGCTTGGGTAACAGAGCAAGTCCCTGTCTTAAAAAGAAAAAGAAAAAGAAAATTATAATATGAAAGGCCAGGCAGCCAGTATTCGGATCCCTGCAACCTCCAGGAACCCGTGGGCACCTAGGGGAGTGGCCGAGGCTGTGGGGGTGGGCACACCCGTGGGCCACCCTTGCTGGCAGGCCAGGCCTGGGAGCCATCCCTTTGAAGTCCCTGACATCGCGGTGAAACGATCCGGCCTGAGGTCTCATTAGTCTCTACTTTGCTGCACACACCCTGTCATTTAATCTCCCATTCCATCCTTCCAGCACCAAGGTTTGTACATCCGCCCCATTTGCTTTATAAAGCCTGTCGCTGATGTGAACTTGGCAGCATTAGTACATGAGAGTTTTTCTCCCCTCTCTGTAACCCCCCACAAGCACTCAGTTACCAAAGTTCTTCTGCTGACGGGGAAGAAAGCTGCCGAAAGAGAACCCATGTTTCATTTTGTTATTGAGACATGGGAGCTGTGTAGTCTGGATGTTGTTGGATTTTATTTTCCCCAAACTAGAGCAGCTGCGGTCATGGCTTAGGATAAAAGATACCTTGGTGTTCAGTTGGTTTTCCCCAAATCCACCCTTCACTTCTCGCTTCCTTTCCTATTGGGATTTGTACTGAGTCTGCCACATAGTGCTTTCTGCTTTGTTCACCAGAAGTGGGAACCCCGGACCCTCGAGTTTGGGCAAGCCTGTTGGTCTCCTAGCTGGAGAGGCCTGCTGCTCCAACTCTAAGGTGTGTAGAGCTGAGGGGCCCTGTTTGGACACCGACATTTCTTAGAAAATTTGCCCTTGGCTGTGCATGGTGGCTCACACCTGTGATTCTAGCACTTTGGGAGCCTAAGGTGGTATCAGGATCCTTGGGGTGTTGCTTCACCAGCCAGAAACCTCTGTGGCCGGCAGCGCCTTCTGCCTGAGTATATTGCTCATGCCTGCTGGGCTCGTTCTGCACCCTTGGCCTGGCAGACTGTGCTTGGCTCGTACTACCAGCCTGGATCCCATACCTGCCAAGGGTGATCCAGGTGCGGAGTGGTGAGGTGAGTGAGCGTGGGGTCTGGCCACTTCACACAGCCAGGCATGCTGGCTGCTGTGGTGGGGCAGGCAGCTCCATGTGCTGGCACAGGTGCTGGTTCCATGTGAGACTGCGGCTGGACCAGGTGTACTGCAAGTGGCTTCCACTGCGGGTGCTGGGGAATGCAGTGGTGTCTGGAAGCTTGGAGATGCCAGGAACCAAGGAGGGTGTCACAGCCCTGCCTTGGGGAGCCTCTAGGTCTGGGATCCCCGAAGGGCTGCAGCTCTTCTGTCCTCATTGCCTGCAACATGGTGAGCAGGGAGTGTTTTTCCATCCTGTTTGTGTCACAGCTCTTTCCGTCCCACCATTCAGCATGTACCAAGTTCTTGTCCCGTGTCCAGGAAGAATGAGGTATTCAGACAATTGGAGAGTGAGCAAGGTGGAGAGGAGCTTCATTGAGTAATAGAACACCTCTCAGGAGACCTCAGGTGGGCAGCTCCTTCCCATAGGCAGGTCGCCCGACAAGTGCCCAGCTCTCAGCTGAGACGAGACTCGCAGTGGGTAGCTTCTTTCTGCAGGCAGGTCCAGCTCTCAGTGGAGAGGAGACTGCAGTGGGTAGCTCCTTGCCTCAGGCAGGTCATCCCCATGAGTGTCTAGTTCTCAGCTGAGAGGAGACTGTAGTGGATAGCTTCTTTCCACAGACAGGTCATACCAACTTGTGTCCAGCTCTCAGCTGAGAGGAGACCCACAGCTCCTTTCTACAGTCAGGTTGTCCCGAAGAGTCAGAAGATCCGAAGTGGGTAGCTCCTTCCTGCAGCTGGTAGTTCTGACATCTCTGTGAGTCTGGCTGAGTCTGGGGTAATGGGCTTCAGAAGGGAGGAAGGACGTACTGATTGATCCTTGGGTGGTCACAGGTAGGCCCAGAAACAGCACTGTAAGTTCTCACTCTGGGCTGGAACTCCACCTGGAACTGACATCCCCTACCCTAGGTTTCAGGCCATTTCTGGCTAGAAGGTGGGGTTTCACTGGGGACCTGCCCCTGGCTGCTCAGGAGTCTGTCTGCTTCCTGACACATCAATCATGTCATCCACAGCACCCAGATTGTTTGCACCAAGGGGCACCTGCAGGCCCACGCTGAGCCACCCTCAGCCCCCTCTCAGTGTCCCTCCCATGCTCATCTGTGCCCAAAGTCTGGAGGGGGCTGAAGTGGCAAGGGGCTGGCATGTCAGCATCTGCCCTGAGTGTGTGCACATCTGGCTGGGTCATGACAGTGTCTGGGCTTGGCCTTAACTTTGCCCCAAAATTGGAGAGGGAGTAGGGAGAAGCCAGGCGGCAGGAGCAGGCACTTCCAAGCCCGTGGGGACAGGAGAGGGGGGCTTCCCAGGCTCCCAAGAGCTAGGTGGCTGCAGCTGTGCTGGGGAGGGTTTGGCTCCCACCCTGCCAACTTGGAAGGAGGCGGAGATCCCACCTGTTCCTGGTTCCCACCAGCTCCATGGAGGGCGCAGCCCTGGCCATGCCTCCCCGACTGCAGCTGGTGTCTTTGCAGCGGTCGCTCCAGACTGGGTGCTGCTGCCATTAGTGGGAGAATTTCTTGAGCCCAGGGGTTTAAGACCAACCTGGGCAACATAGCGAGACCCTGTGTTTACAGAACAAAAACAGTTTTCCTGGCATGGTGGCACACACCTGTAGTCCCAGCTACTCGAGAGACTGAGATGGGAGGATCCCTTGAGCCCAGGAGTGTGTTTGTGAATTGCTGTGGGCTCCTGACCTGTATGCCACTGGGGTGACTGAGGCCCAGAGAGCCTGATGGGCTCGGGACAGTGAGGGCTGGTGGTGTGAGCCAGCACTCCAAGGTGTCTCTGAGCGTTTGTATGGAGTGAGAATTGATTCGTGTATCTCATGTCAGATCCTCTTCATGATTCGTATTCATTCACTTAATAAATAGTTGAGATTGGTTTCCCCAAACTGTGTGCTGCGGCACCCCAGGGTGTCAGTGCAAATTACGAGCTGGAGGTTGTTCCCAATGCAGGGGTGAGGAGAGGGAGGAGAGCATGGGAGGCCAGGGTCTCACACATGGCAGGTGGCAATCAGTACTTTGCCCTGCTTAATTTTTTTTTATTCGATTACAGTTCCCTGACATCTTGCCCAATCACTTGTTTACTGGTTTACTGTTGCTTCCCCCACTGGACTGTCAACTCCATGAGGGCAGGGACTTTGTGATATTCTCTGCTGTTTTGTCATCACCCAAAACCGTGCCTGATACAGAGCTCAGATGCCCCCACTTTCCTGGCTCATGGCACCTTAGTATTGGTAACTTTTTAATGGTGCCCCTTAAGCAAAACAAAACAATAAAAACCTCACAGTTGTCTAAACAACTTAAGTATTTATGTCCTAACAACATAGTAGCTTTAAAAAAAATAAAATACATACATTCAAATCAAATGTAATATTTTATTTTATTTTTGAGATGGAGGCTTTCTCTGTCACCCAGGCTGGAGTGCAGTGGCGCAATCTCAGCCCACTGCAACCTCTGCCTCCCAAGCTCAAGTGATTCTCCTGCCTTAGTCTCCCGAGTAGCTGGGATTACAGGCACCCATCACCACACCCAGCTAATGTTTGTCTTTTTAGAAGATAACAGGGTTTCACCATGTTGGCTGGGCTGGTTTTGAACTCTTGACCTCAAATGATCCACCTGCCTCGGCCTCCCAAAATGTTGAGATTACAGGTGTGAGCCACTGTGCCTGGCCAGAAAAATGTCATGTTTTAATTTCATTCTTAACACAATTACTAATGGAATGTATGAAATTCAAATTCTTATTCAGCAGGTCCAGGTGGACCTGAAATTCTGCATTTCTAATTATTCTCTCTTCCTTTTTTTTTTTTTTTTTTGTTTGAGACAGGGTCTTGCTCTATTGCCCAGGCTGGAGGGCAGTGGTGTGATCATGGCTCACTGCAGCCTTTACTTCCTGGGCTCAAGAGATCCTTCTACCTCAGCCTCCCTAGTAGCTAATTTTAAAAAAAATTTACAGAGACAGGGTTTCACTTTATTGCCCATGCTGGTCTTGAAGTTCTGGGCTCAAGCAATCCTCCTGCCTCCCAAAGTGCTGAGATTACAGGCATGAACTACTGTGCCTGGCAACAAAATTTTTTTTCCTTTTCTTTTCTATTGTTTTCTTTTCCTTCTCTTTCATTTTCCTTTTCTTTTCTTTATTTTTCTTTCTTTCTTTCTTTTCTTTTTTTTTTTTTTTTGTGATGGAGTCTCACTCTGTTGCCCAGTCTGGAGTTCAGTGGTGTGATGACGACTCACTGCAGGCTTCACCTCTCGGGTTCCAGAGATCTCCTGCCTCAGCCTCCTGGTAGCTGGGACTACCGACACGCACCACCATGCCAGGGTAATGTCTGTATTTTAGTAGAGATGGTGTTTCACCATGTTGGCCAGGCTGATCTTGAGCTCCTGACCTCAGGTGATCCGCCCGCCTCGGCCTCCCAAAGTGCTGGGATTCTAGGAGTGAGCCACCACGCCCAGCCTAAATTCTACGTTTCTAAAAAGCTCTCAGGTGATGCTGAGTTGCTGATCCAGGGCCAGATTTTGAGTGGCTCACTCCCATGGCCCCTAAGTCCATCATCCCCACTCCTTTCTAAGCCCTCCTTCCCACATCCTTTGCTCTTTGCAGATGGCTTTGCCAGCCTCGTGGCATGAGTTAGAAGGTCAGTTGTTCACCTGATGTGGTTTGAGGTGCCCAGCGTGGCTGTCCCCATCTCCATGAACAGAAATCCTTTCCATGCCCATCTAGGGTGTCAAGTGGTTGACACTTGTATATGACTGTCAGGTCCTCATAAGGAACACCATTGTTTGTGGCTGCAGAAGTGGCCACCTACAAGGTGGTCTCGGTGGACCTGGAGCATACTGGACATGCTTGCTAGGGCAGGATTGACCCTCTCCAGGCTGTTTTTGTTCCCTAGAGTCACCTGCCTGCGTGAAGGCCATGTGTCTGATTTAGTCCCAGAATGTCAGGCAGCTTCGTGGACCGCCAGGCACCTTCCCTTCTGGGACTAAAGTCCCATTAAAGGCGACCGATTTCTGTCTCCTAGCCTGGCTGGCCGCAGCCCTCCCTTGCCAGTTCCTGGTTGTTATGGATGTCCAGATCTGGGAATGTGCATTTTCCAGCCACAGGCCCGTGTGCGTGTGTGTGTATCTCAGTCAGTGCCTGGTGGAGCTCTGCAGCACAGGTGCACGGGCAGAGCTGCACCTCCGGTCTCTGGAAAATCCAATCTGTGGTGACGCAGAATTGTACTTGTGGGCTGTTCCCGTTTGCCTGCTCTATCATTGATCAGCTGATTCATTCATTTATTCATTCTCTCCCTCGTGCAGCAAGTGTTTATTTACTAACCACAGTTGATGTTCTGAGCTGGAAGGCCCAAGTAGCTGGAGAAGACTTCCTGGAGAAGGAGGCATTGTGGGGTGTGTGTGCATGCCTGTGTGAGCATGTGCATGCATATGTATGCAGGTGTGTGTGTGCGTGGATGTTGCACACCTCTGCACAGTGTTGTGTGTGGAGCACTCATGGACGTGTTCAGAACACACACATGTGCATGCGCATATGGCTTGCATGTGCACACAGGCTCACATGTGTAGGTGCACTCATATGCTTTTACATTTGTGTACAGGTGTGTATACACGTAGGGTCTTATGAGCAAAGCCTCGGTGCCAGTAACATCAACTTTGGAACCCCCGTCCTGGCCTGCATCGATCCCAGGCTGGAGCAGAGGAGCTGCTGTTTGGTAGAGCTGATTTTGTAGCTTGGCTCCATGTGCGTGTGAGCACTTGGGTGTGTTTTAATTAACTAGAACATTTGCCTGGAAATGAGCAGCAGCAGCAGCCGGCGCACAGGCAGCTGGGGGGTGGGGGTGGGGCGGTGCAGCGTGGTGGTGGAGGCCATGGCAGCCCGGAGTCTGAGTTTTAACGTGCCCAATGCCGGCTGAGGGCACCGTGGAGGGAGGGGTGGGGCAGGTCACCCCCAGTACTGGTTATCACCCCAGCAGGCAGGGGATTCTGGGAGTGGCTGAACGCTGCAATTCCCAAGCCTCCTAGTCAAAGATGGCCAGGTTAATGGTTCCAGCACCTGGGTGGGTACGTGCCTTTCCTGCATGATCCAGGGTGGGCTTCAGACCCATGAGCCATGCAGGACTGACCAACTGCAAAGGTCACCAACTACAGAGCTTATACCTGGCATTTAGTGGGTCCTCTGTACATGAGTGAGTCAACAGCTAGAGGAAGCTGAGGCTTAGAGAGGTTGAGTGATGTCTCGAGGGTCACACAGCATGTTAGCAGACCATCCAGAAATGTTGACTTTGTTTCCAGTGTTATCTTTCCAACCCTGGTTATTTTGCATGAAGAAATAGCATCATCTCACAGCAGATGAATTCCACACTCCACAGGCCTCCTGCTCTGCCCTGGGCAGCTGTTCAGTTGCCTGCCTGCCACCCTGTCTACCTGGGTGGTGGGAAGGATGGACTTCCCAGGACATCTTGGTGTGCTGGAGTTTTGTCTCACCAAGGGTGAGATGAGAGAGAGGAAGCAGGGGTGGTCTTGATTGGAGGGGAAGGGCTGGGACTCAGTCCCTTTCTAAGACAAACTGGCCACTGGGAGCTCACAGGCTGTAGTCACCGAAGAAAATCTCATTCAGACCGCAGAGTCCCCTGGTGCCCTCTTCCCTGCCTTCCCGTCTGTTCCAAGGCCTCAGAGCATCCCCGTGGCTGCAGCCCTGTTCCGCCCCTCTGCACGGCACTGCGTGGCTGCCTCTTGGGCTTTGGTCTGTGCCTTCGCTTTGTCCCACCCCACCTTGAGGACCCCTGCCTGATTATTTTCCCTGAAATACAGCTTTGTTCACATCCCTGTTCCATCTAGCGGTGCAGGGGGTGGACTCTGGGCCACACTGCCTGGGGTCAGATGTGGACTCTGGCCCTGACTGGTTTTGTGTTTCCAGTAGAGCGACATCACCTCTCA
Organism: Theropithecus gelada; assembly: GCF_003255815.1. Lineage (NCBI taxonomy): Eukaryota > Metazoa > Chordata > Mammalia > Primates > Cercopithecidae > Theropithecus > Theropithecus gelada. The sequence continues at coordinate 7,357,980 of NC_037688.1, read as the reverse complement.
GAGCCACCCTGTCCTCCCTTATAAAGTGGGATGACGCACAGTGTACACATCGGCTGCAGCACACATATGCACATGGCCAGGATTACCAACTGGGCTGCTCCCTATTTGAGAACACGCTGTGTGCTCTGCACACACACATCACAAATCCCTTAGGCACTCGGTGACACTTGCTTTAGGAGAGGTTACTGGAACATCAGCTGTTGGACTGGACTGCAAAATTTTGTTTGCATCTCACACTCATTCCTATCCCAGATCCTGTGCACATATTTCTCTTTTTGCTCAGCACACAGCTAAATTCATATATTTCAAAAAAAAGTACCCATGCTAGAACTCCTGTGATATCTACATTTACTCATTTTCCATCTGCCTGTCTTTCACTTGGAATAATTTTCGCTCTCAGAGTGCCAGTTACCTTTGCTTGCCTTTGCCCTGGCTATTTTCTCTACCTGCTCCATGGCCTTTTATATTTTTTTCTATAAATTAAGACCCAGCACCAGGCCTTCATGTCCCAGGGTGTCCCTGATCCCCCTACCAGAGCTGAGCTCTCTGGCTTTGATAGGGACCTTTTTAAGATCCCACCATGGACTGCCTTACCTTGTGCACTTTTCTCAGCCTCCTCTAGAGCTCATGCTCCTGAAGGCAGGGCCCTGGGTTTCTTCCTGTGGGGCATGTGGAGCACGCAATGCTTGGTGGATCCTCATCAGGGTAGACTGAATGGATGACCAGATGGGAGTTTGTAGCCCCCCATGGGAAGAAGGGTTTGTGTGCATGTGCCAGTGTGTGCACATGCATACATACATGTTTGCATGCCTTGCATAAGCATGTGCATGCATACACACATGTGCCCATGTGTTTGTGTGTGCACACGTGTGTACCATCAGCCTGATGCTAATTGTGTTTCTGAGGAAAGACGCCTGCTTTAATTTTTAATTAGGAATCAGGGCAGTGTGGGAGCAGGCAGCTGCAGCTGGAGGTTTTCCTCAACGCTGGAGTTCTCCTTAACAAGCACCCGCAGTCCAGGCCGGCCTCTGTTAGCGCTGGACACCACCGCTTGCACTGGTGGGAGTGTCTTAATGCCTATGAAATGATCATGTAATTACTTGGTAATGGAATGCCAGGATTTTGCCTATGCAACAATCTTTCCAAGTGGGTGAAAGAATTAAGAGAAGTTGGAGATGACCAGGGTGGTGGTGGGGCTCCAATGTCGTTTTGATGGGATGGGGTCGCCACTCCTCCCAAAGGCATCTGGGAGTTCTGCTGGAAGTCCCAGCCTCTGTCAAATGGGATTTACCTGCAGCCTGTTTCTCCTGGCCTGGGGCTGTGTTTAGCATATTTGTTGTGGGTAAAATGATCTGTGCAGACAGTGTCAGGTAGGGAGTAATTACCTCGGTACCAGGGCGGGGTGATGAGCCTCACCTGCTGGTGGGAGCCCGCCTTGGGCTCCTGGGCTCCAGCAAGGCCCTGGGCAGGTGTGGGAATGCTACCCAGGGTCTGTGTACTCCTAGGCGGGTGCCTCCTGGTGGAGGGTGGCCCATAGATCACACCACGTGTGACAGGCTGTAGACACTCTGGGTACATTTACAGATGCTCCACTCTTTTTCCGGAGGCTTTTATTTTATTTTTTAACTTTTTTGAGATGGAGTTTCACTCTGTCGCCCAGACTGGAGTGTAGTGACACAATCTCGACTCAGTGCAAGCTCTGTCGCCCAGGGTTTCAAGTGTTTTTCCTGCCTCAGCCTTGTGAGTAGCTGGTATTACAGGTACGTGCCACCACGCCTGGCTAATTTTTGTATTTTTAGTAGAGACAGGTTTCGCCATGTTGGCCAGGCTGGTCTCGAACTCCTGACCTCAGGTGATCCATCCTCCTCGGCCTCCCAAAGTGCTGGAATTACAGGTGTGAACCACCCCGCCCGGCCTCAGGAGGCTTTTAAACTGCAGCTCTGTACTTTGGTCAACTGTGGGACACCCTGGGGATGGAGAGTGCAGACCCTCCAGGCCAGACGGCCATGGTTTCCACCCTGCTGCTCCACAGACTATGGGGAAATTATTTCTTAACTTCTTTGTGCTTCGCTTTCCTCTCTGGGAAGCAGGAGTAGCAATAGTACCTGCCCCACAGGGTCACCAGGAAGATTAAAGAGGCAGTGCAGGTCCAGAATCCCCTATTCACAATTCTGAATTCCAGAAAGCCAGAAACCTGAATTTTTTTTTTCTGTAATGTATTTGGCAGCCAAGTTTGACCTGAGCTGATGTGAAGCTATTTATGGTCTTTATTTCGTTCACATTGGTGAATACCTATCTGTTTTGCTGCAGAAATAACAGTGTGCCTGACTGCTTCTGGGGCGTTCCCAAATATGCAGCAAATGCACTGTCTCACCTTTCTAGAATCTGAAAAAGTCTGAATTCGGGAGCATATCTGATGGTTTGGGTTTGGGGTAGGCAGTTGTGGACAGGCAAATAAAAGATGTGGGCCGGGAGCAGTGGCTCATGCCTGTAGTCCTAGCACTTTGAGAGGCTGAGGCGGGCAGATTGCCTGAGTTCAAGAGTTCGAGACCAGCCTGGGCAACGTGGCAAAACCTCGTCTCTACTAAAAATACACAAATTAGCTGAGCCTGGTGGTGTGTGCCTGTAATCCCAGCTACTCGGGAGGCTGAGGCATGAGAATCTCTTGAACCCAGGAGGTGGAGGTTGCTAGTGAGCCGAGATCACACCAGCACTCTCCAGCCTGGGCGACAGAGCGAGACTCCGCCTCAAAAAATAAATAAATAAAATAAAATGAAATAAAATAAAATGTGTGGGGCACCTCTCCTGGAATAAGTGCTGAGCAGACGTTAGGTGGAGCCATCACCTGACCCGTCTCACGGAGCAGCATTGCCAGATTTCTTCCTACTCCTTTCTTCCTCCCACTCTTGGCCATGCAGGGCGGGGTGGGTGGCGGTGGGAAGGCTTGTTTGCTTGGAAGTCGTGTGCACGCACACATGCACACCCATGCTATTCCTCTTGGCCGGAGGTGGGACACCTTGTAGCAGGTGGACGCTTTGCTCGGGACCTCATGAAACCATCAAGGCCGGGCTCGGTCCTAGGGTGGGCTATAGGACCTGGGGCCCATGGTTTGTCTCTGGTTTGGACGTGGCTGCTGCCAGGCCTCGAGCTCCCTTCAAGAACCAGATCAGAGGGTACCCCCTTCACACATCATCCCTTACCCTCACTGCCTCTCCCAGGGGGCAGTCATCCTTGTGTTGGAGGGCACTGCCAAGTGCATGCTGACACCATTTCTTCTGTGCCCCTTGGGTGACCAGGCACAGCTAATGAGGGAAGCTGGGCCTTACTAGTCCCAGGAATCCTGTTGGCGCTGAAACACCTGAAGGGGCTGTGGCGTGTGGAACTGCAGCTGCCTGCGAAGGAAGGCAATTAGGAGGGCTGCAGGTGGACCGCCCTTCTTTTATGTATTTACTTTTACTCCCCAATAAGACATCTCCTTCGAGAGGCTTGTCCCCTGGCGTTGCTGGCCTGACTCCCTAAGGGAAGTAGCCTCTGCTCTAGGCTGCAGGCACAATTCCATTCCCATCACACTGGCTTTTTAAAGAGCCCACACGCTTAAAAAGGATGATTTAAACGTCTCGCCTCAAGCCGGTGTTGTCAGCTAGCTGTAGTTTTTATCTCTGCGTTTGGGTTGTAAAACCCAGCAATTAAGAAAATCTGCTTCAGATTAATTGTAGCCTACGCTGGCTGAGAATGAGGCAGCGTGCTGTTTCGCTTGGGTTTCACAGCTTATGGGGCAGGGGAGCCGGAGCATGTGGGGAAACTGAGTCCCTGACAGAGGAGTCCCCTTGATGCAGATGGCACAGGGGGCAAAAGTGGGCAGGACTAGAATGCAGCCCCAACTCCTCCTCTGCCTATTCCTTGGCACTAGGGTGGCTGCCTGCATCTAGCTGAGCCTGGCTGCTGGCAGAGTTGGGCAGGTAGGGACAGCCGCTGGTGACCCATGAAGTGGGAAAACCATGCCCTCCCATCCTTACACGGCCACAGCTGCTAGGGGGTCTGAGACCTTGGGACCAACCTGCTGAGCTGGGGCACATGTGGTGCAGTCTGCTTCTTTTGCAAGGAGCCATATTTATCTCTGGCTTCCATCTGTGGGCATCTGCACTGATCTCTCACAGAGACAGGTTGTCTGAGGGTTGGTGGCTGGGAGAACTCAACTAGTGGGTGACACCTACTGTGTGCTGGGTGCCGAGCCAGGTGGTCACATCCCAGAGACCCGTGCTGTCTGCTTTCCCCTTCCAGTGTCACCAAACAGAACTGCCGGACTGCAGCAGCTGCTACCTGCAACTCTGGGCCCCTGGAGGGAGCGTCTAGCCCTGGCGTGAGCCTCCCTGAGTTTGTCTTCTTGGCCTTTTTTCCTCTCTTCTCGTGGCGGGGCCACTGCCCTGATGCAGGGGAACGCACAGATTTGGCTTGCCTTTGGCGTCTCCTCCCCTTTCTATCTTGGTTATCCTCAATAATCCCGTGTGTGGCAATGGCAATCAACAGTTTACAAAGCATCTCCACAGCCATGATTCCCCTCTGACCCTCATTGCAGCCCTGTGAAGTAAGCAGAGCCAAGGAGGGGAAACTGAGGCTTGGAGTAGAAGGGAAGCTTGTGTAGGGCTGTCTGGCCCTGGAGTAAGGAAGCAGGAGCCCTGACTAGGGCCCGATTTCCTAGCCCAGCTGGGCTCTGTGTGTGGGGTGACCTGGACAGTGAGGGGTGACATAGACGGTGAGGGGGTGCGGGAGGAGATATCACCAACTGTTTTTTCTTGTGGTTCTCTTCTGAATCCTGATGGTAAGAGAGTGAAGTTTTGGGCTTTCCAAGGGGTCTCTAGGTCCAACTCCTGCCTGGTGGGCCCAGATCCCATAAGGATGAGGTTTGCACCCCACCTGGCCTGGCTACATCCTCTGGGCTGCCCTGTAGGCTGCCTGCTGGGCTTAGCTCAAGAATGGCTGAGAGGAGTCCATGGCAGGCAGTCCTGCTGCATCTGAAGGAAGGGTGCCCCATATCCCGCTCCTTGGGGATGGTGGCCTGGGCCTCTAGGGACGCCATGTAGGAGATAAGATGGATTTCTTTCTCCCTCTCTCCTCTCCCCTCTCCCCTCTCCTCTCTTTTTTAATGGAGTTTCGCTCTTGTTGCCCAGGCTGGAGTGCAATGGAACGATCTCGGCTCCCCGGAACCTCTGCCTCCCGGGTCCAAGTGATTCTCCCACCTCAGCCTCCTGAGTAGCTGGGATTACAGGCATGCACCACCACACCTGGCTAATTTTGTATTTTTAGTACAGACAGGGTTTCTTCATGTTGGTCAGGCTGGTCTCGAACTCCTGACCTCAGATGATCTGCCTGCCTCGGCCTCCCAAAGTGCTGGGATTACAGCCATGAGCTGTCGGTGCCTGGTCGAGATGGATTTAAGACCATGCTGCACTCCCCCCTCCCCACTTCCTGTGCTTACTAACGGTTAACCACTGGGGAAGAGGGAGCAGGCACTGAGCTAGAAACTTCCCTTCAGTCCTCAAGCAAGGAAGGAGTCATGCATTGTTACCATTTTCATTTTATAGTTGAGGTTTGCGGCTCAGAGAGGGGAGGTCACTTGCCCCAGGTCACACAGCATGTAGATGACAGAGCCAAGATTCAAACACAAGCCCATGTGCTCACCTCCCTGCCCACACCTCCTTCCTCCTGGGGGCCTGGTGCTTACTGGGGATGGGGCTGGGAGAGCCTGCAGGCTGTGGGTCTGCAGCATTAGTGGGTTAGTGGGAGCTGTTTCCCCAGGTCCTGCTACCTGTACTGAGGCTGCCTCAGGTGACTCTGACCCTCCTGCCACCTGCCCTGTATCTTGGCTGACCTCCAGGGGTTCCAGGAGTCAGTTTGGGCCCTACCAATCAAGTGGAAAACAGGATCCCTAAACAGGACCAGGACAGCTACCACTAGCTCAGTGGGACCTTCTGCATGGAGCCTGTGTCCAGGTTCTTTTTCTGAGCACTCCCTGGGGTCTCAACAATGCTGCTCACCTAATAGGTGCAGGGCAAGGAAGGTAGGAGTCCCATCCCGGGAGGACTCAAGGTTTGCAGAGTCAGCCTCTGAGTTGTGGGAGCTTGAGCCTCCCACCCCTGCCATTTCGGGGCCTCAGTTTCCAAGTCTGTATAATGTTTTCCCATTTTACAGTGACGACTCTGTGTACAGGTTCTTTCCCACCTCCTGCTCAGCATGGGAGGGGGTGGGGGATAGGGGCGTGAGGACTTGGTGAACTGCATGGAATAGGGCCACACTCCTGGGTCTAGGTTGGGTGGTCTGAGGCTCTTGAAGTTCCCAGAGCGAGAAGCCAACTTCAGGCTCTCCCACCTGCCGGAGTCCTGCTAAGGCAAGTTTGCAGTTGGGAGAACAGGTTGCCTCGGGAAGGAAGGTGGAGCAGGGCTGGGCATTAGCGTGCAGCTTGCAGCCACACAGGCCTGTTTGCACGCTGCCTCTGCCAGCCCAGCCTCCTCACCTCCCTGAGCCTCATGCTCCTCTTCTTTATTATTATTATTTTTGAGACAGGGTCTCACTCTGTTGCCCAGGCTGCAGTGCAGTGGCACAGTCATAGCCCACTGCCCCCTCAAGTTCCTGGGCTCAAGTGATCCCCTGGCCTTAGCCTCCCAAGTAACTGGGACTACAGGTGTGTACCACCACACCTGGCTAAATTATTTTAAATTTTTTTTGTAAAGATAGGGTCTTGCTATGCTGCCCAAGCTGGTTTTGAACTCCTGGGCTCAAGGGGTCCTCCTACCTCAGCCTCCCAAAATGCTGGGATTATAGGCATGGGCCACTGTGCCCAGCCCTCGGTTTCCTTTTCTGTGACATGGAGATAACAATTGCTTTTACCCCAGGGTGTTGCTGTAAATACCAATAGAGCAGGTCTTCAGAAGATACGGTCTGACTCTGGGCCAGAAGTTTTCTGAAGGCTTCCCTCCATCCCAGTTGGTTCCTCTTTTTACCCTGTAATTTCTTTGATCCAGTTTTAAAATTCTCCCCTTCCACACTCTGGGGATGAGGGTTGAATAAGAAATTGAAAGTAGTCAAATGGCTAGCTCTTGTCTCGCTGTGCCCTGACCCGCGCTGTCTGATGGTCTCCTCTCGGGCCTCCATGCCCACACCTTTGAGTTGCCAGAGTGGCAAACACTGACCCAGTTTGTTCTGGACTAGGCATTTTACTGGCATCTCTAATGAAATCAGCACGACTGCCCCTTGAGATAGGGACTACTATTGTTTCTTGTTTTTTGGATGAGGAAGGGGAGGCTCAGAGTTAGTAAGTGGTGGAGTTGGGATTTCAACCAGATCTGGCTGACTCCAGGCTTATTTCCCTGTGGGCTGAGCACCCAAGGCGGCTCTGGGCCTAAAGGCAGAGCTGCAGACTGGCCGGTTTAGAGGCCATGGGAAGAGAATTTGAGGTCGGTGTTGGTGACGGAGTCGGTGATGGGGCTGGCCTCCTTCCTCCCCACTGGGCCATGGGCTTGTGCTTACCCCCGGCATTGTGCTTTCCCACCTTGCCCTTTTTTTCTGGGGTCCCAGCCCCCCTCCCCTGGCCTTTTGTTTCCCCTCCTCCATTGCCCTAATGATTTAGCCCAGGTGGCAAGTTGCATAGAGAAACTACTCCAGGGAAATAAGAGTCCTTACTACCAGCCTGGGCCTCAGGTGTGCACCCAGCAGCCCTCCCTGGGGCTCTGGTGAGCTGAGCCTCCCCCATCTCCAGCTGTTAGGCAGGAGCTGGAGGAGCTGTGTGTATTGTGTGCACATGTACTTGTGTGTGGTGTATATAACTCTGGGTATGTCTGTGCATGCATGCATGCAACTGAGTCTATATAACCATGCATATGTAATGTGTTATACGTGACTGTGTGTATAGAACTGTGTGTCTGTAACTTTATGCATGTAGAATAGGCAACCGTGCATGTATGTAACTGTTCACTTATAACTATGTGTATGTAGCTGGTGTAATACGTGATTGTGTATATAGAACTGTGTGTGTTTGTAACTCTTTGTGAATGTAACTGGCGTGTGTAGGTGACTGTGTCGTAGGTGTGTTTACGCCTCTGTTGAAGGCAGGTGGGGAATGGGGAGGTATTAAAGGCATGAGGATTGGGAGCGGGGCCCCAGGAACGTATGGTAGGGGCTACAGTTACCGCCTCTGCTGGTTAAAACACTCTTTGTAGAACAGAGTTACACACATGTTTAGATAATTAGAACAAAAGCCAAAAGAACAATTCCGTTCAAAGGGACGAAGCTGGGAGGCGGGGGCCAGCCAGGATCTGGGGGGCCGCATTCCGTCTCCCCAGCTCTCCCCGGCCTTCACTGCGTTTTGATCGCACTATTTAGAAAATCCCTTTGTTGTAGGATAAACTGACATTGGCCTGCACATTTCTGCTGTGAAGTTTGCTGTGTTCTGAGACCCACTCGGGACAGCCAGGCCATTAGGAGCTGATTAAATGAGCTAATTTTAATTTGTTCAGTGGTTACAGATGCAGAGACCTTTCCATGCCCTTTTCTTGAGGCTGTATTTATTTATTAATTTTCTTTTTTTCTGAAAAGAAAAAGACCTTCAGGTCTCCCTTCTGTCTTCCCATCCCCCCTTAAAAATAAACATATGAAAACATTTTTAACTAGAACTTCAGCTGGGAAAGAGACAGCTGGATGATGGCTTTGTGGGATTGGCCTCCAGAGGTGCTGATGGGGAGCTCCCCGAGACTGTGAGCTGGGGTGGGGGGCGGCGATGCCAGGGCTGGGCCACCCACTGTGGCTGAGAGCGAGGAGCCGAGGAGGCTCTATGAAGCCTGTCAGAGACCTCAGTCTCACTTCCAGGCCTTTGCTCTTGCTGGTCCTGCTGCATGGAGCTCATTTCTGCCCCTTGCTTCCTTCACTTGGCGAATTCTTCTTCATCCTGCTGGTCTCCACGGAGAGCCTGCTTTTTCCAGGAGGGCTCTGGCACCCTCACCGCGCCCCTGTTCTCCCCCCAGGCCCCATACACTTCTCCTAGCAAACACAGAGGATCAAATGTTGTCCCTCTCGCTAGGCTGTGAGCTCCGCAGGCCAAGAGCTGCCAGTGTGGCTCACCCTCCTACCCTCACCACCTAAGTGCCTGCTGGGTTGTAGGCACATCAGAGACATCCTGTGAATAACCAAATGGGTGAATGAATGAATGAATGAATGAAAGGATGTGTGGGTGACGTCTATATTTACTGAATGCCGCTATCCACCAAGCTCTTGATGGCACGACCCTGGGGTCCCACCAATTTGGAAGTGCTGCCCCTTAGGCCTCAATGCACTGTTGAGAGTTGAATTTCCAAATATGGCGGTAGTGGGGACCTCAGGCCTGCCCGGCCAGGCCAGTCCCCAGCCCCAGGCCCAGCTCTGCTGAGAACCTGACCAAGGCTGAGCAGAGGGAAGCCAAGGGAAGAAAATTGCGCAGTTAGTTGGCTTTTTACAGCACTTACAGGCAAGCAGGCCTTGGGAGTACAATGTGCCCACAATGAGGGGCGTTCAGAGCACAAAAGAGCAGGGACCTTGGGGCTGCAGCCAGGGGCCACCCCTGATCTCGCTCAAGCTGCCTGGCCCCTCCTAGCTCGTTCGTTTTAACACCACCTTTCGCTCTGGTTGGGGCACCTTTCGGTGAGCAGCGGGGTTTTCCCTGGAGCTGTGCCCTGGCTGTGGCCCGGCCAGTTTCCAAGGCCTGGTTTTCATTTGCTGAGAGCTGCTTCCCGCAGACAGCTCCCCACCCACCCCACCCAGGGGCCTCCCAGGGGCCGTCCCCCCACCCTGTCCTGGCAGACAGGGGCAGTGTCTGAGAGAGACCCTTTGCTCCCTCTCCGTGGTCCTCCCTTTAACCCCAGCCTCAGCGCCAGGCCCTGGCATGGCGCCGGCCTCAGGCCCTCCTCCATCTCTGTAGAATCTCAGAGCTGGCAGGGGGGCCAGAACTCCCCGGTCGCCCCCGGGGCCTGGATCCCTCAACTGGGTCAACATCTGGCCGCGTGGCCTGAGCCCTGGGCCTCCTCTGTCCTCTCCCTCCCCATCTGTGCCTTTTCCCAGCCCCTTTTCTTCCCCAAGGCCCTTCCTCTCCCGCTAGCTGGGTCCTCCGCCAAGCGCCGCCGCGGGAGCAGCACACCCTCGGCCCATCCTTCTCCGCCGGCCCAGGCGGGCGGGTGGGGATGCGTCCCGTGGCTGAGATCACCAGTGGGCCGGTGGGAAGCGCCTCTCCAGCCCTCGCCTGCCCTGCCGCCGGGTCCTGGGAACTCGGGCTCAGGTTCTGGCCCTCTTGGCATCGGCCAGCTTGCCCTGGGATGCCCTGGTGAGCAGGGGGAGAGGTAAGCGGAGGCACAGGACAGTGATGAGGGGGTGGCTGGGCTGGAAGGGGGAAGAATGAATAAAACAGGCTGGTGTCTGCACCGGAACGCCGAGTCCCCTTAGAGAGGCTCCCGGCGCGCGTTGGGGAGCAGAATGTTTGCTGAGAGTGGAATGAAATCCAGAAGGAAGGAAACGTTTTCTCTGGAATGAGAGAGGAAAAGTGGGCGGCCAGCTGCCAAGCAGGTGGTGGTGGCCAGGGTGTCAGACCTGGGTCGGGCCCTGCGGCAAGGGGATGGGCGGACCCTGGGGCGCACCGTGACTCCTAGGTCTGGAGCCCTTCCCTTGCCTCTCTCCTGTCCTTCCCTCTGTGCCCCACCCATTGACCTCCTATCCCCCTCTGTCTCCCGTGGGGAGGGCGGGCTTGCATCTGTGATGGTTTTTGCACCCAAGTGCTTGCCTGCCTCTGGCTCCTGCCCTCTCCCGTGCCCTCCTGAAGCCTCATGTCTGTCCCACTTCCTGCACCACTGGCCAGGAGGGAGGCCACCAGAGTGCAGCTGCCGGGCCTGACTTCGCCACCTAAAAAGCCATCCCATCCTGGGCACTGGCCCCTCTCCAGTCACAGGGGCGGCATGCTAAGGGGACATTGAGACCAGCCTCTGAACTACTGAACGCCAGACTATGATTCCTGACAGATTCCGTAGGGCTTCGAGGGGGCTGGGGAGCCTCGGTGGTAATCGGGTGTTTCTCGTGGCCAGCCACTTGTTCTCCCCAGGAAGAGGATGGTGAGTTTCTTTCTGTTTATGTGGTAACCAGGCTACCGAGATGGCAAACTTAGGTTCTGCAATTACACAGCGTTTCAGAAGCAAATTGATAGGATAACGTGTTATTATTGGCTACTGGGTTAATAGCTATTTTGGCAGGAGTACCAATCCTGCGTGGTGTTGCTGGCGCGGGGTGTGAGAATGGTGCGATGGGGTGGAGAGGAATGGTGGGTGCGCGTTGCACAGAGCTGCAGACTTGGGAGGACTCTGGGGGCCTCTTCTGCCAGCGCCTGCTTGGATAATGCTCAGTTCTGATTAGCTGTTGCCGAAACCAAGACCAGAGAGGTTGAGAGACCAGCGTCAGATCACACAGTGAGTTGATGCTGGGGTTGGATTTTGGGTCCCTGTGGGGTTTTGGATGACAGCTTGGTCTGTGATCTTAGAAGGCAGGGCATATACCTTCACACTGAGCCCCACGCAGGCATCTCAGAAAATGTGCCCTGAAAAGTTTGCATGCTCTGGCTTCAGGGTGCTTGCACCTGCTAGATCCCTGCCCAGGATCCTGTCTCTCTAGATTCCACCTTGGCCTGCTGCCTTGTTTGCTTCTAGTGTCTGCTCAAGTGTTCCCTTGTCACCTGTCCAGAGTGGCACCCCACCCTCCACCCTTTTCCTGCCCTGCATTTCTTCATAGCAACACGTGATTTACTACAGACTGATTTATTCCTTCTTCAGCAGGAAGATTTAGTCTCTTCTCTTTGCGTTGTAAGCTCACTGAGGGCAAGGACTTTGTTTCTTCATACCCTATCCCCAGATCCTCGAACAGGGCTGGCAGAGTAGGCACTTATTCATATTTATAGAAGGAATAAATGAATGTAAATTGCAATGTCATTTTAAAAAATGGCTGCCATATAGCAGGTGACTCGCTGTTTGTCCTTCCTCTTGGAGGATGGTTGGAGTCAGGGGGGTCCTGTTATTCCTGTCCCTCAGAGGAGGTCTGCAGGCCCTCCTTTGGGGCTCATCAGGAGATCATTTCTTCTTGGAGACTAAGGGGGTTCAGAAGGGAGTGGATTCCCCTTCACTGGAAGGGACCAAACCTCTTTGGAGAAGGGATTTAAGGACTGCGTGGGGTGGACCAGAGCCCTTGGGGTCACTGGCTTTCTTTATGACATGACATTGGCAGGAGTGACATAAGGAGGTGGTAAATTGGGGATGCCTATGGGAAGGGTAACCTCGGAGTAGGGGTGGAGTTTCCCAAGGGCGGGGGTCTCACGGTGAACCACGGCTCTGCCCAGCGGTTTCTGTGTTTGCTGCCAGTGGTCTGGAAACCACACACAATGATCTGTTCCTTGAGCATGTGCCATGTGCCAGGCGCGGGGCCAGCGTGCTTCACCTGCGGTATCTGATCTCATCCTCTGCACAACCCGAGGAGGCAGAAGGGATTCTGCCTGTTTTTCCTCTTGGTGAAGATTAGAGAGGTCCATTAATGTATCCTGGTTTACACCACTGGTCAGTGGTGGAGCTGTGATTTGAACGGAGGCTCTTTGGCTCCAGAGCCTTCTTGGACATGATCCTGATGCCCCCAGAATGCAGCCTCCATGGTGCAGGGCTTTGCTGGGTGTGCTCACTGCCCCAGAAATTGCAGCAGAGCCTGGCACAGACGAGGCACTCCATAAATATTTCAACAGTGCAGTCGCTGGGTGATCGAGTGAGTGGATGCGAGGAGTTTCCCAAGATGAGCGGGAAGTGCTCACTTTTTACTGTTGGTCCATTGGACAGAGAGAGGGAAGCCTAGGCTGGGAAGGAGGTGACACCAACTTGTGCTTGACTGGCCCGACTTCCTCCTGAAAAAGTTACAAGGGTGCTGCTTGGCTGTGCATTCCTTGTGGAGGGGTGCATTTGTTCACATATCCTGGTTAGGAAGTAAGGAAGTTTCTGGTGAGTTTTGGGGGTCCCCCCGGTGGGGAAGACACACATGCCTGCACGCATATACATGCATACTCACATACCCTTATTCTCCAGTGTGGTATGTGAAGAAAGGCATCCACTTGAGGGGGTTTTCCTGGAAAAATATGGAGACCCCCAACCCAAATCCCACTGTTGAGTCTGTATCTTTTTTTTTTGAGACGAAGTCTCCCTCTGTCACCCAGGCTGGAGTGCAGTGGTGCAATCTCGGCTTACTGCAACCTCTGCCTCCCAGGTTCAAGCAATTCTTCTGCTTCAGCCTCCTGAGTAGCTGGGATTACAGGTGCCCACCACCACGCCCAGCTAATTTTTGTGTTTTCAATAGAGACAAGGTTTCACCATGTTGGCTGGGCTGGTCTCAAACGCCTAACCTCAGGTGATCCGCCCACCTCGGCCTCCCAAAGTGCTGGGATTATAGGTGTGAGTCACTGCACCCGGCCTGAGTCTGTATCTTTAAGAGCATGGAATCTAAGCTTATTATCTTATTAAATCTATCCATTTGTTTGGCTCTGGTCTGAATAAGTAAGCCCCCCGCCACCCCACCCCGCCCCACCCAGCTCCATGTCTCCTTTGTTTTAATGCCATTTCTCCAGGATTCAGGCTGAGGCTGGGTAGCTGGGCTGTTCCTTCTGCCTCCATCCATGCATCTTGACCCCCATACCCTTGCTGCTTACCTGGCTCCAAGAGACTCTTTCAAAAAAATTCGTAACAAATTCAGGCCCCACTGAAGACTGGAGTAATTGCTTTCTGCTGTAATGAGAGGGGGCCCCAGGGACCTTGGTGATACTGGACAGGCTCTGCTGGGGACAGCCCCACTGGACCCAGGTGGTCAGGAGGGTGGTCAGGTCAGGCTCATTTACTCCCTGGCTTCCAGCTGGAAGCTCTGTCCCCAACTCCTCAGCCCCACCTTACAGGGGTCTCTTGAGTGACTCCTTGCTGCTTCTTTGTGATTAGGCTATTCATTCATTCATTCATTCATGCATTCATTTTCTCATTTTCTCATTCTGTATTCATTCATACCGTAGTTTTCAAGTGCCTCCTTTAGACAAAGCCCTGGACGTCAATATTTCATCCATCCATCCATCCATCCATCCATCCATCCATCCATCCATCCATTTATTCATTTATTCATACCACAGTTACCAAGAGCTTCCCATAGACCAGGTACTCATTCATTCATTCATTCATTCATCAAGCAGATAGTTATTGCCAGGCACCTTGTGGGGGCTCCCAGGAATCCAGGAATCCAGGGCTTATCAGAATTGTCTCCAGGCAGTTCTAAGCCAGGAGTACCTTCGAGGAAACCTTAATCACATTCTTGGAAGAAGATAAAAAAGCATAAGGGAGGCCGGGCGCGGTGGCTGAAGCCTGTAATCCCAGCACTTTGGGAGGCCGAGACGGGCGGATCACGAGGTCAGGAGATCAAGACCATCCTGGCTAACACGGTGAAACCCCGTTTCTACTAAAAAATACAAAAAACTAGCCGGGCGAGGTGGCAGGCGCCTGTAGTCCCAGCTACTCGGGAGGCTGAGGCAGGAGAATGGCGTAAACTCGGGCGGCGGAGCTTGCAGTGAGCTGAGATCCGGCCACTGCACTCCAGCTTGGGCGACAGAGCGAGACTCCGTCTCAAAAAAAAAAAAAAAAAAAAAAGCGTAAGGGAAGTGGTTGAGAGGTATAGTGCGGGTGGAGGAGGAGGAAGGAAGGTGCCACTCCCTTCTGGCCCTGTACCCCGCCCTGACGAGAGACCTGACTAAAGTGTGCATCCATTGACTCATTTCGCAAATGTTGAGGGACTACTGTGTGCTGGGTGCTGGGAGGAGCTGGGAACCAGCTGGGGACCATGAGGCCGCCCGTGGCAGATTGTAGGCCCAGCACCACCCTCAGGGGTGCTGTCAGCCTGAGCTGGGATGGGGATGGCATCTCCCCTTTCCAGACCCCACTATGAGGAGTGTACCAGTGCCTGCAGTGTTGGGCACGTGAAGCGCCCCGTGTGCCATGTGCAGGATCCAGGATGACTGATAGCTCTCTATCAGTTTCTCTCTCCCCTGCATTACATCTGTCCACCCGGCCTCCTCTTGAGCATATGTGTGTCAGGGGTGTGTTTCCCATAAACCCCACATCTCAATGTTTCACACAGCTGATGAGTTAGGCGACCAGATTCTCCTGGCTCTGCCGGACTCTGCCCTGGGGCAAGTCCCTCCCTCAGACCTCAAGGGCCTCAGTATCCTGATGTGTACAGTGCACAATACATCTGTAAAATGGGTCTAGTGAAAGGATTATGTGTGGCTTAAATATATTAAATAAGTAAAACAGCCCAGCACAGTGGCTCACGCCTGCAATTCTGACACTCTGGGAGGCTGAGGCAGGAGGATTGGTTTAGCCCAGGAGTTTGAGATCAGCCTAGCAACATACATAGTGAGACCTCATTTCTACAAAAAAATGAAAAAAATTAGCCAGGCATGGTGGCACACCTGTAGTCCCAGCTACTTGTGAGGCTGAGGTGGGAGGATCACATGAGCCTAGGAGGTTGAGGCCACAGTGAGCTATGATTGCGCCACCACACTGTAGCTTGGGCAACAGAGTGGGACTCTCTTTGAAATTTTAAAACCCAACCCCCACCCCAAACAAGTAAAACATCAAAGACTAATATGATAAGTAAATAGATAATATAGGTTTTAAGAAAGCCTGGCATATAGGAAGTATCCGGTGAGTGTGACTGATGTTCAGGTCTGTTTATTGAGCAGGGGCACACAATGAGGCACACAGATGAGGGCCTGGTTCCAGTGGGAGGAGGTGGTGGCCACTCAGGCTGAGAAAGCAGGGACAGGCAGGGCTCTGGGGAGGGGGTTCAGCGATGCTGGGAAAGGGCGGAACACCCACATGCAGGGCTGGGGCAGCCTTCAGCCATGAGGCTTGACAGCCCAGCCGCAAAGTCCACGATGACAATTACTCTAGGGGTGGAAACATGAAAATTAGGGGAAAATTGGAATTTCCTCTGCCATGTCGCAGATTTGGTGAGTTTAGGGGTGAGTGGGGCCTGCAGAGGGGCCGCTTGGCTAGCCCAGTACATCCTCGAAAATGCTCTGGCTCTTCTCTTCCTGGCCCTCCTCAGGCCCTGGGCTCCTTACAGCGCCCAGCCCACCTCTTCTCTCCTGCCTGCCTCTGGCCAGGCATGGTGCTGGGGATACAGCAGCTATGAAGGTGCACCCCGTCCCTGCACTGCCCTGTCCGGAGGGGGAGAGGGACAGACCAAGAGCTGCAGTCACTGCAGTATGGGCCAGGGCAGCAGGACCTGTGCCACATCTAGGGCTGCCCAGCCCAGTTTCTGGTCGTTCATGCATGTTTAACCCAACTACATCTTTATTTTAATGAGCATTACAAAAACATCATACTCATGATTTCCTCAATATCATGATTTAGGATTACACTTGGGTACCTGGCATTGTTAGTCCTGAGGTCATTGAAAGGACAAGGTTGAGTAATAGTATAGGACACAGACCCTGACGGTGGCCTCTCAGTGACTTGAGTATGGCAAATCCTGACAGGTGCAGAGAGGGGGCTGTGGAGGGGGCTGTGCAGGCTGAAGGATGTGGCTTCCGAGTCTGGTGCCACCATGTGTGGCAGTTGTACCTTAGTCAGTGTGGCAGGGAGGGCCCTTGAACACAGAGCCTGAGGCAAGGGCTTAGTGCAGTGTATGTGGTGAGGAGGCGCTCCCAGGAAGTAGGACGGAGGAGACAGGGCCAGGGAAAGGCCGATTTTGGGGTGCAGTGTTGAGCCTGCTGCTATAGACCGCGGGTCTTGAACCTGCCAAAACCTTCGTGTCTCTGCAGGATGCCCCAGGAATTGTCTTCAGAGGAGCCCACTGGCTCCAGGTCCTTTTAGATGAAGGTTGTCCCTGGGGGCATCACATCTCCTGCCTTTGGGGTCAAGCTTGAGACAGGCAGACACCTGGAGGTGGGGCCTCAGGCCCTTTTACTCAGACTGTCCCCTCAGCTGCTGAACTCCCAGGGGGCCACTGGCCGCTATGCACGCACCAGGTCCCTGAGTTCCTCCGTCCCTCAGCGTTCCCTTCCATAAAATGGGACCAAGCTCATGACTGTCTCCTGGAGCTGCTAGAGGGCACCTGGCACATGGCCAGAGACAGGGAGTGTTTTTGGGGAGTTTCTCCATCCTCCAGGTGCGTGGGGTGGGACCCTGGGGCTGGGCCCTGGATGGGATTTGACTGAGAAGCAGGAGATCTGTGATTTGAGGTCAGACAGTGTGTACACCTTGTCTGTGGAAGTCTCCAGCCAAAAGAGTGTGTCACCCTGGGAGATGTCTGGGCTGAGAATATGGACCTAATGCAGACATGCTTTCAGGCCGGGCTCCACGGGAGGCCACCTCCTTGGGAGATTGCTTGTGCCCCTGAGTGGGCGTCACTCCCTCTCTGTCCCTGGGACATGGTGGTTCACAAACTCACATCCCGTGGTGGTTAGGAACACAGCCTCTGAGGTCAGTGAACCCGTGTTCAAAGCCCTGCTAGGCCATTTCCACCTGTAAGGCCCTGAGCCTGTCAATTAACCTTTATAAGCCTCAGTTTTCTCATCTATAAAATGGGGCTGGTAATAGGAACACATCAGATTGCTGTGAATATTAAAACAAGACAACTCAATTTTTTTTCTTGGAGACAAAAAATAAAATGAGACAACATGTGGCATGGATCAAACACCCAAGAAATATGTGGCACTTAATAAATGTCATTGATTAGACCTATATGTCATATGCAATGTATGATATAGAATCCAAAATATAGCCTATTAATTATTCTTCAGTGTCGCCAGTTGATCTAAGCTCAGAGTTCTAGCTTGGAGGCATTATGGGGTTTTCTCTGATACTGGTTTTTGGGAAAATTACAAGATGAACTTGGTCATCCATTCGCCTGCTTGCCTTTTTTTTTTTTTTTTTTTTTTTTTTTTTTTTTTAGAGTCTTGCTCTGTTGTCTAGGCTGGATGTAGTGGTGCAATCTTGGCTCACTGCAACCTCTGCTTCCTGGGTTCAAGTGATCCTCCTGCCTCAGCCTCCTGAGTAGTTGGGGTTACAGGCGTGCACCACCACACCTGGCTAATTTTTATAATTTTAGTAGAGACAGGGTTTCACCATGTTGGCTAGGCTGGTCTCGAACTCCTGACCTCAGGTGATCCACCCACCTCAGCCTCCCAAAGTGCTGGGATTATAGGCGCGAGCCACCGCACGTGGCCTCCTCTTGCCCATTTGCATTGAGAGCTTCCTCTGTCTGCATCTCCGGTAAGAAAGTCACATAAACCAGCTGCATTCAGTCCTCCATCCCAGTATAGATGGTATGGAGGACTGGAAGTTAGAAGACCTTTGACTCGGGTCCCTAGGTAGCCAGGGTGGGGGTTGGAGGAGAGAGGGAGGTGGGACAGACACTTGGAGAGTTGGAGACTTGCCCTGGACGGGATGAACAAAATCCCCACTGGAGTTACCTCGTGCACCCACTTAGCATTCAGCGCTTCAATTGTATGCGCTCTGCAAGGGAAAGACTGCGTGGGTTTGTGGAAGAAAAGTAATTTAGCAGTGTGGGTTCAGGGGCGAAGTGACCGTGAGATGGATGCTGTTCTGGGGCTTTCGACTTCCACCCTCCCCTCCTGTGGGAGCAGACGCTTGTCCAGCATGTTGAGGTCTATGGTGTGTATTTGGGAACACTGTGGCTCTTTCACACAGAGGACATGGCAATTTATTCCAAAAGTGGAGGAAAAGTTGACTAGGTTGGATTCACTGAAGGATGCTGCGCCCATCCCCCTCAGTGCCCCAGCAGGGGTCCTTGTGGGGGGAGTTGATACTTCTGCTGTCCACAGTGACTTGAGTGTTCAGCCCCCACTTGGAAGGGGACCCCATGCTGATTGTGCAAGGGTTTTCTCCTGCAGGGGCACCTGATCTTGGCTGTCGAGAGCCCTGGGTTGTTGGGGCCACTGACCACTGTTTTCCTTGAAATGGGTTCTGCTTATAGGCTAGTAATCATTTAAATCTCAGTCATTTGTAGACCTGGAGTTACAGGAGGTCTAGAAAGAGCCCTGGGCTGGGGAGTCCGGATCCCATTTACTCATGAGCTAGTTTTTCAGATAGTGTTGGTGGTTGCGGGGCCTGTGGAATGGAGTTCTTGGCTCCTTTGCTCGGTATTTAAGGTCTTGACGATGGGCTGTCATTGCATCTTCTAAGCTGCTTCTCCCATTGATACCCAAGCTTCAGCCATGGCTCCCACCATTCCTTCTTCCGGGAGGCCTTCTCCTCCCATCTCTCTGTATCTGGGGGTCCCAGGCTTTAGTCATTTGCACATCTCTACTGTGATTCTTGCAACACTTGATATCACTGATGCTATGACTCACTTAGTATTTTTCTTTGCTGGTTCTTTTTGTGGTTAAATTAATTCGTTTACTTCATTCTGCACATGGAAAACCAGTATCATTTACTGTAAGATGACAGTAACCTTAAAAGTAAATAAAAAACAAAACTGAAGACAATTCCATGCTCGTGCTGTTCCAGCCAGGAGTCGCTGTGTTCTGGAAATGCTAAGCATGGGCTCTGCCCTCTCTTTTGTTGAAATGCTGGAGAGGAGTTAGAGACAGCCTTTCTCCCTGGCCTAATCTGAAGGCTGACAACAGAATGGAAAGGGCGCTAACTTTCTCATTTGTGCATCAGGGTTATTTAAGACCATCTTGGCTGCTCCCTAAAATGATCACAGGTCCTACCAATGGGAGGTAGCCCATGTTTGGAAGAACACAGGTCAGTGGAGCTCCTACTCCTTCTTCAAAGCCCAATTTGAGTGCCCCCGCCTCCCACGATGGCACCTCGTCTGTGCCTTTCCATTCCCAGCCCTCCCAGGCTTGGAGCTTCTGGCGCCCAGTGGCCTTGGCCAAGGAAAAGCTCCCTACAACCCTGCAGGGACAGCATGAGCTCCTTGTCCGTGCCCCTACCTGGGGCCTGTGCCCTGCGCCCCCCGGGACGTATTGGACTGCCATCTTCTGTAGGCCCAGATGAACACCAGGAAAGGAGGAAATGAGGACCTACTCTTAGCCACACGGGAGACCACTCCTGCCACCACCACCTGTGAGATGCTTGGGGAGGTGGGCAGAGCTGGAGTCATGGCTTGGGCTTCGGTGGGCAGTGACCACCGCGGCTTGAATGAAGGCTCAGGAGCTGGAGAGGGTGAGGCATGCTCAGTGTACCTCTTTGATGACAGTGGGTGGTCTTGATGGCTTTCTGGAGAACTATGGAGTTATTCCAGGCTCCTTCTACTTAATTGCTGTGGAAGTCAGGGCCCTCACCCTCTCTATGTCTTATATGTTTGATCTGTAAGATGGGGCTTAATGGTGGTAGTAGTCACCACATAGGATGGAGGTGAGAGTTTAACAAAATGGAGCTTACGAAGAGCTTGGCACCATGTCTGGCCACAGAAAGGGCTCTGCAGAGGCTACCAGTCTGAAGTTCAAAAAGTGGTTCACTATGACCATGCCCCAGACCCAGAAAGATGCAGGAGACACAGGGACACCCCAAGCACTCAAATATAAACAGGCAGTGCCCTGAAGTCAGTGAGGATGACAGAGGCAGTCAGGGAAGGCTTCCTGAAGGCAGTGTCTTGAAGGATAGGAATGTGTTAGCCAGGATAGGGCATGTTTGGCATGCCACAGTGGCAGTACAAGCCTCCAGAAGTGTTGTCCATCTCCCTCCCTGCAAAGGAGAAAGAACATCTGCTTCCTCCAAGTCATCAGATGGGGATGTAGCTCTGGAACTCTACCCAACCCTTTCCCTGGCAGTGGCAAAGGGGATGCCTGAACATCTCTCAGAGGCTCCTGAGCACATCCAGACCTTAGCTCTAACTTCTGCAGCTAAAATGTGTAGATGGGAAAAATGCTATCCAAACATGCCTAATCCCAATCAAAGGATTATTTTCTTACAGAAAAGCTTCACCTATACTTAATAGTTTTAAATTGTTCCGGGTAGCAATTAGACTTTTAATTTTGCTGTTCCCTCCGGCGGCTGGAGGATGTGTGTGGTTTGCGTTTAATCAGAGTTGAGTCCTTTTTTTTTTTTTTTTTTTTTTGGTGGTTCTCGGGGAGGGAAGGAGATGAGGAACCCGTTCAGGGTTTCCTTCTGGTCCTCCCAAGACTTGTGTGGGGCGTAGAAGTGCTGGGCAGCTCTGAGTTCAGGGTTCTCTGGGCAGCAGGGGACACCTCCAGAGTGGGGAGCCCAAGTCCCCTCCCACCCGCCTGAGGTTTCGCCGCTGCAGCCCTTTCTGGAGAATCCAATGCCGCATTAAGTATATGGATTATCCAAAAATTTCTGCAGCAATAGGGTGAGTTATTATTGATTCACAGAGCACGACAAAACATCACTGCATGAATTAGCAAACAGCTGTTTCTAATTTGAGTTTAGAACGGTACACAGAGGAACTTGTTTCTCTGTTCACTCCTTTCATTTATAATGAATTTTAATCACCGCTACAGGTGAGAAAAATGTAGAAACAAGCTTGTATCTTGTGGAAGAAACAAAGGAGAGACAGATGCTAACAGATTTCCAGTCTGTGATAAAAGGGATGTTTTGGTACACTTTACATGTAATTAGAGCGCAGCTGTTTCCAGTCCCAGGTCCACGAACACGGCCGAATGTGGGCTCTGCCGATCTCCAAAGGGAGTCAAGAAAAACAGTGATTCAACCCCGAAAGCATTTTGCTTTCTCTCGAGTGGAGCAGAGCGCCCTTTGCGCAGGCCCTTGGCGGTGTTGCTTCGTGAAGCTCACGGAGATGACTTCACAAGGCACCAACTCCTTGTGAAAAGGCGGGCAGGCGATGTCAGGGTGCGCAGGAGGCCCACAGCAGGAGGCTGGCAGGAGAACCTTCCAGAGCTCCTGAGTTCCTAGCACCCTTGGGGAGTCCCTTGTAGGGGCAGACTTGGGGGGCTCTTCCTTGCTGGCAGGAGTTGATCACTACGCTCCTCTTTAGCAAGTTTGATCACAGCCAGCTCTCGGGTGAGTTGATGAGCACTGGCTTTTTTTTTTTTTTTTTTTTCCCTTTCCTAGTCTGTTTAATTTCTGCAATAAAACTCGAGCTCGATTGCATTTTCAATATCAGTGCTAAGTAAATTTGTCTAAGGGATGGAGCTGCCTGGCAGGCTGTGTGTTCTGCGAGGTCAGAGGCTTCAAGGGGAAAGGTGGACGCGTCCTTGCCCTGCATGTCCAGGAGCCGTGTGGGGGCGGGGGAGGGAGTGTGCTGGGAGTCTGAGCCTTGTCCCCCACCCCCTCCACCATGAGCTGAGGGACCCACGTCCAAGCCATGGACGGCTGCTGGTGCCTTAGATTCTCTGTTTGTATAATGAGAGCGTTGGGTTCCACCTTTATAATGAGGGGTCTTGAAACTCCTTTCAGGGCTGATGTCCTGGGATTGTGAATGGCAGGGGCCCTCTGATAATTTTGGCAGGTTGAGTTTGCTTTGCTTGAAAACCATCTTGTGCACGGGTAACTGTAGGTTTAGTTTAGACCCTCTTGGTTATCAATCAGGGCTCAGGGAGATGACACTGTGTCTTGTGTCCATTCAAGCCATCCCAGCCATTGCCAGCCTCTCCTTGTCCTGTGACCACCTTATGGTGAGCTGGGAGCCGGTAGCCGTTGACTATTTTAGGCATTATAGAACATTTGTCATATATAACGCCTTACAGATATTCACTGATTTCATCTTTAAAACAACTCTATAGCTGGGTCTATATATAGTCATACCCATTTTACAGATGTGAAAACTGAGACAGGTTTCTCCATCTGTAAAACGGAGCAACGGTCATTCACTTGGCTAAGGTCACACACATAGTAAGTGGGGGAGCTGGGAGTCTAAGCCCTGCTGCTGGCTCTCAGCCACCAGACAAACACAGGTGGCTTCAGGGCCCGGGACACCCCCTGATGGGGAGGGAAGTCCTGGGGTGCTGGACATGCAGGGAGGTGGGGGGCCCTGCTCCAAGAAGCCCCAGCTGAGCTCCATCTTCCACATGCCAGATGCAGAGTCTGTGCTCCCAGGCCTTCTCCTTCAAGAAAAACCAAAAGTGGGCCAGGCGTGGTGGCTCATGACTGTAATCCCAGTGCTTTGGTAGCCTGAGGCAGGAGGATCGCTTGAGGCCAGGAGTTTGAGACCAGCCTGCGTGACACAGAGAGACCCTGTCTCTACAAAAAAAATTTTTAAATTAGCCAGGCATAGTGGCACGCAACCATGGTCCCAGCGACTTGGGAGGCTGAGGCAGGAGGATCGCTTGAGCCCGGGAGATTGGGTCTGCAGTGAGCCATGATTGCATCACTGCACTACAGCCTGGGTGACAGAGGGAGACCCTGTCTCTAAGGATAAAACAAAACAAAACAAAACAAAAAACCAAAAAAGTGACTGTGAATTAGGGAACAACAACAACAACAACAACAACAACAAAAATTGGGAATTCTTGATTTGTAAATGTTGGCAGTTTTACCAAATCACTAATACTGATAACTGGGTGGCCCCCAGACTGTCCAGTGGGAGGATAGCCATGGTAACCTATGACCCACTGCTCAGGGCATCATTTCTCCTTGTCCAGCTGGCTAAGAGCCCCAGGCTGGAAGTTCAAGTCCAGCTCTTCCGGTCACTTTGCGATGTCAGGATATGACCTAACCTCTCTGTTCTTTTTCCTCATTCCTGGGGTGACCACACAACTTACTGTGTAAGCTCAGCTGTTCATGAGGGTGAAAGGGATTCACTAACGGGATGGGATGCTGGGTTCCATCCCTGGGTATGTGGCACCCCACTTACTTGTAATACGGGGATAATAACAGTAACAAAACCACCACGACCACCACCACTGCACAGAGTTGCTCCAGATGTCAAATAAACGATGGGCGTGAGGTACTGTGCAAAATGTTAAATGCCCTATAGATGATGGGATTTACGATGAATGATAATACTGTCAGTTACATTAGGAACCCCTTTATTTTCTTTAGCCAATGTTCATCCAATGTTTAGCAGTATGTAAACATTAACCACTTTGTAAGGTAGTTGCTTTTAGTTTCCCCATCCTGTGGATGAGGACATATGCACTCAGAGAGGGGCAGTAACTTGCCTGTGGTCTCACAGCTAATGATGGCTGAGCAAGCCAGTGCACGCGCTTACTCATGGCTCTGCTGTCCCTCAGGACTGACGTCTCCCTGCAATTGACTGAGTTTCTTCAAGCTTAGCAGCCTAAACTAAGTTTTGAGTCCCTGGAAGTTTTGTTAAGGGCTTTGGTGGCAGCTGTTCACTGTCACATGGCATTTCAGCAGCCCCCAGAGCTGGCTGGAGAAGGGCAGGCCTGGCCATTCTCTATCTTTGAGATGTCCAGTGACCTCTGAGTCTTTTTTCTCCCAAACCGAAAGAATGATCCCTACTTTTCCTTGCTGTATTCCTTGGGGATGATGAGATCACATTCGTATGAAAGTCTCAGCTCCCTGGAGGAGGAATGAGTGAATAGGAGCTGCTATTATTTTTGCTAATAGCATAATTCTAACTCAAGATTTCAGGCAGAGCCATGTCAGATTCTGGTCACCTTTGTGGGGCTCCTTGGCCTACCTCTGAGGAAAGAACCCCTGACAGCCTCATCCCTTTCCTTTCCCAGGGTGGACTTTTGATGTCCCAGGGGTCAAACTTAATCCTTTACACTTCTCCTATCCCTTTAGGAAAGTCAGATATCTAGATGCAGTACTGATGCTACCATTAAAGGGATTCTCTCTCTCTCTCTCTCTCTCTCTCTCTGTCTCTCTCTCTGTGTGTGTATGTATTACTTCAAAGCAGTAAAGGGTTGCTTTAGCGTTTAATGTTTAAACAGTGATTAATTGACACAGAGACTGGGCAGATAAGAGCATAGAAACTTAAGAATGCTGGGTACCTCTACACCCTTTGGAAAACTGGGTATTTACAACAGCCTCCCTAAATATGTGCTGAATTAAAAAACCACCCAAACTAGGAGATAGTAGACAGCTGGGATACCTACCACCTGAGATTTATTCTGTACCCAGGACAGGCATAGACATCATTAATTGATAACAGACTCTAAGAGCTACAAAGCCTCTTAGAGACCTGTTCATCAGATTCTCTCTATCAAGAGTTGGGGAAATGAAAGCACAAAGAGGGGATATGCTTGCCCATGGTTACACAGTTCTGGAATCTGAACCTGGTCCAGTAGTAATCTCATCCACTATGGGTCGTGGCACCACCCTCTGGGCTTGAGGTTCTGCCCCCTTAATCATCCCTTTTTTCCCCATGAAAGGTAGCATGTACTTCCATCTGAGTAGTTTTATTAACCTGTTTCCTGCTTGTGAAGTTTTGGGTGTCCAACAGACTTCTTTCATCTTGTACTCTCTCTGTCCTTTTTGGTTCAAGCTGGCAGTGTTTCTGCCAGTATAAACTTTTCAAGAACCTTGTGAGTCTCCGGTGTATGTCATGGGTATTTTCTCCATTATTCAAGATGGTCCTCCACAGATATTTCCTGGATAATCCCTTCTCTACTTTTGTCTTTTGCTGAGATCGCTCCAGAGCAATGCCCCCAAATTTCCTAGATGCTCCCTATTTTGATCTAGGAGATCTGCAAGTCACACCCTTAATCTCGTCAAAGAGCCTTTGGTGTGACTCAATACTCAATACCCTGGTATTTTGATTTTTCTGAGATATTAGCAATATGTGCAGTCCTACCTTCAGCTTTTTCTCCAGAGCATACTTTCTTGTAAGTAAATCTGTTAGAGTATTTCTGCAATCTGAGAATTTGCAAAATCATTAATTTCTGGTTCATTTTTAACAGTTTGTTTTTGAGACAGAGTCTTGCTCTGTCACCCAGGCTGGAGTGCAATGGCATGATCTCAGCTCACCGCAACTTCCGCCTTCTGAATTCAAGCGATTCTCCTGCCTCAGCCTCCTGAGTAGCTGGGAGTAGCTGGGATTACAGGCATGCGCCACCATGCCCAGATAATTTTTGTATTTTTAGTATAGACGAGGTTTCTCCATATTGGTCAGGCTGGTCTTGAACTCCCGACCTCATGTGATCCACCCACCTCAGCCTCCCAAAGTGCTGGGATTACAGGCGTGAGCGCTGCGCCCCACCTGTTTAACAGTTCTTTTCTTAATCTTTTTTCTTTTTAGCAGCAAGAAGAAACCAGCCCATACCTTCCACATTTTGCTTGGAAATCTACTTAGCTAAGTATCCAAGTTTATCCATGAAAGTTCTTTTTCCCACATAACTGTGAGTCATAATTTCACTTAGCTTTCTGCCACCAAATATCAAGGATCCCCTTTCCTTCAGTTTCCAATAACATATTTTTGATTTCCTGATAAGCTGTCACTATCAGTGCCTTTGTTAATATCCATATTTCTCTTAATAGTTTGTTCTTGATGATTTAGATATTTCCTAAGGTGATTTAGGTTTTCTCTAATGTGTTCCTTACTTTCTTCTGAGTCTTTATTAACAGAGTCATTAATATTCATGTTTCCATTAATCTGTTCAAGGCTACCTAGGCTTTTAAATAAATCATACTCCTCAAAATTCTTCTACCCTCTGATCGCTGCCCAATTCCAGAGCCACTTCCATGATTTTAGGTATTTGTTCTTGTAGCACCCCACTCCTGGTACCAAAATCTGTATTAGTTTGCTATTACTGCTGTAACAAATTACCATAAACAGTGACTTAAAATGACAAACAAAAAAAATAGTATCTTACAGTTCTGTAGGTCAGAAGTCTGACCCAGATATCACTGGGTTAAAATTAAGGTGTTGGCAGGGCTGCATTCCTTTCTGGATGCTCTTAGGGAAAAATCCATTTCCTTGCCTTTCTGATTCTTAGAGGCTGCTCACATTTCTTGGCTTATGGCCTCCTTCCATCTTTAATACTCGTAATTGCTGGTTGGGTCCTTCTCATATTGCATCACTTCAACCTCCTCTTCTGCCTCCCTCCTGCACATTTAAGGACCCTTGTGATTACAATGGACCCATGTGGATAATCCAGGATAATCTCTTTATTTTAAGGTCAGCTGATTGTCAACCTTAATTCCATTTTACCATGTAACGTAACATATTTATATGTTCTGGGAGTTAAGACTTGGACATCTTTGGGGTAATTATTATTCTGCCTACCACAACCTCCAGGTTTGCTTCTGCACAGGCTATTTAAGCAGCAGGCTGCTCTACCTGCCATCCAGTGAGGAAAGAGGCCGGCAACATTCATTAGTGCTTGGCATCAGACCCAGCCTAGCCTGGTCATCCACCACTGACTTTGCCTCAATGGCTGGTGGGGTTGTAAAGCTTAAGACCTGTACCTGGTTCAAGTCATGGGGCCTGGTACTGTGCTTGTGCATGGTGGACCTCAAGAAAGAGGGAGCAGGTCCAGCAGGGATATGGGCCCTGGATTGGCTCTAGGGCTTGGTGAAGCAGTGTAGCCTGGTGGTTAGTAAGTGGGTGGGGGCATCTGCCACTTGCAATCTCTGTGTGCCCAGAAGTTACTCTCCTTCTTGGAGTGTCACTTTGCATAGTTATAAAAAGGGGTTGTTAATAGTACCTACCTCATAGAGAATGTGTGAGAATCAATTGAGAAAAAGCTGGCAAAGGACCTGGCACATAGAAAATGTGCCATACAGCTGGACGTGGTGGCTCACGCCTGTAATCCCAGCACTTTGGGAGGCCGAGGTGGGTGGATCACAAGGTCAGGAGTTCAAGACCAGCCTGACCAAGATGGTGAAACCCCGTCTCTACTAAAAATACAAATGTTAGCCAGGCGTGGTGGTGGGCATCTGTAATTCCAGCTACTCAGGAGTCCTACTGAGGCAGAGAATTGCTTGAACCCAGGAGGCACAGGTTGCAGGAAGCCAAGATCGCGTCACTACACCCCAGCCTGGGTGACAGAGCGAGACTCTGTCTCAAAGAAACAAACAAAAAAAAAAAGAAGGAGAAGAAGGAGAAGAAGAAGAAGAAAATGTGCCATAAACAGTAACCACTAGATCTGCCTGTGACTTGTCATGTTGCCTCAGTTTCTCCATCAGTGAAATAAGATGAGGGAGGAGCTATGCACTCTCTCTTGTCCTCAATACACCGATACTAGTTTTACAGGCAGGGATGTAATTGAGTTGAGGAGTATTCTGGGATAGATGACTAGTTCTGGCATCAAGTGTGTGCAGATACCCCTGGTTTCCCAAGAAGTGATCAGGAATATGCCCAGATGCCCCTTGAGCTCAACTCAGATCATTTCATGTCTGGAAGGCCACCTGCTTAGGCTCTGGCTACCTCTGTGGGAACCACAATCTGCCTGTGCCCTGAAGCATATTCAGGTCTTGGAGCTCTTGTTACCCCAGACTCTAGGAAACACTGACTGGCTCTCCCTTGGTTGTCCGGGCTGCTTTGTGTCCACTTTGGGCAACCCTCACCATCGGCTGGGGTCACAGCTGACCTCTCTGGTTGGAGATCTCTCTCTAGACTCCAACATAGTTCTACAGTATATTAGTTCATTCTCATGCTGCTGTGAAGAAATACCCAAGACTGGGTAATTTATGAAGGAAAGAGGATTAATTGACTCACAGTTGTGCATGACTGGGAAGGCCTCAGGAAGCTTACAATCATGGTGGAAGGGGAAACAAACATGTCCTTCTTCACATGGTGGCAGCAAGGAGAAGAATGAGAGCTGAGAAAAGGGGGAAATCCCTTAATGCAACCATCAGATCTCATGAGAACTTACTATAACTAGAATAGCATGGGGGAAACCGCCCCCATGAATCCATTACCTCCCACCAACTCCCTCCCACCATGCGTGGGGTTTATGGGAACTACAATTCAAGATGAGATTTGGGTGAGGACACAGCCAAACCATATCATATGGTATCTCTCAGGGCCTCTTGTCTCTGTGTGACCAACAGGATTTTGGGAACAACAAAGCCTCATCTGTCGAAGAGAATGGACACCTCCTTTTTTGGAAGAGGAAACCTGAAAAGCATCTAGCATTGGGAGTCAGGAAACTCCTCTTTCTAGTTTGCTCAGTGCCCTTTGACTATTCCATTCCCACATATCTCTGCTCATGGCAGACATCATCAATTGATTGTAGCACTCATTTCTTTGGACCTTAGAGAAGGCCTCAGATTCCTTCTGAACACAGGATTCTAGGCAACCACTACCAATTAGCTAGGCTTATAAGTTTTCTTCTCTTTTCTGGACCTCAGCTTTTCCATCTGTATCATGTGGGATTTGGTAGTTGGTTCCTGAGTCTAGGGTCCCATTCCTCTGAGCTTAGGGAAGGGCCACAGTGATTCCCATTCCTGGAGCTCTGGATGGGGGCAGCAGAGAGGCTCTGCTTGGTGTGTTATAAAGCTTTGTCCTGTCGAGAACTGGTCTCCTTGGCAATTTTCATTTTTCTAAAGAAACAGGTGAGTGGCAAGGAGTCTTTTTGGGGGCTTTGTGAAGCACTGTAAGGCCTTTTTGTGCGTATCATGAAGACAGTCTTGATGGTTGGAGTATTGTATAAGGTGAACTTTATATTTATCTGGCAGGGGCTGTAGAGAGGATGAATTCCAGCCTTCCATGAGCCAGCAGAGGCAATGGAGGCCCGACCTCCTGATGTACTGTCTGCCTGTTGCCCCAGCATGACTCCCACTGGTGCCTTTCTTGCTCTACTTGGCCTCTCTTTTGCATGGTTTGGGATGTCCATGTGACAGGACCAAGGTGGGATGCACCCACGTGACCCTGCAGCATCCAGCACAGTCCTGGGCACAAGAGGCCCTGCAGACTGGCATGGAAACCTCATTCCAATGGCTGGATGAGCTCTTGTTCCCTCTGTAGGCTCATTTTTTTTTTTTTTTTTTTTTTTTTTAAGAGTCAGAGTTTTACTCTTGTCACCCAGGCTAGAGTGGCGTGATCATAACTCACTGCGGCCTCGAACTCATGGGCTCAGGTGATCCTCCTGCCTCGGCCTCCCAAGTAACTGGGGTTGCACATACACACCACCAAGCCTGTGTAATTAAATTTTTTTCTTTTCTTTTCTTTCTTTTTTTTCTTTTTTTAGAGACAGGGTCTTGCTATATTGCTCAGGCTGGTCTCAAACTCCTGACCTCAAACGATCCTCCCAGCTCAGCTACCCAGTGTTCAGGGATTATAGGCATGAACCACCGTACCCGGCTGGATGATCATTTTTATTCACACAGATGGAACTGCCCGGCTCAGGAATGTTCTAGTCACCTGGAACTTCCTGGGCTCAGCTGTCTTCCCCCATAACTCAATGCAGAGAGTCCCCCTAGTGTTCTTTTTAGGGTCTCTTGCATAGCTTCGATGACAGTTCACTTCCTCCTCCATCTGTGCCCCCCATTGCAGGAAGGTTCCCCTTTCAGCCCACTCCTGTGAGTCTGTGGGTCACTCTCCTGTCTAGGCCTGAGCACCTTCTCCAGCAGCCCTGACTTTGATTCTTTGTGACAGAGGAGCTGTGAGCTGTGGTTCCCAGCCATTCTGGGTGGCCGCTTGCACTGCTCTGCCTAGGTGAGGTGTGTCCGAGGCAGTTTTACACACTATAGCATCAGCCTGCTGAATTCATGTCCTGCTCCGTGCTGGTCACCAAGTGTGGCAACATGAACTTGGGAATCACCTGGCTCTTTCTGCTGCTGACGTGTTCTGAAGCCCAGTTGATGTTCTTTTTTCTACTTAATTGAATTTTTATTGAAAATTCTCTCCTCTTTTTTGCTTGTTTTCTTTCTCTTCCTGCAGCAGACAGCAAAAGCCTCATATAACCCTTTTCCTATTTGCCCTTTTTGCAGTATTAGTCACTTTTAAATGACTTTAATCTCCATCTTGCGTGTGTGTGTGTGTGTGTGTGTGTGTGTGTGTGTGTGTTAAACTCATTTTTGTTATGGTTCTTTGATTGCATTTACTCTGGGGGGTGGGGAGAAGCGTGGGTCTGGCATTAGTCATTGTACTTCCCACTTGATTTTCTCATGCTTCTCCTCCCAAAGCGGGTAATGAGGGGTTGGGGGTGTAGTGAAGCCTTGTGGGTGAAAACACTGACTGAACAGGACTCGGGGGTTCGCATCCTGACTTTGCTGCCTGCCGAGTATGTGGAACTGGACAAGTCACTCAGCCTCTCTGTGCCCTGGTTTTCTCATTGGTAAATGGAAATTATAACAGTACCTAACTCAGCCTATTGAGAGGATTGAATGAGTGAGTACACATAAACTCTTAGAAGAATGCCTGGCACACAGCAAAATCAATGCAAGTATTTACTTGAAAATAAAAATGTAGCGGCTGAACAGGACTTTCCTTGAACCCACCTTCTCCCTGAGTTCTGGAATGTTTATGTTGGAAAGGACTCTGGGATTGCCTTGGTCACAGTTGCAGGTGTGTGTGTGGTGTCCAGCATCCAGCATGAGGAAAGTGTCATTGCTTTAAGAGAAGAGAACCTCAGGCCATGCGCGGTGGCTCACGCCTGTAATCCCAGCACTTTGGGAGGCTGGGACAGGTGGATCACTTGAGGTCGGGAGTTTGAGACCAACCTGGCCAACATGGTGAAACCCCGTCTCTACTAAAAATACAAAAATTAACCGTGCATGGTGGCGTGTGCCTGTAATCCCAGCTACTCTAGAGGATGAGGAAGGAGAATTGCTTGAACCCAGGAGGCGGAGGTTGTAGTGAGCCAAGATCACGCCACTGCACTTCAGCCTGGGCCACAGGGCGAGACTCCATCCCTCCTACCAAAACAAACTAACAAAAAAATAGAAAAAAGAACCTTTTTCTCTGCTGATGCCCCTATAGATACATCCCGAGCTTTGGCCCCAGCTTATCTCTCTAGCGTGATTCTAGAGCACTGAGCTAAGTGCCCCCAAAGCAAAATGCATTTGGAGGGGGTGGGATGGCAGCAGATGAGGTTGAATGTTCTTTGAATAAGAGACTTTAAACAGGGCAATCTGAGTTTGGGACTTTATATGTCAACATGCCCATTTTCCCTGATTGGGCCTTTTCAATTTAAGGAGCCTTATTTTCATTTCAATTCAGATGATTATAATCTCAGCAGTGGCTCAGTTTGTTGCTCCCAGAATAATATGCTTTGCTTTAGTTTCGAAACTTGTTTGCAGAAAAATAAAGCCAAGCAGCCAGCCTGCAATGAAACTTGGGTACTCTGGCGCCGGGCAGGTTAAGATTCTCCTTTCCAAAGCCTACTGGGTGAATGACTGATGGGCCTGGGGACCAGGTTCTGTACTCCTACAAGATACAGTTTGGCCAGACACTAGTGGGGCATCTGGCTTGGTACTGGTAGCCAGTTCCTCACCTCCCTGAACCCCACTTCCTCGTCTCAGAAATGGGAACGTTACTACAGACAGCCAGATGTGGTTGTTGTGAGGATGAATAGAAATTAATTGCGATAATAGACGTACTTAGCACAGTGCTGGCACGTGTGACGTTCTCAATAAATGGAGCTGTTAATATTGTTAGCACTTGTGGTACTAATTAGTACTAATTCTTATTATTGGCAAAATAGTGCTTCTGTTTAACAACTTTATTGAAGTATAATTTGCATACCATAAAACTCACTTGTTTGAAGTGAGCAACTCAGCCGGTCTTTGGTAAGTTTACAGAGCTTTGCAGTCTTCACTCACAGTCTAGTTTTAGACCATTTCCATCATGTCAGAAGGATCCCTGTCACCTGTGCAGCCACTCCCTGCTCCCACCTCCAGCCTCAGACAGCCGCTAACTTGCCTTCTGTCTCAGATGCGCCTTATTCTGGACATTTCATGTCAGTGACATAATAGTGCTTATTCCCATTAATTTTTCTCGTCCACTCCTCCCAGTGGTTCCCTTTTTTCAGATGCATAAAGTGAGTGGTTAAGAGGAATACTGAGGGCATGGATGAATTCACAGAGGAGCGGGAGGGCTCTGGCTCTGAGTGAGTGTCCTCTGGTCCTCAGGTGGTTTGAAAGGTTTAGGAGCAAATGAACACTGGCAGAAATATCTGTTCAGGCTTGTCCTTGGGACAAGAGTGATAGTGGTTTCACCTGCCCAGTTGTTGAGAATTCTCCACACATCAGTTGCTGGGTGGGCTCCAGTGAGCTCGTGGGTCTCTCTGAGCCCTGATGAGCCCCTTCCAGAAATGCAAATCATGGACCAACCCCAGTCCTCCTCATGAGGCAGGCTCCAAGGAGATCAAGGTCTGAGGACCCTGAAGTCTTTACACGTGAGCCCTCTCCCCTTCTGACCCACGCAGGAGTGGTCTTACTTGACTGTTTGACCCCCAGAAGCTGGTCCAGGCCCACGTCATGATCGAGGGGACTGAATGTGGACAGTCCTGGCATCAGTCTCTGGCACTGTCATTTCCCAGAGCAAGTCTCTGAGACTGTGCCTCGGTTTCCTCGTCTGTCCAGTGGGAGTGGCCCTGGCCACTCATTTGCAGTTGCGAGAAAGCACTTAGCAGAGTGCTGGGCACACGGGAAGGACTCAGTGGCAGCTTGAGTGAGTCTGAGCAAAGACATCAAAATAATAAGAAGCCAGTCCAACCTGGCCTGGAGCGGGGGCCAAGCAGGTCCCCTGGCCCCAGCTATCTCCTCCCTGGGGTCCCTTTTGTCTGTGCCCCACAGAGCCCAGCTGGCAAGAGCTGGGAATTGGCAGGCAGGGGCTGGGGCGCCTCCCACTGCATGTCATCTGGGGAGCTGGCCGTGACTGCTGTGTCCTTCCCGTCTGCCGAACCCGTCATGTGAGGCCCCCGGGGGAGAAGGTGCTGGTGCTCTGGGAGGGCGTTCCAGGAGGCCCCTTGAGCTGGGCTGGGGAGCCAGGCTTCAGAGGTGGGTTGGCTGCCGGGAGCCTTGGAGCCAGGAGCTTTGGAGAACTGCAAGCTTCAGAGAGCTGCATGCATCAGGGTTGAGCTGTGCCAATGGTGCCAGGGGGGTCAGGTGGATCTTCACACGGTCAGCGCTGTGGGGGCTAGGGGGTGGGAGCGGGGCCTAGGACCAGGCTCAGCCCCAGCTGTGAGGAACCCCTCAAGACCTTCCAGTCAGCCCTTGTTGTCTCTTTAAGTCTTGGGATCGGCCTGGGACAGCAGAGGCAGCTTGCGTGGAGAGCCTTGTAGGGAAATCACAGGTCTGTGGTGTGTGTGTGTGTCTGTGTGTGTGTGTGCGCGTGTACACGCGTCTGCAGGTGAATGTGTGTACATGAGCGTGTGCATGTATATTTAAGTTTGTGAGTGATAGTGTAGTGTGTGGGAGTGATGGTGCGAATGAATGTGTGTGATGGTGGGTGTTGTGTGTGTATGTAGGTGGGCGTGTGTGTATGTGCATGTGTGTGCCAGTGTTCACCCGTGCTGGGAGCATGGTGCGCCTGCCCCATCCCTTTCTGAAGGTCTGGGCTGCCTCTGGGCCAAGGTTACGTCTGGGTTACGTCTGTGAGGCTCTTCTGAAGACTCAGCCGGGCTGGCTGGCGGCTGGAGAGGCGGGGGCAGTGGTTTATTTCCTCGGGGTTACAAGAGCAAGGTCAGCGCAGCCGAATCTGAGCTTTTGTTTGTCTCTCCCCTGCCCGCAGCAGCCTGTGGTCTGTTTCATTCATTATTAAGTTTTAAATCCAGCCGAAGAGAAACTTGAGCCTTGGAACTCACTCCCTGCCCGGGCTGGCTCTGCTCGGCCCCCGTCAGGGAATGTCTCTGGCTTTATTCACTGTGTCCTGTGTGCCTTTGTTTTCCCAGAAACGGTCTACCCTTAGGTTTGTTTAGTTTTCCTCTGAGGCTGGGCGGGCCAGCAAATGAGGGGGTTGCGGGGGCTGTCCCCAGGGAGGGTGGGACGCGCCGGAGTCTGTGCAAGGATTGCCTCTTCCTTGCCTTTGCAGTGGAGTTAAGGGTCTGCCTGGGTCTGAGCTCTGTGGTCGTCCACGTCCTCATTCTTCCTCCACTCACTCACCATCTCTCCATTTCTCTTGGTCCTGGGTGGGATTGGGGCGAATCCAGGGGTACAGTGGAAACAAAGAAAACAAGGGTCTCAGGATGGCCTGCGCCGGGAAACCCACAGATGCCTCTTCAGTGCCCTAGGCTCACTTCCCGCCTGAGCACTGGAATCTGCTGTCTCGGGCCCTGTGATTTCACACCTCCTATGTCTTGTCTACTACCTGAAGCAGCAGCTTCCAGCTTCATCAGTCCACCCATCCCCAGAGAATGGTGCACGCTATGGCCAATCTGATAAGGGAATCTTTGTTGTTGTTGCAAAATTTTGTCTGTGTTCATAAGGACCAGTGGGATTTCCTTCCCTCCGGGATTAGGGATTTGAGGGGAGTTGACTCCCAGGTGTGGATCAAGTGACAGGACTTGTCCTCCTTTTGGCCTATAGGACTGATGGTCTGTGAGTTTGTTTTCAGTGACTTTGTCCCAGCTGCCCCCTCTTTCCCTATCAGGAAAGTGGCCGAGAGCCTCCCCTCTGATGGGGGGTACCACGTCCTGCCAGGTCCAGGCAAGTGTTGTTAAGGGAAAAGGCGCTCTCCCTTCGTTATCTGCCGCCCCTCTGGCATGCCCTCTGCAGACAGGAAGGCCCCGGTGTCCACTTGCTTCCGGCCCCTGCCCCTCCCCACAGCCCCCCGCAGCCGTTGGCCAGCTGCACAGCCTCAGCCCGTGCGCTGTCGAGAAGCTGGCTCTGTCCTTGTTTCTCGGCAGCCCTGGGAATTGCCTCTAATATCCTCTCTGCCTTCCTCTGCAGATGGTGATGACGACCCACAACTCTCCTGGGTGGCCTCGTCTCCCTCCAGCAAGGATGTTGCGTCACCCACGCAGATGATCGGAGATGGTTGTGACCTCGGCCTCGGTGAGGAGGAAGGGGGCACGGGCCTGCCGTACCCTTGCCAGTTCTGCGACAAGTCCTTCATCCGCCTGAGCTACTTGAAGAGGCACGAGCAGATCCACAGCGACAAGCTGCCGTTCAAGTGTACCTACTGCAGCCGCCTCTTCAAGCACAAGAGGAGCCGCGACCGGCACATCAAGCTGCATACGGGCGACAAGAAGTACCACTGCCACGAGTGCGAGGCAGCCTTCTCCCGCAGCGACCACCTCAAGATCCACCTGAAGACCCACAGCTCCAGCAAGCCCTTCAAGTGCACTGTGTGCAAGCGTGGCTTCTCCTCCACCAGCTCGCTGCAGAGCCACATGCAGGCCCACAAAAAGAACAAGGAGCATCTGGCCAAGTCAGAGAAGGAAGCCAAGAAGGACGACTTCATGTGCGACTACTGCGAGGACACCTTCAGCCAGACGGAGGAGCTGGAGAAGCACGTGCTCACCCGCCACCCACAGCTGTCCGAGAAGGCGGACCTGCAGTGTATCCACTGCCCCGAGGTCTTCGTCGACGAGAACACGCTGCTCACCCATATCCACCAAGCCCACGCCAACCAGAAACACAAGTGCCCCATGTGCCCTGAGCAGTTCTCCTCGGTGGAAGGTGTCTACTGCCACCTGGACAGCCACCGGCAGCCCGACTCCAGCAACCACAGCGTCAGTCCCGACCCCGTACTGGGCAGCGTGGCCTCCATGAGTAGCGCCACGCCTGACTCCAGCGCCTCTGTGGAACGCGGCTCCACACCGGACTCCACCTTGAAGCCGCTGCGGGGGCAGAAGAAGATGCGGGATGACGGGCAGGGCTGGACCAAGGTGGTCTATAGCTGCCCCTATTGTTCCAAGCGGGACTTTAACAGCCTGGCCGTGCTGGAGATCCACCTGAAGACCATCCACGCAGACAAGCCCCAGCAGAGCCACACGTGTCAGATCTGCCTGGACTCCATGCCCACCCTCTATAACCTCAACGAGCACGTTCGCAAGCTGCACAAGAACCACGCCTACCCCATGATGCAGTTTGGCAACATCTCCGCCTTCCACTGCAACTACTGCCCCGAGATGTTCGCCGACATCAATAGCCTGCAGGAGCACATCCGTGTCTCCCACTGCGGCCCCAATACCAACCCCTCCGACGGCAATAACGCCTTCTTCTGCAACCAGTGCTCCATGGGTTTCCTCACTGAGTCCTCCCTCACCGAGCACATCCAGCAGGCCCACTGCAGTGTGGGCAGTGCCAAACTAGAGTCTCCGGTGGTGCAGCCCACACAGTCCTTCATGGAGGTCTATTCCTGCCCCTACTGCACCAACTCCCCTATCTTTGGCTCCATCCTGAAGCTCACCAAGCACATCAAGGAGAACCACAAGAACATTCCACTGGCCCACAGCAAGAAGTCCAAGGCTGAGCAGAGCCCAGTCTCATCCGACGTGGAAGTGTCTTCCCCGAAGCGGCAGCGGCTCTCAGCAAGCGCCAACTCCATCTCCAATGGCGAGTATCCTTGCAATCAGTGCGACCTCAAGTTCTCCAACTTTGAGAGCTTCCAGACCCACCTGAAGCTGCACCTGGAGCTGCTGCTGCGGAAGCAGGCGTGCCCCCAGTGCAAAGAGGACTTTGACTCCCAGGAGTCCCTCCTGCAGCACCTGACGGTGCATTATATGACCACGTCGACCCACTATGTGTGCGAGAGCTGCGACAAGCAATTTTCCTCGGTGGATGATCTGCAGAAGCACCTGCTGGACATGCACACCTTCGTGCTGTATCACTGTACCCTGTGTCAGGAGGTCTTCGACTCCAAGGTGTCTATCCAGGTGCACTTGGCAGTGAAGCACAGCAATGAGAAGAAGATGTACCGCTGCACGGCCTGCAACTGGGACTTCCGCAAGGAGGCTGACCTGCAGGTGCACGTCAAACACAGCCACCTGGGCAACCCAGCCAAGGCTCACAAGTGCATCTTCTGTGGGGAGACCTTCAGCACCGAGGTGGAGCTGCAGTGCCACATCACCACACACAGCAAGAAGTATAACTGCAAATTCTGCAGCAAGGCCTTCCACGCCATCATCCTGCTGGAGAAGCACCTGCGGGAGAAGCACTGTGTGTTTGATGCTGCAACTGAGAACGGCACGGCCAACGGGGTGCCCCCCACGGCCACCAAGAAAGCTGAGCCTGCTGACCTACAGGGCATGCTGCTTAAGAACCCTGAGGCGCCTAACAGCCACGAGGCCAGCGAGGATGACGTGGACGCATCGGAGCCCATGTACGGCTGCGACATCTGTGGGGCGGCCTACACCATGGAGGTGCTGCTGCAGAACCACCGGCTGCGGGACCACAACATCCGGCCGGGCGAGGATGATGGCTCACGCAAGAAGGCTGAGTTTATCAAGGGCAGCCACAAATGCAACGTTTGCTCACGGACTTTCTTCTCGGAGAACGGGCTACGGGAGCACCTGCAGACGCACCGGGGCCCTGCCAAGCACTACATGTGTCCCATCTGTGGTGAGCGTTTCCCTTCGCTGCTGACGCTCACTGAGCACAAGGTGACCCACAGCAAGAGCCTGGACACGGGCACCTGTCGCATCTGCAAGATGCCCCTGCAGAGCGAGGAGGAGTTTATCGAGCACTGCCAGATGCACCCCGACCTGCGCAACTCGCTCACGGGCTTCCGCTGTGTGGTCTGCATGCAGACAGTCACCTCCACGCTCGAGCTCAAGATCCACGGCACCTTCCATATGCAGAAGCTGGCAGGCAGCTCGGCGGCATCCTCCCCGAATGGCCAGGGACTGCAGAAGCTCTACAAGTGCGCCCTGTGCCTCAAGGAGTTCCGCAGCAAGCAGGACCTGGTGAAGCTCGACGTCAATGGGCTGCCCTATGGCCTCTGCGCCGGCTGCATGGCCCGCAGCGCCAATGGACAGGTGGGTGGCCTGGTCCCGCCCGAGCCCGCCGACCGGCCCTGTGCCGGCCTCCGCTGCCCCGAGTGCAGTGTCAAGTTCGAGAGTGCCGAAGACCTGGAGAGCCACATGCAGGTGGACCACCGTGACCTCACGCCGGAGACCAGTGGGCCCCGGAAAGCCACCCAGACGTCGCCAGTGCCCCGGGTAAGTGCAGCCCACCTCATCCTGCTCCCTGCTCTTCTTGGGGCTCCTCTGGTCCCCACAGGAGCCACGTACCCTGAGTGCCATGTTTCCGAGAATCGGCACTATCATGCAGTGGCGAGACACAACTGCTGTGCTGTAGTCTCCTTGAGTTTGAACCTCAGCATTGCCATTGCTTTTCCAACCACATGATGAGCTCATGTTATTTATCTCTCTGGGCCTCATTTGTCAAGTGCTAATCTGTAAAATGGGAGTAATAATGGTCCCAGCCTCAGAGAATTGTTGTGAGAGGCTGATGACATCATGCAGGTAACGTGCCTGGCATAGTGGCTGATGCACAGTGAGGGCATTATGGGTGGTGGCTGGTGTCTTTGTTGATGAGCTGGGGTAGACATACTCATTTGTTTATTGGGTCTCCTTAGGCAAGTCACTGACTTTTCTGGGCCTTAGATCTGGGATTCTTTTGACAGTTCATTGAGATCACACACACACAAGGGACCGAGCGCCTGGGACTCAGGGCTCAGTGGTGCTGGTTGTCATCACCAGCTGGTACTCTTATCACCAGCGGCATCATTTCTGTTAGTGCAGTTGCTGGTATGTGGAAGGCCCTTTGACGTGGTTTCGATTGCTGTTATTGTTAATGACTGATTGATTCCTTCATCAATTTTTCCCTGAGCACCCGTTATGTTTGGAGGTGCCTGGGAGCCAAGGAGAACCAGAAATGAACCCTGACTTGGGACTTGTGGACCAGAGGGAGCCACAGGCCCATAGTAAGTGGCTTTCAATGAGCTGTGGAGAAGTCTAGGCTGCAGATGGGCCCACACAGGCCTTGAGTACAGGGCCTGAGGGGCACCCAGTGGTGGGCCTGGAGTCTGCGTGGCCCTTGGGTGTCAGACAGCACAGGCCTGGGATTCCCACTGAGTCTGTGTTGTCTGTTTCCAGACCGAGGTGACTCTCGGGAGTACCTTTCCCTCGAGGACTGCTGCTGGCACCATTGGCCGGGAGGCAGGGTTTGGGGAAGGGCCATGTGCCACAGGCGCCTGCTGGGACACAGGAGTGTTTGCTGAGGGTGTTTTTCCTGGGACCCTGTGATTTTGAGGGGGTGAGGAGGGCAGAGGGAGAGAGACGAGGGCCAGAGAGAGCGAAGGGAACACCCCACAGTGGAAGGGGCCTCAGCGCCTGCTGACCCTGCCTTCTGGTGTTACACACAGGCCCACGGGAGCCCAGAGGGCCAGGGGACCCGTCCATGGTTATCTGCCTGAAGAGAGGAGCACTTGGGTGAAAATAGCGAGGCCGGGCGTTGTGGCTCACACCTATAGTCCCAGCACTTTTTGAGCCTGGAAGATCAAGGCTGCAGTGAGCTACGATCACACCATTGCATTCTAGCCTGGGTGGCAGAGTGGGACCCTGTCTCTTAAAAAAAGAAAAGCCGGGTACGGTGGCTCATGCCTGTAATCCCAGCACTTTGGGAGGCCAAGACAGGTGGATCACAAGGGCAGGAGATCGACACCATCCTGGCCAACATGGTGAAACTCCGTCTCTACTAAAAATCCAAAAAAATTACCTGGGCATAGTGGCACATGCCTGTAGTCCCAGATACTCAGGAGGCTGAGGCAGGAGAATTGCTTTAACCCAGGAGGCAGAGGTTGCAGTGAGCCAAGATCGCACCCCACTGCATTCTAGCCTAGGTGACAGAGGGAGATTCCGTCTCCAAAAAAAGAAAGAAAGAAAGAAAAGAACAGAGCTGCATGTCTGGCTGGGGCCTGGGGCCTCTCCTCAAAGTCCTGTCTGGAGTGGAGAGCTCTTTGTAGGGGCTATAGCAATACCCCACCCTCTCAGGACCGTTTGGCTGAGCCAGGGTTCTGAACAGGGCTCCAGGAGGGCTCCCTCCAGGGGGCTGAGCATGGGCACTGGTTTCTGCTGCCCCGCTCTGTCCCCCTCAGCCTTTCTAGGGGGCGTAGGTGCTCTCAGGGAATGTTTGGGTCCTGGAGTCAGGTGGCCTGGGCTAAAATCTCCTTTTCCCGTGACCCAGCGGTAATTTGACCTCTCCGGGCCTCTGTGCTCCACTACGAAGCCAGAGGTAGTGGCAGTGGTAATGAATAGTGATAGTAATGGAATAGTAATAGAATCTCTCCTGGGCTGACATCTCTGCATCCGGGGAGAAATTGGGAGGCCTCTCTGCTTTTTTAACCATTATCTGCTCTGATTGGTCACTGCCTGTTCTCCATCGGTTGTGAACCATCGTGACTATTTATCATGCTGACCTCAGTGTTTTGCTCTGAGGATTAAATGTGTAAATTAAGTGGGCATAGTAGATGCCGCTGGTATTTTTTCCTTTTACAATAGCAATCCACATTCGTTGAGGAGTAAGGACTTGCCAAGCACTTTCTATTTAATCCTTACAATATTTCATGTTGTAAGTAAGGAAACTGAGGCATAGCACAATGATGTCGCTTGCCTCAAGCCCCCAGCTTTCCAGAGCTGAGAGGGGACTTGAACCCAGACAGGCAGCATCTGCACCACAGCCCCTGGTCTTGACCAACAGTCCACCCAACAGCTCTGCAACGCATCCTGGCTGCAAGAAGGGAGAGCCCAGCGGTGGTGGGGTCCCGGGTGGTCACAGCTGTGCTCATGCTGTGGGGCAGTGCAGCTGGGCTGGGTCACTATGCCCGCTTCTCCTGGGTGCCCCTCAACCTGGATCACCCCTCCCTTTCTGGCACTGCCCACCATGGTGCTGGGTTTTCTGATGGCCAAGGAGCTGTTTCTAGAGCCTCCAAAGCCTTGGGCTGTGTGAGCCTCCCTGGAGTGCTCTGCATCCAGCATCAAGCACCACTTTGTGAAAACCCCTACTATGTGAGAGGCGCTCTGCTGGGCACCAACTTTTAGGTCATCTCTGTGGCAACAACCCAGGAACCTTGCTGTAGGCCTGTGTTTTGGCAAAGAGGGGCCAGCTCAGATAGGAGATGCCATATACCCAAGGATGCACAGCTGTGCACGGCTGTGCAGGGACTGAAACTCGAGGGGAGCGTGTTTCCTGGAGGCCCCCAGGCCTTCCTCTCCCTGCCTTCGGGTCTCGTGTGAGCAGGGATGAGCTGAAAATCATGGTTCTGCCTGCCTAGAGGCCCGGGGAGATGGGCTGTTGCAGAAAGGAGCTAGACAAAGCCCAGGTGCCTCCCCAGCCAAGGCAGCATTCTCTGGGGACTTGCCCCCTGCGTGGGCACACCTGGGGGCAGGGGCCCAGATGTCAGTTAGCCCACCCCTTCCCTCCCTGAGGACCCACTCATGTAAGAACAGACTCTGGGGGTTTCACTGGGGCTTGGGGGCTGGCAGGCTGGGACCCTCGGGAGTGTATCCACAGCAACCAGCTCTCAGAGGACTGGGTTCCCGTGGGGCCGAGGCTGCTGTCGGCTGGAGCATGAAACATTGAAGTTCCGTCTCCGCCTCTGTTTATGGGTAATGACAATATCACCCCAAGTCGAGACCAGCACGGGCAGACCCTGACCATCCATCGATCCCACAGATCCCCACGGTGCCTTTCTCTGCTGGGTGGGGCAGGCCAGGTGTTCTCATACCCATTTTACAGCCAAGTAAACAGATATCCAGGTTAGAGGGCCTGTCCAGATCCCACTAGCTTTCTGTCACCTAGACCAGGCCTGACAGGAGGTCTGGAACACGGAGCTGAGAATGGCAGCTCAGACAGTGGGCATCGAAGTGTTTGCTGTCCTCCCACTCACCAGCAAGAGGCTCTGACCAAGTGATACAGCCTCTTGAAACTCCACTTACCCCATCCCTAGAGTGGAGCTTGCAGAGGGTTTGTGAGTATTTAGCATAAATGCTGCCCACAGATGGCAGGTGCTCAGTGAATGTTGGCACTGGTCACGATCATGGAAATTTAGCAGCTCTGGCTGGCTTTTCCTTCTCTCCTTCCTGTCTTGAAGGGCTCAGCCATTTCTTCCCTGCCCTCCCTCTCTTGTCTCCGCCATTCTCAAGTGTGTTTTCCTGCCCGAGGCCTCCTTCTGCAGTTGCTCAGGGCCGTGTTGGGGGAGGCACCCTGGCCACAGGCCCTGGAACTCAGCTCTAGTTCTCCTGGGCTGGGCCCCAGGGAAGGGGCTTATGGCAGGGGAGGTGCTTTGAGTGCCAAGTTCTATGTTTCTGTAATTATGTCGCCTAGTGGGGGCTGAAGCTCCAGGAGGAAGGGGTCTCCAGAGGGGTTGAGAGTGGGGACAGACCAGGAATAGATGTTGGGGTGAGGACTGGAGTCCAGCCATGCTTGGAGGGTTTGGGGGCTGGTGAGCCTGTATGTGTATGTGCCTATGTGTGAGTGCACATGTGTGCACTTATGAGTCTACATGTGTGTACATGAGAGTGTGGTAGGTGTGGGGATGGGTCTGTGTATGCACTTGTGTCAGAAGCTATGTGCACGTCTGTGGGTGTATTTGGGAGTACTGGTGTGTGGACTGGGGTTGTGGTGAGTGAGCTGAAGGCAGGGTCTCTGGATGAGTGTAGACATGTCCATCTGTGTGGCCTTGTTCACCCGTGTGGATGGCCCTGCTTCTCTGGGGGTTGCACGTGTGTATCTGTGTTACAGGTTGCTGTGTGTAGGGGTCGTGGGTGTGTCTGCGAAGGTCTTGTGTGTTGCTGGTGAGTTGGGGTGAGGGTGAGCATGTGAATGCACACATATGTGCTTGCACATCTGTGTGTGTGTCTTGTGTGTGTGTGAGGGGTCAGCCCTTCCCCCAGCCCCTCCCTTGGGAACCCTCTGAACCCTCTGAAGCCCAGTGCCCCACCAGGAGGGGCTCAGTTATTG
Source organism: Theropithecus gelada (assembly GCF_003255815.1). Classification (NCBI taxonomy): domain Eukaryota; kingdom Metazoa; phylum Chordata; class Mammalia; order Primates; family Cercopithecidae; genus Theropithecus; species Theropithecus gelada. The sequence continues at coordinate 7,314,193 of NC_037688.1, read as the reverse complement.
GGTAGTTTTCTTCCTATTACCAAAGGGTGGCAGAGAGGCATTTGGGGGCAGCCTGTCTTACTGCCCAAGCCCCTGGGGATATATTTTCCAAGCACAGTGAGCTCCCTTTATTCACCAGCCCCTGGGAAGATCAACCAAGTCACTGCGATCATGGACTGTTCCCTGCACGTCTCTGGACCAGTCATGACTGCAACCTCCAGAGACTTGTACCCAAGCAAATCCCCATCTTTGGAGGGAGGACATGATCTTCTGCCCCCAGCCATCGCTGCGGCTTGGTACCAACCCCTTTCTCCCATCCACCCACCTACAGGCCTGGGTGTTCCTTGTCCAGCAGGCCTCCCATGGGCTTCCTTGTGATGAAGCTTCCCTTCCTGGGGTGTGCTTCATTCATTAATTCACTCATTCCATTCATTCATTCAACCACCAAGGGTTTTGCACCTTGCCAAGCAGAGTGGGTGGGGGCACATTTGAGCAGAAGGCATGGTTTTGATGCTGGAGACGCTCGAGGTGGTTCCTATCCACGACCATCGCCCTGGAGTTGACCTGAGATAGGTACTCTGGGCTGCATCCCCTGAGAAGACCTCAGGCCCTGTAGTCTCCTTGTGGCCTGGACATCTTCCTTTGTCTGTGGTAAGGCTGGACTCCCCAGCCCTGTCTTCCCCTCCACCCTGCCCCTGACTTACCTAACTCTTCCCAGGGCCTTTCCATGCAGAGTGCCTGTGTCTGGGCCCCAGGCTGTGGCCTGTACTCAGGACATAGCAGATACCCCAAGTCTTCTGAAACACTGTGGGAAAAGCCCCTGGTTTTGTCAGAGCAGGTGCTGGAGCCTGAAGCATCCAGCACCAGTTTCTCTAGTTGTTTCTTCATTCATTCATTTGTTGAAGAAGCATTTTCTTAGCACCGATAATAATCATAATAAAAGTGAAATAATTATTATGCGCTGACCCTAGGTCAGGCCTGTGTTAGGGTGGTGTGGGTCCAGGACACTGAAGTCATCTTTGGTTCTCTTTGTCACTTCTGCCTGAATACACTCCTCTGCATATGTTATTCTGCAACTTTATGTGTTCAGCAAAGGCTTGTTAAGCACTTCATGTGCCTGTGCAGCCTCAAAGGTAGACAAAACACATTCCTGGCCCTCTGGGTGCTCATGGTGCAAGAAGGGAGCAGATGAGCCAATCTGCCATGACACAACAATGTGTTAATTACCTAGGGTCCTTTAGCATAAGTGCAGGGGTGTGGAGGGGATCCTGGACCCATTCTGGGTGAAAAGAGAAGGCTTCTCAGAAGAGATGACATTTGAACTGAGTCAAGGATGGAGGGGGTGTTGCACGTAGAGCAACCAGACAGGCAAAGGCCTGTAGTTACTTAGGGAACTGTGGATGTGGGTGGAAAGGGGAAAATAGGAACAGAGAACAGGAAGGATAAAATAGAAATTAATTCAAAAGATGGTGAGATTTAAAATCAACCGTATTGACAATTACACTAAGTATAAATGGAGTTAAAATTTCAATCCAAAGGTAGAGATTGTCAGATTGATGCAAATGAAAAAGCAAGACTTAATTGAATGCTATCTACAGGGCCTGGACTATAAATATAAAGACACAGATAGGTTAAAAGTAAAAGGAAAGAAAAATGTGCACCCTGCAAGAACTCATCATAGCATTTCAGAATGATAAAGAGGGAGGTGGGAGCTGAGACGGTTAAGCTCCCTGGTGGATCATCTGGCTGCATCGTTGAGGGTTGGGCCTGGGACCTCGGCCAAGAAATCTGAAGTTCTGCTCCCTTTTCCAGAAGTAAGAGAAGCCCTCTCATCCCAGGAACCAAAGTGGTCTTCAAAAAACTTGAATATTTTGATTCCCAATACCACCCCTCTTTCTTCAAAAAACCCCACAGCCACAGTCCTTCCCTCAGATGGGCAACACCACCTCTGTCCCTGGGGTGTTTCAGAACCATCCGGGATTAGTTGTGAGAGTGAGGTTCACTCTTTGGAATGACTCTCTGAGAAGCTTTGAAGCTTCTCATCTCAGTTTTTCTGCCCTCAGCTCTCACAGGCAGCTGGTAATAGCCCCTGTGTGTGGAAACCAGCTGTGGGAACCCTTGGGGCCATGTGTGCTTAGGGCAGATGAGGAGTGCCCTAGCCACCCTTGAACACCAGAGTTGGCACAAACAGTGTCCCCTGCTCAGCCACATGGTTATTAGGGTGAGTAAATGGATAAGAAGGTTGTTGGATAGGTAGAAAGATAGATAGATGGATGGATGGACGGACGGATGGATGGATGGATGGATGTGTGTGTAGGTGGACAAATGGATAGACAGACAATAGGTAGGTGGATGGATGGATAGACTGATAGATGGATAAGTGGGTGGATGGATGGATGGGTGGATGTGTATGTGGATGAATGGGTAGATGAGTGGGTGTGTATGTAGATGGGTGAGTAGATAGAAGATGGACGGATGGATGGATGGGTGGATGGAGGATGGATGAATGGGTAGATGGGTATGTGTGTGTAGTTGTGTGGATAGGGATATGGATGGGTAGATGGAGTATGGGTGGATGGGTGTGTGAGTATATAGATAAATGGATGGGTAGATGGAGGATGCATGGTTGGGTATGTATGTAGATGGATGGATGGATAGATGGAGGATGGGTGGATTGGTCTGTTGGTGGATGTGTATGTAGATGGGAGGATAGGTATATGGATGGATGGGTAGATGGAGGATGGATGGGTGGATGGATAGATGAATGGGCGGTTGGATAGGTATGTATGCAAACGGATGAATGGGTAGATGGGTGGGTATGTATGTAGATGGGTGGATGGGTGGATGGGTGTGTACGTAGTTGGATGGGTGGGTAGATAGAAGATGGATGATGGATGGATGGATGGATGGATGGGTAGATGGAGGATGGATGAATGGGTAGATGGGAATGTGTGTGTAGATGTATGGATGGGGAGATGGATGAGTAGATGGAGTATGGGTGGATGGGTGAGTGAGTATATAGATAAATGAATGGGTAGATGGAGGATGGATGGATGGGTGGAGTAGATGGATGGATGGGTAGATGGAGGATGGATGGGTGGGTATGTATGTAGATGAATGGATGGGTAGATGGAGGATGGATGGATGGGTGGAGTAGATGGATAGATGGGTTGATGGAGGATGGATGGATGGGTCTATTGGTGGGTGTGTATGTAGATGGATGGGTAGGTAGATGGAGGATGGATGGCAGGTGGATGGATGAATGGGTGGGGATGGGTGTGTATGTAAATAGATGAGTGGGTAGGTGGGTGGATGTGTATGTAGATGAGTGGATGGGTAGATGGAGGATGGATGGGTGGTTGGATGGATGGATGGATGGAAGGGGGCATGGGTAGATGGATTTGCCCTTCTAAGCAAGGAGGCTTCCCTCAACTCCCTTAAAGCTTCACCTTGGGATGGCAGTTTTCCCAGATCTAGCAGAGGAGCAGCTCCCTTGGAATGTAGCTTCATGCCCTTTCCCCAGTCTGGTAGAGCTGGATTTAGAGGGAGGTGGGAAGAGAATGGCCTGGGGAGACGTAGGAGGGGACTGGAACCATTCTGGAAAGTCTTGAGCCAGGCCCCCTAGGAACTTTTGCTTTCTCCTTTTTCCTACCTCCTTCCTCTCTAAATCTTTTATTTTTGGTTTCCAAACAGAAAAAGACATACCAGTGCATCAAGTGCCAGATGACCTTCGAGAACGAGAGAGAGATCCAAATCCATGTTGCCAACCACATGATTGGTAAGAGAGCATTTCCTCCCAGCCATGCTGGAGCTACTCTTTGCGGTTTGAAATTTGCGGTTCCAATCATCATTTTACTGGCTTTTAGGCCAAAGGACAGAGTCACTGTTGCTGTTTCTGAGACATTGCACATGGGAGTGAAAATGTCAGAATGGGAGCCCTTTCTCCATATGAGCCTTCATGTCGCAGCTCCACTCACATTACAATCAAACTTTTGACAATCTCTTCCATTTTCCAGCATAAATTTCCCTCCATTTCTGAAACAAAGTGCTTTCCAGTTGTCAAGCACTCAGGAGCAATTACGCTTCAATTTTGTGTGTCATGACATTGAATAGATTTAACTGTTCACATTTCCCCACTCAACATGGTGAATTCCTCAGGCACATTGTCAAAACAGAACGCTTACAAAGTTATTTCGGTACTTTTCCCATTCCTCTTCAAGTGGTTTTGGACTTTGGAAAATTCAGCCTCTCTAGAAGGGCAGCTTGCAAAGTTCTGTAGAGTTCACACACTTGGCACGAGAGACCCGGGAAACTGTGAAGTCCCCTTTACCTTGGTTGGGTGGATGTGGTCTCCTTGGCAGCTAGGGGTGCCCTCATTGTAGGGGAGGGCACAGCTGGATGTTCTGATGGGCATGGAGGTTCTAAGGGAAGGGGCTGGCCTGGGATGGGCTGGGGCCTGGGAGAGCTTCCAGAAGTCTGGTACCCTGGGTCTTCGTTGGATATGTGATCACTTTCTCCAAGACTCTGTAGTTTGAGCAGTAAAGTTGCAGCCATGGGTTGAACTTCATCTTTTTGTTAATATTTTATTTTTTATTTTAGATGGAGCCTCACTCTCTCGCCCAGGCTGGAGTGCAGTGGCGCAATCTTTGCTCACTGCAACCTCTGCCGCCTGGGTTCAAGCGATTCTCCTGCCTCAGCATCCCAAGTAGCTGGGATTACAGGCACCTGCCACTGCGCCTGGCTAATTTTTGTAGATTTTAGTAGAGAGGGGGTTCACCATCTTGGCCAGGCTGGTCTTAAACTCCTGACCTCGTGATCCACCCACCTTGGCCTCCCAAAGTGCTGGGATTACAGGCGTGAGCCACCACGCCTGGCCTGAACTTCATCTTTACTTCATCTCTGTTTTTCTTCTTCTAGCATGTTTTCATTGTTGTCTTAACAACTGTGCCATCAGAGTACTGGTTTACAAAACCCTTTACTGCGTACATTTAGAAAACCTGTCATAAGTGAGCAGCTTAATGAATTTTCATGAACTAAACACACTTGTGTAACCCACACACAGATCAAGAAACAGACTATTTCTAGCATCTCAGAAGCTTCCCTCTTGGCCTCCTTCAGGCCCTCCCCTACCACCAACAGGTCATCATGATGCTGATGTCTAATAATATAGGTTGGTTTTGCCTGATTTGTACTTTATGGAAATGGAATCACAGTTTCTACTCGTTTGCACCTGACACCTTTCACTGTTCACATTATTGGCTCTAGTTGGAGGTCATGCCTCTCATTGGTGTGTAATAATCTGTCACAGGAGCATGCCAGCCACCATTTATCTTTTTGATTCTTGATGGGCCCATTCTGAAATACTGCTGGCACATTCATGGATATGTCTTCTTTTTTTTTTTTTTTTGTGACAGAATCTCACTCTGTTACCCAGGCTGGAGTGCAGTGGTGCGATCTCTGCTCACTGCAACCTCTGCCTCCCGGGGGTTCAAGTGATTCTCCTGCCTCAGCCTCCCAGGCAGCTGGGACTTCAGGCATATGGCATCGCTGCTGGCTAATTTTTTTGTATTTTTAGTAGAGACTTGGTTTTGCTATGTTGGCCAGGCTGGTCTCAAACTCCTGACCTCAAGTGATCTGCCCATCTCGGCCTCCCAAATTTCTGGGATTACAGGCATGAGTCACTGCACCCGGCCCCATGTACGTGTCTACTGATGAACATATGTATGTGATTTTATTGTGATTATAGGAATATATAGATACTATATTTTGTGTTTATATATAATATATAATATAGTGTTATATACTATATTCTTTATACATGTAAATATGTATATAAAATGGGAATACAGGATTTGGATGGACTTGCTTAGTCACAGGTTAAATGATGTTCACCTTTAGTATATACTGACAAATACATTTCTGAAGTGGTTGTATGAACTTACGCCCCCAGTGGTATATGACAGTTTCAGTTTGCTCCAAATTTGTACAGTCGTCAAGGTTTTGTTTAAGGTTTGCATTGCAAAGGCCCTTCTTTAGTGAAGGTGCTCTCAGGGCAGGTATGGGTCCCCTAGTCCCTACCTAGCCACAGCATTGGCCATGCTCATGCCCATTATCCCAGTCCCCCCGACCCCCAACCTATCTGACAGCCTCTGCCCCCAGTGCCTTGGAGCCAGTCTCCTGCAGCCACTGATTCCCACTCGTGTGTGTGGTGGGGCTCACCTGGCAGAGAGTGGGGAGGAGGGGCCCGGGAAGAGCAGGTGGGGGCCCTGGGAGCTTGGCCTGACAGGGAGATTGGTGGCTTCTTAATTTCTCCGTCTGAAAGGCCCCTGCTGAAGGATAAGAAGGAGCACTCCCCTGTCAGTCACTGGCTGCTGAGAGTCCTTTCACAGAGTGTCAGAGAGGTGAAGATGAAGATATCTCAAAATGTTTGCATTTGTAGCAGGTGTTAATGCGCGTTCTTGTTTGTAAGCATGAAGGGCGCAAGCCTGGCTAATTGGACCGCAGTGATTTCCAAGGTGTTTCTGCCCCCTCCCTCCTCTCTTCCACCTTGCCTTTTGTGCAAAGCCTGGAAGCTATGTGTCCTCAGGTGCAAGGTGAGGGGTTTGCTCTTAACTAGAGTTGCGGGAAACACAAAAGGAGGGTTTGAGGGGCATTTGGGTCTGTGTGTGAGCTGCGGGCTGGGCTTCCGAGGGAAGGCGCCTTGGCTGGGGGCTGGACAGGTCTCCTTGCCCATTCCTGCCCTGACCTGGAGCCCGGGAATGTGGGAGTTGGGGGTGTGGAGAGTAGGCAGCAGGGAGTGCTTGATTGGTCCCCGAGCGGAGATTCCAGTTCACTGCGACATGGAAGCCCAGGTGAGCCAGACCTCTGGAGGCTGGGCAGTCCCTCTCGCTCTAACCTGTGCTCCCTACCTGCCTGCCCTCCCCAAGTCTCATCAACCCAATCTACCAGAGGACCTTGACTGAGGACCTATGGCATGCTGAGAGTTGCAGCAGTCTCTGTGGGTGATGGGGGTACAGGGGACATGGTCTCTGCCTCAGAGATCATCCCATAGAAGACACTGCACATACCATGCAGCAAAGAGGTCACATTGGCTAAGGATGCTAACAGCTGCTACTGACTCAGCCTTTCTACGTGCCAGGCACTTTACATGGGCACTAGTTCCCCATCTGACAGATGAGGAACCCGGGGCTTAGAGAGGTTACGTGACTTACCCAAGTCCTTCCAGCCTGAGTCATGGAGGCAGGGTCTGAACCACAGCTAGGGTCCCTCCATTGTGTTTGGAGCCCCTGCCAGGGCCTGTGGTGGGAGAGACCTCAGGGTTCCCTCTCCAGGGGAAGGCTGATGGGCATGCAGGTAAGTGCAGTGCAGTGGTGTAGGTGCTCCCAGAACAGGGCCCTCTGGGTGTTGAAGGATGAAGAGGGGGGACGTTGCCTTCAGAGGGAGGACTGAACATCAGCAGGAGGCTCTGGAGCAGTGTGTTGCTGCCAGGCTGCGAGGGTGGTGAGCCACTGCCTATAGGAGGATGGGGGGTGAGCAGAGCAGGTGAGTCTGGGGGGCCGTAGGTGCCTGGCCTGGCCAGGATGGAGACATTGTGGGGAGTGAGAGTGGGGAGGGGTTTTGGGTGAGCCACGGAGCACCCCTGATACCAAGTGGAGGGGTTAGGGTTTGGCCTTCACCCCATAGGCCAGGGTCCAACTTTGGGGGTCCCTTGGCTATGAATTATTAGGCTTCTCTTGAAAAACCCAAGAGGTGGCAGCCAGGGCTTCACATTGCCGCAATCATCATTCCCACCTGGCGTGACTTAGCAGCAGCAGCAGTTTCCTGTAGGCAAGGCATGCATTCCCAGGCATCATGGTCTTGCGCATTTAAGTCTCCAGCCTGGTCCCTGTGGGTACCTGAGTTTAAACCTTGGACTGAAGCGCTAGGGAGCCATTGAAGGTTTTGGAGCAGGGTGTAGCCTGGCCTGAGCCTTAGGAGATGAATCTGGCTGCAGTGTTGAGAAGGAACCAGTTGGGAAGAGAACGAAGACCCACCTGGTGTGGTCCTGGGGTGAGGGAACAAGGCAGGGGGAGAAGAGAAGGAGTTGATGGAACTTAGATGTGGCTTGTGCTGTGAGTCTGGCCGGCCCTGGTGGCTTGGAAAGGCTGCTGGGGGAATGGTGAGAGGCAGGCACAGCAGGCCTGCTTTGGGGCTGGCTCTGCAATCCCAGTAAATCTGTTGGGGCCCAGTGTCCCTGTGGATGGCTTCTCCTGCTAAATGGTCCGAGCCCAGAGTGGCCGCCCTGCCGCTGACAGGGGTAAAAGTCCCCCTTAGTGGCACCAGGGGGACTTGGTGGGTAGAAGTGGTCCTGTTCAGCTCTGCAGCCTTCTCATAAACTCAGGGCACTTGGGGGTCTGAGGCAGGCCTCTCCTGGGACCCAGACTGCTGGAGAGCTCCCCTGGGGGGCGGTAAACCGGCCTTTTTATAGCGGGGGCCTCTGCATGGCTCTGCAGCCCAGAGACCCTGGGAGTTACGATGACTCAGGGACATGTCTCCTTGGAAACATTTTCCCAGCACCCCTTTCCCGGCTGCTGCTGGTGGGGAGTGATTGGGATCTGATAGAAAGGCGAGGGTCTTTGGAAACCTTTCAACAGCAGGGTCTCCTTTGAAATCCCCCCTCCCCACGAAGAATGAGGCCCCTTCCCTGGGATTCCCCCAGCTTTTGAAATGGCTTTGACACTCCCTCCCCCAGAAGGCACATGAAAAACATGGAGCAGCCCAGAGCTCTGTGCTGTGGCCTCCTGCCGGGGTGACCCGGCTCTGCCCAGCCGCCCTTTCCCCACCTCCCCTTCACCCGCTCCCAGGACTCTGGGAGGATGGCCCCCACCTCTACCGCCCCAGGAAATGGCTCTGCAGGAGGCCCCTGCCTTGGGCTCCCGGGGGGTGCTGCTGAAGGAGAGTGAAGGAGGCTTGTGGGGGGCCTGGCCTAGAGGCAGCTGGCCCCCCCACGGCTGGGAAGGGAGGAGCAGTGGGTCCGCCCACATGTGTTGAACATATATGTACAATGTGTATACACTGCCCTCCTGGGGCACGTGGCACCTCACCCTGGGGGGCAGAGCCTGAGTCTGGAGACCCCCAGGAAGCCGATTTGCTGGAGAGGCCTTACTTTTAGTTCGTTTTGGGTGGGGATGGCTGGATAAGGGGTCTGAGAACTTGTCCTTGAGATAACAAACTTGTCATGACCCAGGTTGGCCCCAAGGGAGTGACTCAGCCTCTGGGTCCCTGGACGTCCTCATGCAGGGCCTCACAGGCCCCTTGGGGGAGCCCCAGGGAGGGTCAGGGCTGGGAAGGGATGGTCCTCAGGGAGTCTTGTCAGGAACGCTTGCCCTTGCTGTCCTTGGAAAGTGGCTGTGGACTCTCTGGCGGGCAGCCAGGCCAGAGCTAGGCCTGTCCCGGTGGGGCATTAGTCATTCCGGAGGCCTGCTTTTCATGCTCATGCCGGCCCTTTCCCTGGGTGCCTTCAAGGGCTGGGCTCTGCTGTCAGGGGCAAATAAATGGGGGAGGAAGTGGGTGTTTGGAAAATCAACCCCTCCTGCTCCTGCCCAGGCCCTTAAAGTATCCCCAGTGCCAGCTTCTGTCCTTGTGTGCCCTCTAGTCCACAGCCCTCCCCTGTCACTGTGACAGGACTGGCCCTGGCCCACCTGGAGGGAGGCGTGTGTTTTGTGTGTGTTATGTGTATGTGTGTTATGTGTGTGTGTGTGTATGTGTGTTGTGTGTGTATATGTGTTGTGTATGTGTATGTGTGTGTTGTGTATGTGTTTGTGTGTGTATGTGTGTTGTGTGTGTATGTGTATGTGTTTGTGTGTTGTGTATGTGTTTGTGTGTGTGTATGTGTGTTGTGTGTGTATGTGTTGTGTATGTGTATGTGTTTGTGTGTGTGTATATGTGTGTTGTGTGTGTATGTGTATGTGTTTGTGTGTTGTGTATGTGTTTGTGTGTGTGTATGTGTCTGTGTGTCTGTGTGTTGTGTGTGTATGTGTATGTGTTGTGTATGTGTATGTGTTTGTGTGTTGTGTATGTGTTTGTGTGTGTGTGTATGTGTGGTGTGTGTATGTGTTGTGTATGTGTGTGTGTGTTTGTGTGTGTGTGTGTGTGCACGCGTATGTGTTGTGTATGTGTGTGTTTGTGTGTGTGTGTGTGTGTGTGTGTGTGTGTGTGTATAAAAAAGAGAGAGAGAGGGAGAGAGGGAGACAGAGAGAAGGTTATTCTACCTTACAAGTCTTTATGAAGCACATCCCTGGAGATACTTTCAAACTGCCTCGCAGAGCCAGGGCCCACCCGTTCAAGCTGCCATTTGGACCCTGGCCCCGTGCTGAAGGCGCAGCCTGCAGCATTTTGGAGGGGAAGGAATCTCTGGTCCAAGGGGAACAGTCTGGAGTGGAAGTCGGTGTCTTGCCCCAGCTCCAGGGAGATACAAAAAACTCTCAAATAGAACCACAGAGGAAAACCTCATGAACAGGAAAAGAAAAAGGGGTTCCTGTCTCCTTTCTGCCAGGATCACGTGTTGCTGAACCAGGCTGTGTCAGGCTCTTCAATGGTGCTTTTGATTCAGGTAACACCAGACCCAAAACATCTGTCTAACCTTAATATGTGATAAAAATGTCTCCCTCTCCCTCCGGAGATCATGTTTCAGGTTCTGGAACTGTTCTGTCAGAATAACAAGCCTGTACAGCAAGCCTATAATCCAATTCTTTTCTATTCTTTTTTTTTTCCTTGCCAAACCCCCAAACTAGGGCACAGTCACTTCCCCTTCAACAGTCTTCCCGGGTGAAAGAACCAGCCCAAAGGACTCGGTTTCCCTGACTTTGAATCCCATGGGTTCATTTGAGGAAGCTGTTTAGGTCTATGGAGAATCCATCAGTTCTGAATTTTAAAATAGTGGAAATTTTCTCGTTTTCATGAGTTCCTTTTGTACGCGTATGTTTTTTTGTTTGTTTGTTTGTTTTGGGGGAAGGCTTCTGTCGTTGAGGTTTCTTCTAATAGTAACCTCATACCTTCATGTTCAGTAAACACCATTAAAATCCTCGGTGGGCTCTGCGAGGCGCCGCTAACCCAACTCAGGAGATGGTAACCTGCAAGTTCAATGTAACGTCACGAGTCTAAGATAAGGGTGCTCAGAGGACGGGCATGTTTCCCAATCTGGGTATTCCAGGAAAACTTCCTGGAATAGGTTACACCTAATCAGGGTCTCAGAGTATAAGAAGTAAGGTGGGAGAGGAATTCCAGGCAAAGAAACTAGTACAAGCCAATTATAGAGAAAAGAGATCCATGTAGTATGTAGGGACACTGTAGACAATTCAGTACTGCAACAGAACAAACAGTGAGGCAGGAGGTGGGTGGATCATAGCACAGGGGATGAGGTAGAGTAGGTGAGAGAAGGTGAGGATATTGGATAGGAGGATATGGGCTGGAGAAACATTTAAGAGACAAAACCAGCAGGATTTGACTATTGAGTGGACATGGGAGGGGGAGAAGTTAGGAAGACTCAAAGGTCTCAGGTGACCAGGTTTTGGGTGACAGGTGGCAGATGATACCATGCCAGAGGAAGAGCTCTTAGGGAATGGTAAAGAAGACAGTGATGCTAGCAGTGGTTCATGTAGCAGTCCATTCTCACGCTGCTGTAAAGATCTACCCAAGACTGGGTGATTTATAAAAGAAAAAGGTTTAATTGACTCAGCTTTGCAGGGGAAGCCTCAGGAAACTTACAATCATAGTGGAAGGGGAAGCAGGCACGTCTTACATGGCAACAGGAGAAAGAGGAGAAAGCAAAGGGGGCAGAGCACCTTATGAAACCATCAGATCTTGTGAGAACTCACTCATGAGAACTGCATGGGGGAAACCACCTCCATGATCCAATCACCTTCCTCCCTCGACATGTGGGGATTACAGGTCTCCCCCTCCACATGTGGGGATTACAATTCGAGATGAAATTTGGGTGGAGACACAGAGCTAAACCGTATCAATCAGTACCATCTAATGAAACTCACTCAGCACCAGGCCCTTCTTTCCGTATCTGCAGGTGTTATCACACTTCATCCTCACCACACCCTGTGAGTCTTGCTGTCATTACCTCCTTTTATCCATGGGGAGTTGAGATGTCATATCCAATGTCACTAAGTTTCAGGGTAGGGACCAGAACTCAGCCAGTGTGACTCAGAGCCTGCGCCCTTAACCCCTGCACCTGAAAGCTCATCACGTTTGGTGGGCTTGAGTTTGTGATAATGTGGTCTCGCACAAGATACCCATGGAGATCTGAGTGTTGGTGTCTGGCCAGCAGGGCCCTGTCTGAGGAAGGGGATCCAGGGGCATCAGCATAGATGGTGAGAACATCTGGGAGGAGCCTGGAGAGTGAGGAGTGTGGGGTTGTTGGTGCTGAAGGAGCAGTGTTGCCAGGAATATCAGTTGGATGCAGCATGAAAGGTGCCCTGGGAGGGAGGTTGAAGAGGGTCTATGTGGCTCAGCAACAAGTGGCCATTGTGTCCTGGGTGTGAGCAGGGTCAGTGGCATCAGATCGAAGGGGTCAGGAGGAGATGGGGGGGCCAGCAGTGTCGATGGACTTTCCGGGTTCCAGGCTGGGAGGGTAGGGAGAGAAACGGGAGCTGGAAGGCTCCAAAGGTAACACGAAGTGTTTGCATTTTTAAGAGAAAGAGACCAAAGTGTGTTTCTAGGTTTGGGAGAGAGAGCCAGCAGGGAGGGGAAGAGGAAGGATAGAAGTGAGGGAGATGCTGATGGAGCTGGTCCTGGAGGGGCCGGCACTGGAGCCCTGGCACCATGTTGCTTGAGCCAGCTCATAAGCATGTCCTTCTCTTCTTGCTATCACGTCACATGGGCTTGGTGGCCTGGATTGTTGAACTGACTTTGTTAAGCGTCCTTTGATATCATTTGACTGCTTGGCAGCAGCTGATACATGGACAATTTCCCTCATACCTGCTTCTGGCTGAGCCTTACTAGAATAACAGTGGACAACAAGGGTCCTGTGGCCAGTGGCCCTAGAGCTTGGTTTCCTCTGTCCCCAGCACCCAGTGGGCTTCAAAGCCTCAGACCTGGCCTTGGATCCTTGGGGCCCAGTGGGGAGAAAGTGGAAGGCCTCCTCTTCTGACTGCAGACCCTGCCTCTGAAGGAGCTGGGATGCCCCTCCATGGCTGTTCAGTCCTGGAAGTGTCCTGCCTGGTGTGATTCCCAGCTCACCTATCTGGGGAAACAGGTGGGGAGAAGGGAAGTGATCCCCTGAAGATAAATGGCAAGCTGTGAGCCTGGGTTGCAGTGAGAATTTGACATCACTGATAGGAGCATTTTCTAAACAGAGAGTCTGATAGGAAGTTACTGGTTCGAATTTATCCTGTAGATTTTTAAGCTTCAACAGTTTGCTCAACCTGCTGCAGGTGTGAATATTAATGGGCAATAGAGTGTGCATGTGTGTGTGCATACACACTGAATGTGGAACTCGACAGTGAAACACAGTGGTTAAGAGCACAGGCTCTGCAGTGAGAGGGCTCTGGCTCCAGCTGTGTCTATTCATGCCTAAGTTATGCCATCTTCATATACTGTAGCTCCTCATCTATAAAATATCTTCATCTTAGTAGTACATAACAATTTAGGCAGGACCCTTTTGGTGGCAAGTCAGAAATCCAACTCACACTGACTAAAGCATAAACAAATTTACTATTGTTCATGTAACAGAAAAGTCTAGGGATATATTAGATAGCAGGCGTCAGGCATGGCTGGTTCCAGGGGCTCCAACAAAGTCATTATCAGTTTATCTCTGTCTTATCTCTCAGCTCTGCTTCCCTCTTTGTTGCCTTTGTTCTCAAGTGGGCTCCCCTGGTGCAAGATGGCAACCAGTAGCAGAGAGGGCCATGTGCATCCTCATCTGCAGTGAAGGTCTAGGAGCGAAGCTCACTGGCCTCAGGAGCATCCTGAAGCTGCCCATGAGCCAATCATTATGGCCAGGGAGGTGGAGCTGGTTGTCTGGTCAGGCTGATGATCCCTGCCCTTCCTGGGGGTCCGCCCCCCAGCAGTGGAAGTAGGAAGGGTATTATTGAAAAGAAAGAGGGCGTTTATTTCCACAAGAAGGGGCAGCACAAACAATGCAACTCACCACACTTACTGGTTGGCACTGTTTGGAGGATGAAATGAGTTAAAATACATGCAAAGGTCCCAGCACACTGCCTGGCACATGTAAGTTCTGAATAAATGGTATCTCTCAATATTGTATTAGTGTTATTAGACAATGATGATGATGATAGAGTGCCTGTTTAGAGAGGAAAAACTGGCCATGCTAAGCCTATGTCCCAGATGTCAGCACTCAGCAGCTCAGAGGATGCTCCTAAAGCCTTCCTGGAAGAAGAATGGTCCCCTCTCTCTGCCATGTCAAGACTCCAAGGGGCTGGGCCTGGAGGACAGACCCAGAAGGAGTAGCTCCAATCAAACCGATTTTTCATTTATTGCTTCATTCATTCAGTTTTCTTTTTTAAATTTTTATGGGTACATAGTAGGTGTATATATTTATGGAGTACATGAGATCTTTCGATACAGGCATGCAATATATAATAATCACATCAGAGAAAATGGGGTATCTATCACCTGAAGCATTTATTCTTTCTTTGTGCTACAAACAATCCAATTATCCTCTTTTAGTTATTTTTGAATGTGCAATAAATGATTGTTGACTGTAGTCGCCCTGTTGTGCTATCAAATACTAGATCTTATTGATTCTGTCGAACTATACTTTTGTACCTGGTAACCATCCCCACTTCCCCTCCCTCCCCACTACCCTTCCTAGCGTCTGCTGACCATCACTGCACTCTATCTCCATGAGTTCAATTGTTTTAAATGTTAGCTCCCACAAATAAGTGAGAACATGGGACATTTGTCTCTCTGTGCCTGGCTTATTCCACTTAACATAATGTCCTCCAGTTCCAAGTTATTTTTCTTTCTTGAATACCTACTGTGTGCCAGGCACTAAGCATGAATATTGCAGCAAGCAGAACAGTCTTTGCCGTTCTGTCCCAGAGCATAGAGTCTGGTGGGAGCCGACGGGTGTTCACTAAGAGAACAAGAAGGAGCTCCTGACTGTGTCCAGTAGTGATGGGTACCACACAGAACAGAAGGGCGGGTCCTGGGTGTGTGTGGGAGCGAGGTGAAAATGGAAGGTGTGCAGCGGTCTCCCTGGAGCTGACTTGCAGGCTGATAGCAAAGTCTTATGAGAGCATTTTTTGTTTCGATCAAGCACGTGGCTGCCCACCGACCTGAACACTTGAACCCACTGCTCAGCACGTCCTTTCCCTGTAGGGAGGGGAGACCGTTTGGGTGGAACCAGATCATGGCGACAGAGGCCCAGGGATCGGCCTGGGGTTAACTGGGTGATGCTCCCGGTGCCTCGAGGAGCCCCTTGGTCAGGCTGCCAGGCCGCTCTTTAGACCTCTGGATTCTGCCTGCTTGCCCCACACAGGGTTGTTTCACCAGCAGATCGGGGACTTCAGGCCTCCCAGTTTGTGACTGCCCCCTGCCCCCACCGTGGGACTGCCTAGCCTGTGTGCCTTTCTGGTCCTCTGGCATCCCTTTGCTCATTCTCTTTCACTTCTCCCTGTTTCCACCCTGCCTTTTTCAACCCACTGTCCCTGGGGGGCTCCAGAACCCTCCTGTCTCATCCGTCTCCTCTAGGTGTCCAGATTTAGCCACTAAAAATACAGGCTAAGTAAGTTTGAGTTTCAAATAAACGGCCAATACATTTTTAGTCGAAGTATGTCTCCATTCATTTACATGGGACATACTCTACTGAAGCATTATTTCTTATCTGAAATTTGCATTTGCCTGCTGTCCTGTATTTTACCTGGCAACCCTGCACCCTCCCTACCATCCCCATGCCTCAAGCCAGTTAGCTTGGGAAGAATGCTGGTGCTCATTACCACCCCCCCCCCCCCACCTTTTTTTTTTTGTTTTTGGTGATGGAGTTTCTTTCTTGTTGCCTGGGCTGGAGTGCAATGGCACGATCTCAGCTCATTGCAACCTCTGCCTCTCAGGTTCAAGTGATTCTCCAGCCTCCCGAGTAACTGAGATTACAGGCATGCGTCACCACACGTGGACAATTTTTGTAGTATTAGTAGAGATGGGGTTTCCCCATGTTGGCCAGGCTGGTCTTGAACTCCTGACCTCAGGTGATCCACCCGCTTCGGCCTCCCAAACTGTTGGGATTACCGTGGTGAGCCACCGCTCCGTATCCATTCCCCCTTCTTTTAAAGCCCCTCCTGGGCTTTTATTTGTCCTTTAAACATTTTTAGCTTAAAGAAAATACAGTTTTTATTTTGAGATAATTGTATATTCTCATGCAGATTCACATAGAGGTCCTCTATACACTTTA
Source organism: Theropithecus gelada (assembly GCF_003255815.1). NCBI lineage: Eukaryota > Metazoa > Chordata > Mammalia > Primates > Cercopithecidae > Theropithecus > Theropithecus gelada. Next base: position 7,297,815 of record NC_037688.1, on the reverse strand, counting down.
CCCTGTTTCTCCCAACAGTAGCATCTTGCAAAACTAGAGTACAATATCACATCCAGGATATTGACATTGATACAGTCAAGCTACAGAACATTTCCGTTGCCACAAGAATCCCTCCTGTTGCCCTTTTATAGCCATAGACAACTTCCCTCCTACCCAGCCCTTCCATAACCCTTGGAAACCACTACTCTTTTCTCTGTTTCTATAATTTTATCATGTCAAGACTGTTATATAAATGGAATTGTATATAAGTTTTCGTTATTTTGGGGGTAAATTCTCAAGAGTGCAATTGCTAGGTCTGTAGTACTTGCATGGTTGACTTTTTAAGAAATTGCCAGACTGTTTTCCAGAGTGGCCGTGCCATTTTACATTCCCACCAGCAATGTAGGAAAAGTCACATTTCTCTACATTCTCACCAGCATTTGTTCTGTCACTATTTTTTTATTTTAGCCAATCTGATAGTTGCAATGTGATATCTCATTGTGCTTTTAATTTTCATTTTCCTAATTGCTGATGATGTTGAACATCTTTTCATGGGCCTATTTGCCAGCCATTGTTCCTCTTTGATGAAATGTTCCCTTCATATATTTTGCCCATTGTCTAATTGGATCATTTGCTTTTTTACCACTTAGTTTTGAGAGTTCTTCATATATTCTAAGTACTAGTCCTTTGTTAGATATGTGGTTAGCAAATATTTTTCCCAGTCTGGAGCTTGTCATTTTATCTTGAGGAGCTTTTGCAGAATACAAGTTTTTAATTTTGTTTAATTAGATTTGTCGATTTTTCCTTTATGGATTATACCTTTGGTGCAAAGATTTTCTCCTATTGTTTTTTCCTGAAAGTTTTATAGTTTTATATTTCACATTTTAGGCCATGGTCCATTTTGAGTTAATTTTTATATACAATATAAGACTTAGGTTGAGGTTTTTTGTTTTTGTTTTTATTTTTGCCTATGAATGTCCAGTTGATCCGGTATCATTTGATGAAAAGGCTATCATTCTTCTATTGAATTGCTTTGTTTGTTTGTTTTTAGAGACAAGATCTTACTCTGTCGCCCAGGCTGGAGTGCAGTAGCATGATCATAGCTCACTGTAGCCTTGAACTCCCGGGCTCAAGCAATCCTCCTGCCTCAGCACCAACTTCCCCCCTAAGAAAATAGCTAGGACTACAGGCATAGGCCACCACATCCGGCTAATTTTTAAATTTTTTGTGGAGAAGGATCTCACTATGTTGCCCAGCTGGTCTTGAACTCCTGGCTTCAGGCAATCTTCTTGCCTCAGCTTTCCAAAGCACTGGGATTACAGGCATGAGCCACATGGTCCAGTCTCTCCATTGAATTGTTTTTGCACCTTTGTTAAATATCAGTTGGGCATATTTCTGTGGGTCTGTTTCTGGGTTCCACTGATGTATGTGCCTATCCCTCTGCCAAATACAATATAGTCTTGATTACTATAGCTATAGAATAAGTCTTGGAATTGAATAAGCTGATTCCTTCTTTATTGATTGTCTTTTTCAAAATTGTTGCTATCTAGCTCTTTTTGCCTTTCTATATATATCTTAGAATAATCTTGTCTTATATCTACAAAAATTCTTGCTGTAATTTTGACTGGAATCATGTTAAATGTGTATATTGATTTGGGGAGAAATGACATCTTTACTGTCTTGCGTCTTCTAATCCATTAACATGGTATGTCTCTCCATTTATTTAGATCTGTGATTTCTTTCATCTTTTTATTTTTAGTTTTCAACATCCTAATTTGGTACAGATTTTGGTAGATTTATCTAATTATTTTAATTTTTTGAGCAATTATAAATGGTATTGCATTTTTAATTTCAGTGTTCATGTGTTTATTGCTAGTACATAGAAATACAGCTGGTTTCTGAAGTTCATTTTTAAAAATATTGCTTGACTTTGCACAACTTAGTTGTAGGAATTTTTCTGCAGATTCTATGGGATTTTCAGCATAGACAATCATGCCATTAATAAATAGGGACAGTTTTATTTATTTCTTAACTATCTGTATGCCTTTTACTTCCTTTTCTTGCCTTCTTGCCCTGGCTAGACCTACTGGCACTATGCTAAGAGTAGAGAGAGTGGGTATGTTTGCCTTATTTCTGATCTTAAGGGGGACAACATTCAGTCTTCTATTATTAAGTAAAATAACAGCTATAGGTTTTCTTTGTAGATAATCTTTATCAAGTTGAGGAACTCCCCCTCTATCTAAGGGTTTATTTATTTATTTATTTTTTATACCATGAATGGGTGTTGGATTTTGTCAAATGTCTGGAGTTTTTGTCTTTTTTTTTTTGTACCTAATGTGAGACCATGCAATTTTTTAAGTCCATTAATATGGTGGATTCTATTGACCAGTTTTCAAATATTGAGTAAGCCTTGCATCGTTGATATGTATATCTCATTTGGTCTTGGTGTATACTTCTTTTTATATATTGCTAAATGCTATTTGCTTATTCTTTGTCAGGGATTTTTGTATCTGTATTTATGAGGGATATTGGTCTGAAGTTTTATTCTTGTCCTGTCTTTGATTGGGGTTTTGGTATAGGGCAATATTAACTTACTGCAATAAACTGGGAAGTGCCCTTTCCTCTTCTGTTTTCCGAAAGATATTATATAATGAAGGCTTCAGAACAAAAAATTAGCAAGTGAGAAAAGAACATTAAACAATGATAAAGGGGTCAATCTACCAAGAAAATCTTAAATATGTATGCACCAAACAACAGAACTGCAAAATATGCTAAGCAAAAGCTAATAGAGCTGACAGGAGAAAGAGACATATCCACAATTATACTAGGAAACTTTGGAACCTTTCTCTCAATGACTGATAGGACAACTAGGCGGAAAATCAGAAAAGATACAGAAGAACTCAAAATCATTGACCAACAGGATCTAGTAGACATTTATAGAACACTCCACCCAACAATAACAGAATGCACATTTTTTTTCAAGTGTGCAGAGAACAAATACCAAGACAGATCATATCATGGGTCATAAAACAAATGTCAACATATTTAAAATAACTGAAATCATATGTAGTGTTTTTTCCTATCACAATGGAACCAAACTAGAAACTAGTAACAGAAAGGTAGGAATACCTCCAAATGATAGGAACTATATAACATACCTCTAAATAATCATGGGTCAAAGAGGAAGCTCACGGGAATTTTTTAATACACTGAACTGAACAAAAAATAAAATACAACATGTCAAAATTTGTGGGACACAGCTAAGTAAAGGCTAAGAGTGAAATGTGTAGCAATAAATGCTTAGTAAAGAGAAAAAGTCTCAAATCATTAATTAAGCTTCCACCTCAAAGATCTAGGAAAAGATCAAGATAAACATAGAACAAGCAGAACGCAGAAAATAATAAGATTAAGATCAGATACTTGAAACAGAAAACAGTAAAACAAAATTGAAAATCAATTAAACAAACAGGTGGTGTTTTAAAAGATTGATAAAATTGACAATTCTTTTAAGAAAACAAAAAAGAGAGAAGACACAAATTACCAATATCAAGAATGAAACTGAGGATATCACTACAGACACTACAGACATCAAAAGGATAATAAGGGAATAATACTATGAAAAATTCTACATACATAGATTTGATAAGTTAGATGAAATGATCTAATTTCTCAAAAAATACAAACTACCGGAATACACGTAATGAGAAATAGATATTTTGAATAGTCCTATTGAGGAAATGGAATTCATAATTTAAAACTCCCTGTAAAGAAATCTCTAGACCCAGGTGTTTTACTGGATAAATCTAACGAATGTTTGAAGAAGAATCAACACCAGTTCCACATATGGTCTTTTTGTTTATTTCAATCAATGTTTGCAAGATATATCCTTTTGCATTCTTTTACTTTCAACCTGCCAGCATTGTTATATTTTAAGTGAGTTTTTTGTAGACAGCACATAAGTGAGTCATTTTCCTCCCAGTCTGCCAATCTCTGTCTTTTAATTAGTATATTCAGGTTATTTATATTTATGTTGTTAATGATATGTGAGAGCTTCAGTCTGCCATTTTATATTTTATTTTCTGTTTTTCATTTCTGGTTTTCTTTTTTCCTTCCTGTGACTTACTTGAACGTTTTTAAGAATTTCATTTTGGTTTATCTGTAGTGTTTTCATTTCTTGATACAGCTTTTTATCATGATTACTGTAGGTATTATATTAAATACACATAACTTATCAAAGACTACTGGTGTCATAATCTTACCAGTTCAAGTGAAATGTAGAAAAGTTATCTCCTGTAGGTCCCTTTACTCTTCCCTGCTTATAATTGTCTTAACTATTTCTTCTGCATATATTTAGTACTACATCAGACAGTATTAACATTTTACATTAGACATCAAACATACTTTAGAAAACTCAAGAAGAGAAGGGAAATTAGTGGTATCTACAGTGTAATTTCCCTACCATGTTCTTTCTTACTACCTAAGGTTCCAATCATTTCCTCTCTGTTTAGAAAACTTTCCTTTAACCATCCTTTTTAGGGTGATTCTGCTGGTGACGCATTCTCTTAGTTTTCTTTTATCTGAGAATATCTCAATTTTCCCTTGATTCTTGAAGGGCATTTTCACTGGATGTAGAAGAACTCTGGGTTGACAGTCCTTTTTTATTCAGCAGTTGAAAAATGCTCTGCCACTTCCTTCTTGCCTCCATGGTTTCTAATGAGAAATCTGCTGTCATTCGAATTATTTTTCCACTATATATAAGGTGTCATTTTTTTCTCTAGCTGCTTTCAATATTTTTCCCCGTCCTGGAGTTTTCAGGAGTTTGAATATGATGTGTCTTAGTGTGGATTTCCTTGTGTTTATTCCTTTTGAGTTTCACTCAGCTTCTTGAATACATCTGCATCTCTTGCCAAATTTGGGAATTTTTCAGCCATCACTCTTTTGAGTACATTTTCAATCCTCCCCTCTTTTTTTTTTTTTTTTTTTTTTTTTAAATCTCCTTCTGGGACTTGAATCACAAAAATGTTGTAGTCCCGCAGGCCCCTGAAACTCTGGGTGATTTTTCTTATTCTATCTTCTATTTCACTGATTCTTTTTTTCTCTCCTCTCTTCTGCTGTTAGGCCTATTCATTGAGTTTTAAGATTTTCTCCTTTATCCATTTCTAAAATTTCCATTTAGTGCCTCCTTGTATCTCCTATTTCTTTGTCAAAACTATCTAGGTCTTTGCTAGACTTGCTTTTTTTTCCATTTGTTTCAAGGATGATCATAATTGTTTATTGACGTAATTTTGTGGTGGCTCCTTTAAACTCCCCATTAGATAATTCCAACATCTCTGTCATTTTGATTTTGGCATATATTGATTGACTTTTTTTGCCATTGAGTTTGAGATCTTCTTGTTTCTTGGTAGGATAGACGATTTTTAAATTGAAATCTTTATGTATTACATAATGACACTGTGGATCTTATTTAAACCCTCCTTTGACCCCACTCCAGTGCAGAAGGGGTGCAGATGCCATCTTGCTACTGCCAGGTGTGGGCAGAATTCCAGGCTCATTTCCTCCCTAGGTCTCTACTCATACCTCTCTGAGCAGTCATGGTAGGAATGCCTCATTTCTGCTCTCCACATGGTCTCCACTATACCAGGAGGATGGGTTGGAGTACTTGCTCCTGTTGGGTAGGAGGGGAGTCCAGGCTCCCCATGTGGTCTCTACTGACACCATGGGGAGAGGCCTTGTTACTGCCCAGCAAGTATGACTGGCTTGGCTCCCTGCTAGGGTTTCTCTGACACCACATTAACAGGGATGGGAAGAGTGCCTCATTATAGCCTTGCCAGCATGGGAGTCTCAGATCTCCATTCAGCCTTTGCTGGAGTGGATGGTGGTGGGGTCACAGTTTTCTTCTGGGGGGTTTGCCTGGAGCAGAGCTATTATTGTCTAAAAGTTTTCTGTTTTGCCAGGCAAAAATCTTTCCTGGTTCTTTGGCTAGAGAGAGTGGGCTTTGGTTAAAGCTTAAAACAAAATCCTTGTTGGTGTTTCTGGGCTGCCAGTTTTGTCAGCTCCTAGTCTGGGATATATGAAGCAAAAAGCAGACCCAGGGTCCTCACCACTGTGTCACTCCTTGGGTCCCTGGCTGATCTGCCTTCTTCTCTCTGCCTTTCTGAATCTTCTTCTGTTTCTTTCGTATATAGTGTTCAGGGTTTTAGTTGTACTTAGACAGAGGAATAGGGAATAGTACGTCTATGGGAGTGATCTGGAAGTAGCACAGGCAACTGAGAATCTCCATAAACATTGTTTTATTCCACAGCAACTTCTGTGCTAGCTTGTAGGACTCAGGGTGCAGAAATTGGAGCTAAGAGTTTGAGGGCTTGAGCTCAGGCCCCTCCTCCTTCCCTCTCTCCTCCTCTTCTGACTCACCTGGTGGCAGTTGTAAATCAAGCCTAGCAGTAAACGTTGATACTAACAGTCCCTTGTTCTTGTGCCAGCATTGCTTTTTATTTTCTTCCATCCGATGGTCCTTCTCACTCTGGTTTTATCCTCCTAGGAGCTGATGAGGTAGACAAGCTGGGGTGGGGTCCCACCTGACATATCAGATGGGTGCACTCATAGTGTAGACCAGGAGCTGGGCAAAGGTGGGGCATTATTAGTGCTTGGGGATTGAGGGGAAAATCACTGATCCAGTGTTGAAGACACGGGGTGGTAGAATGATCTCCAGTCATTCATGCCTAGGGCTAAAAGCTGTCATGGGAGTTGGGAGGGGCAGACGGAAATTCCACTGGCCATATGGTGGTCTTGTCCTTCAAAGGAGGACAGCTCTCGCACTAACACCACTTCTCCCAACTGGGCATCTTGAGCCCCCTCCCCTCATTCCCACAGGCAGGGCCTCAGGAAGCTGTAGTGGAATTGTAGCATTTGGATGGATAATGGAAAGGGGTGGATGTTTCTGAGATTTCGACGCAAATAAAAACATGCCAGATTGTTTTTGAAGCATCAAATGCAAATTGTCAACATGAACATATTTCTGGACTTAACAGTTGAATGTGTGAATTAATTATGGGCCTATTACGATGCAGAATGATCCTTACTTTCATATGACTAAAACAACCCCATTACTCAACCCTTTCACTTTGGGAAGAGGATTCCGTGGGCTGCTCTTTTAAAGTTGCAGGAGCGGATAGAAATCAAGAAGCTCCGTGACACAAACCCAGCTTCTTCAGTTTTGATGATCTGCCCCCAGAATCTGGGTTAGGATTGGATTCCCATCAAACATCAACATACACAGTAAAGAACCCATAGCTTTGGGAAAAAGGTAGTCATTTCTACTGATAACACAAATCCTTAATGGATGCTAAAGTTGAGGTCCTCCGTCCATGCTGGGCTTAGTTAATCTTCTTATGTTTATGAACTCTAAATTCTGTGGCCTGTTATGCAGGGCTGCAGTGAGCCACAAAAGGCACCCTTCACTACGTAAGGACCCCCAGAAATGCTCTCCTGAGTGGGGTTTGCATGAAGGGTTTGTCCTAAGGCCTGCTTCCTTAAAGGAAAAACAAAGCAACAACTCACTAATCACCTGTGTGAATGAAGGACCTTGACTCTCTCAGCTGTCAAGATCTGTTTTACAAAACAACAACAACAACAACAACAACAAAAACAAAACATTTAACATTTCGCCATAAAACATTTTGGGGCTTGGCTCTGCAGCATGAGGATGAGAATCTGGGTTCAGACGTCTGGCTCTGTCTCCTTCTCCTGGGGCAGTGCTTCTCTTTCTCCTGGTGACCTCTCTCTGCACACCCCCACCCCGTGGGCTCTGCTCTGGTTCCAATGGCCTTCGCACGGCTTGCATGGTCCCCACTTCTCTGCTTGGAGGCTTGGGAAGCCTTGTTTCAGGGCTGGCAGGAGCATTACTCAGTCAGTTAAAGGAACAAATAAGTGAAAAGATAGTTAGAATGTTCCTCGCTGTGTTCTCACCCATCCCAGGGCCCCTGTGATCACTGTGCACCAAGGTATCTGTGTCAGGACACCTTAGCTGGTGTGCACCAGTACCACTGTACTGTTTGATAAAATGTTCATATGCTTTCCAACCACCTAGCAAAGAGTTTCTGCACTGAGACCCCTGTCCGCAGGTTCTCCCTCTGGGACCTGGGCCCCCTGGGCATCCGCAGCACTTGAGGGGATAACCTGCAGTCCATCAGGGCTACCACACCACTCCCTTGGATAATTCAGGTTGGTGGGGACGCTGCTGCACCAGTTGTTGAAACATTCTGCATATCAACCTTGCTTGTTACCCTATTTTCTACTCTTTCTGTCCCTCCACTCCTCAGCAAGCGTTACTGAATTCTAACCCTGGGCTTGGCATGACACCGTCTCCTCGCTCTTAAGCTGGCTTCTCTAGGTCTAGCATGTGTCTTCCCAGTCACTTACCCCCATGCCAGGCCCCTTCTGTGCCTGTGCTGTTGGTGGGCATTACAGATGTTTCTTCTTACTGCACAAGAGAGAGTCTAAGAGAGGACTTAATTTTGCTCTAATTCTAACCCCAAAGGATGGGACTTTCCCATAGGAAGGTGACTCCTACCTGTCCTTCCGCAGTTTTCGCTCTGTTTACAGTTTGATGACAGTTGCTTGCTTCTCGTGACATCCTCAGAGCTGCAATGACAACGGCACCGGCTGTAGGTGCACGCGGCTGTGACAGCGGCCCCCCTCTTTCTGCTCAGCCCCTGTTGCATTCTTATCACGAAGTCTTGATGACTCCGGACTCTGTGTTTGGCTGGTGCTTTTCTCATTCGTCCCATCACAAGGTAGAGGTTGGGGAAACACCTGTCCCGGGAATCTGCTCCTCGTGTTTTCAGTTTGGAAAGTTTTGTCATTAGCACATCCGCTCCTTGTTTCACAGCCTGTTGGCCTCTGCTGATCAGCAAGCTGAAACTGACACTTGTCGGTCAACCACTGCCTGCCAGTGACCACGGGGTCTTGGGAATGACTCCACTTTTCAGAGTGGCAGTGTCTTAATAAGTGAGGCACATGCGGGAAGCCACCTCGCCCAGCTCACAGTCTTCGGGGCTGGTGCAGGGCCGGGGCTTCATTTATTTAAAAATAGTATTTTAATTCTCTCGAGGGAGGGTCTGCTCTCTCTCAGAAGTGGGCCTGAGTGTCTGTTCTGAGGAATGGAAGGAAGTGGGATGGGCTTGGTTCTCTTTTAGGAGGCTGAGTTGGAGTTCCCTCTTTGTTAGGAGTAGTGCCTAGAAGGGGCTTGCTGCTCTGTTGAAGCCAAGGAAAAGATCGAAGCTTCAGGACTAAGTGGTCCATTTTACTTATCCGGAAACTGAGGCTTTGAGAGGGACAGACACTTTCCTGAGGTCACACAGCTGGCCAGAGGATGGGATGGATGCAAACCAGGTATCCTCACGCCCAAGTTCCATCTCATTCAATAAGTATTTAATGAATGAGAGAAGAGATGGAACTTGGGTGTGAGGAGGCCTGGAAATCTGGGTAGCCAACAAGTATCCTCCATCCCCAGGGTTTGTATCTTCAGGTAAGTCTGGGAAATTCTGGTTGATACTACATCTGCTGGTGGTGGGACCTGGAGCTCAGTGGGAACCTGGGAGCTGGGACTTTGGGACCCAGTGGGCCAGACCCAGGGCCAGGACTATTTCTGGAACCCTCAGTACCCTTGGCAAGAGGAGAAGAGTCAGCTGTTTTGGGCATGGAAGCCAATACATTAAGCCAGGCAGCATCCAAGGCAAAAGTTGAAAGTGATAATACATTTCCCCCTTTCCTCTGGGGTGTGATTTATTTTTCTTTCAACTGTTTCTTTGCATTCTGATTCTGCCCTCCGAGGATCTGGTGATGTGGACAGGCTGGGGTCTGGATGGGACAGTGTCCAGCTTTCATCACACCAGTAGGGACAGTGGTCATGGCAGCCCAGGAACGGGGTGGACGCAGCAGGCTTCTTGGTGTTTGGTGGTTGGACACAGGGGCAGAGCAATGCAAAATTCTGAGCCTTGTGGATGGGAGAAGAATCTCAGGTTGCAGGACCAGATGGCTAGACTGGAAGTTGGGACAGGGGCAGAGGGAGCAGGGATTGCACTGACCGTGATTGTGCATCCCTCAAAAAAGCTGAGCTCTTGCACAAACCCAGGATGCCCCTTTTATGGATACAGAAATAGAGTGAGATTTAGGAAACCTGCTGAGGTGATGCAACTATTTAATATTGATGGAGACTAGAAACGAGGCCACTAGATCACTGGTTCTCAAACTGCAGTGTGGCAGTGGTGTGTTCAAGGCAGGTGCCTGTGGGCCACCTAGATGGGGGTGGGCGGCGCCCTGCTCTGTTCTGTTCTGTGAAGGTTTCGCTGGAAAGTTCTGTCCTGGACCATTGTGCCACTATCAGGGCTAGGGGAGGGGTGGGTTAGGTCTGTCCTGGAGGGTGACTGTGGCCAGTCTTCAGCCCTCTGCGACCCCAATGGTGAGGATACTCTCTCACAGGTGGCTGGGCAGATGTGATGAAATGTCAGTGGCTGTGGGTGCTTCGAGAGGTCTGGGTTGAGAGACAGTGGTGAGGGGCCCGGGTGCCCGCCAGTGGGGTACCAATGGTGACCCTGTTTGCTGCCTGCCTGTGCATATTCTCCGGCCTGCTTTCTGTTGCTTATCCAGTGCCACAACCAGCTCAGACACCGGTATCGTATGAGAACACCCAAGGGCCTTTCGTCTCAAAGGGGCTCCTGCTATCAAAAGCTTCTCCCTGTATCAGGGCTTGGCTTTAGAGATTTCTGGCATCCTTGTGCCCTTGCCTGTCCCCAGGGCTCTCCAAGCCCTGCCCCTGCTCCTGGCAAGCCATAAGGGGACCGCTTGGAGGATGAGGAAGGAGGCTATTTTCTTACTTTTGGTATAAATTATTCGGGCATGGCTCTGGTACTCTCAGACATGGAAGAAAGATCGGCTGTATAATTTGTGGGACCTGATGCAAAATGAAAATGTGGGCTGTATGTCAGAAAATGATTAAGAATTTCTAGGCCAGGCGCGGTGGCTCACGCCTGTAATCCCAGCACTTTGGGAGGCCGAGGCGGGTGGATCACCTGAGATCAGGAGTTCCAGACCAGCCTGGCCAACATGGTGAAACCCCGTCTCTACTAAAAATACAAAAATTAGCTGGGCGTGGTAGCAGGCGCCTGTAATCCCAGCTACTTGGGAGGCTGAGGCAGGAGAATCACTTGAACCTAGGAGGCAGAGGTCACAGCAAGCTGAGATCACGCCACTGCACTCCAGCCTGGGGGACAAGAGTGAGACTTCATCTGAAAAAAAAAAAATATAGACAGTGACAGTAGGGTATAAAACCATATGCTGGGCTTTTCTAAATTCAGGAACCTATGTAACTGCATGTATTACACGTTCTTGAAGCCAGTGCTGTGTGGAGGCAAGATTCTTTGAGTGACAGGAACCCCACAGGACACAGGACTGCAGGGTATGGTTGTGCAGGTTGTCTACTGCACAACTCTAGGGGACACCATTTACACTGTGGTCCATGGCGGCCCTGCCAGAGATCACTGCAGCTGGCCCCTGGTAGTGACAGTGATCCAGAACTTTGGGACAGAGAGGCTGCTTGGTGATGGGCTGGTGTCCTCCCATCCAGACTCTTTTCTCACACCAGTGTTTCGGAACCTCCTCCTCCCATCCTCCCTTTCTCCTTGGCATTTCAGGGACACGTTTCTCTGAGAAACCGAGGTGCCAGGGCTCCACGCGGGCGCTGCTGGGGAAGCTTCCGCTCCTCAGTGCTGATCGCCCGCCGGCAGCTCCGCTGTTAACCTTTGGGGTTTGCTCACAAAATAGAAACTCTCTTTGTAGGTCAGTTTGTCAGTAATTTTGGCAGCCGCGGGGCCACTGAGGGAATGAGGCTTGGTTCCCACTTGTCTCTTGTGCTCGGTTTGGAGACTTTTGCAGAGCCCTTCCCTGGGAGGAACACTCACCCCTGCCGGAAACAAGAGCCGGTTTTCTCTGACCTGGTTTTGAATCGGCAGGAGCAATTCCTGCATGCTGGAAACGCATGGCTGCTGAGAAGGAATTTGTCCATACCCAGTCTGTGCCCTGGGCCTGAGGCTGGAGCCCAGGCACTTGTTTTCCTGAGTAGGAGGCACTTGGATGGGACTGCTGGGTTTTATACTCCTGCTCCCACATTAGGCGACCTGGAGGAATCTGCTGAAACTGACCCCCACCCAAAACTCGCTGAGTGTGCCCGGGTCTACGGATACCTTCATGACCTGCCAGCCGACCCACTTGGTTCTGTGCAGCCCCTCCTGACCTTCACCCCCACCCTCAGCCTGGGCTGCCAAGGCTGTGGACATCTTCTATTGTGAAACCCTCCCAATGCAGAACAGATGAGGAGGGCCTCCTCACACTCTGCCTTCCAGGGGCTGGCAGCAAAACTGAGGGCGTGGGAAATTAGGCCATGAGCAGCCTGGGGAGGACTGGTTGTCAGAACAGCCATCAGGGAGTGCTGAAGAAGTCAGGAGGCCTTCCTGGCAGAGGCAGTGATGAACTGGTCTCCAGCCCTCTCTCTGTTATTTCAGAGCTTCCAGGGAGTCAGATTCAGAACAGAGGATCTCTGGTCCAGGACAGGAAGCTGGGGAGCCTAGGCTGGGATAGCTTTATGGCTCAGACATGTAATGACACCCAAACAGTAATTGAGCACCAACTGTATGCAAGACCCAGTGCTGGGACCAGAGTTAAGTCAGAGCTGGAACAAGTCTCCACAGCCAAAATTGAGGTTTATAGGAAAGACTCCAGATCACCTAGAGAGATGAGGGTTGTGTGTCAAGGAGGAAGAGGAGGGCTCAGGGTCTTGAGGAACAAGCCCCTGCCTGAGGCTGCCCTTCTGTTTCCTCCACCCTGGCTCCTGCTTCCTCTAGGAAGACAGGCTGGGAGGATGCTGTCCAGCTGCGGCTGTGTTCCTGAGCACCGCCTGCAGGTCCCAAGGCTGAGGGGGGACCACAGGCTGACTGAACCCGGAGAGAAGCCTGCAGCTCTCCCAGGCTCACTTGCTGTGCTGCGCAGACCCCTGTGTCATTGATGTTGCATGTTTACAGAGAGCGCTGCCTTTTATGTGAACGAGCCGCAGCCTGGACTCCAGCCTGTCCCCACCATGTGCCTTGTGACCTTGAGCGAGTCATTCCCCTTCTGGGATCCACACTTCAACAATACCAGGGCTGAATTGGAGTAAGGAGCATTTCACAATGTTAACCAGGTTCCCTTCCTGTGGGAAGTTTCCGAGTTTTAACACGATAATAACAACAGTAATATTGATCCCAAACGAGTATATAGCACTTACATGCCAGGCCCTGTTCTAAGCACTTAATTCTCACATCAGCCCCAAAGGGATACCCCTATTCTTATTCTCTCCATTTATAGATGGGGAAATTGAGGAATACAGAGGCAAAGTGGCCTGCCCAAGGTGACACAGCCAGCGGGTGTCAGAGCCAGGATGGGAACCCAGGTGGTATGGCTGTGGAACCCATGTGCCTCACCACTGTGCCAAATTGCCCTCAATTTGGAGCATCTACCTAGAGGGAACCAGGTTCTCCAGGAGACCCTTTTAGTCTGTCGTCAGCACATGGGCCCTTCTGAATCCTTGAATGCCTTGTCTAGTCTCAGACAAGGATTTTGTTCCAACCTCCATATTCCCACCAATGTGGACTCCCGTGGAGTTGCAGAGATTAATAGTCCCCATTTCTTCTTTTTTCTCCTTCTTTATAAACATCATATCAGAGAAATTCTCTGATGATCCATCCACCCGAGAACCCCCTCACTAAGGCAGCTGAGTATTAAGGGGAAATTCGTGAAATGAAGTTTGGAGGCCGCCGGCCGGGCTGAAGCCCGTCCTGAGTGACGGTGATTTATTTCGGCAATGTGGTAGTCATTAGTATCTTTGGTGTCGGAGCCGGAGCACTCACTCTGGCCTGGGTCTGTGGCCGAGGGAGCCTTCGGGGCCATTACGAGCTAATGGCGCAGTGTGGGCAGAGGAGGGCTGCAGTCAATCTTGCTGCTGGCGGGTAATAAACGTCAGCCGGCTCCTTCCTGCTCCCCACGAGAGAGGGGAGGCCATGGCGCATGGTTCCCTGCTGGGCCTCGTCTCCCCTTGCTGTGGGGGCCCTTCCTATCACTTTTTGCCTTGGAAGACTGAGACCAAGAAGTTGCCCAGAATTGTGCCTATCTGACCCCGAGTCTAGAAGTGTGAGGTTGGTTAGAGGGCTCTTGGTTCTGCTGGCTTGGCTTTGGGGTGTCTTCCCACAGGGCTGCACCAATTCTTCGCATCCTGTGGGGAGAGCTGCCCAAGTGAGGGTCCTTGCTGCCTCCACAACTTGGGAGGATCTGTCCCTCTTGCCCCCTTTTATTTTATTTTTAAAATTTTTATTTATTGATTTATTTTTTAGAGACAGAGTCTTGCTCTGTCGCCCAGGCTGGAGTGCAGTGGTGTGACCTCAGCTCACTGCAACCTCCGCCTCCAGGGTTCAAGCCACTCTCCTGCCCCAGCCTCCCGAGTAGCTGGAATTACAGGCATGCACCATCAAGCCTGGCTAATTTTTGTATTTTTAATAGAGACGGGTTTCACCATGTTGGCCAGGCTGGTCTCAAACTCCTGACCTCAAGTGCCTCAGCTTCCCAAAGCGCTGGTATTACAGGAGTGAGCCACCATGCCTGGCCTCTTGCCCCTTTTATTTGAGGCTTAACTTACATACAGTGAAGGGCTCAGATCTTATGGTGTTGTGTGATACAGTTTTACAAGTGTGTACACCTGTGTAATCAGCACCCACATCAACAAATTGAGCACTTCCTCCCCACCAGCAGTTTTCTTCAGGCTTCCTTCTAGCTGATACCCCTGTACCCCTACCAAAGGCAATCACTGTTCTGATGTCTTCCACAATGGATGAGTTTTGTCTGTTTCTGAGTGTCATTTCTGTTGAATTGTCCCCATGCATCCTGTGGTTCTTGTGTCTAACTTCTTTGGCTCTACATTTAGTTGGTGAGATCCATCCGCGTTGTGTGTGTATCAGGAGTATATTCCTTTGTATTGCCGTGTGTTTGTTGCACTGTGTGAATATGGGAAAATGTGCATTTTACTGTTGCTGGGTGCTTGGATTGTACCTGGATTTGGGCTGTTATTCACAGTGCTGCTAAGCCCATCTGTGTTCCATGTTGTTTATGAGTCCTGGCTCTGGGGTCTTGGGATCCGGCTCTGCCACTCACTTGCTGTGTGACCTTGTGCAGGTTCCTTAACCTCTCTGAGTCTTGGTTTGCACATTTGTGAAATAAGGGGATTAAGGAATCTATGGTCAAGTGCTCAGCACAGTCCCAGGGAAACACTGAGGGATTAGAGCCTTTTACATCAATGAGCTTCACTTAGGTGCAGATTGTTGTGTACTGATTGCAGTGGGGTGAGCGTGCAGGGGAGGTTTCCCTTGAGTTTTAAAGGTTGCTGAGTAACCCAGCCTTTTTCTTTGGAATATGGAAATTTGCAGTTGCACAAGCCTAGATGGGTCTGTGTCTTTTCCCTCCCTTCTTTCTTGGTTTTTAATTTACTCCCAACCTATAAGAAATTTCAAAGGCAGACAAGCATGTTGCATGCATGTCTGTGTGTGTCTATGTGTGTGCACACACACGTGTACAGTTAGGGAGGGATTTCTGCTGAGCCTGGGGTGCCTGGTGTGAAGTGTGGCCTCCAACTGACAGTTCAGAAACTGGGGCTTTCTTAGAAATCATGTAGCCTTTGATTCCTGCCAATAGTCACCCCACTTTCAGGTGTTAAAGATAGCAAGTTGAGCATCCAATTTTTAACCTACCAAAATGACATTTTCATATGGTTCAGACTAATACTTTCAGACCCTTTAGAAGCAGCCATTTACAGTGCTGCAGTAGTTATAGACAACTTGCATCCAGTCCTAACATCACCCCCGACCACTTCAGTTTTTCCCCGGATATTTCCAAAAGTGTGTGGAAGTGAAGCAGTGAATTTCTTCAGCAGACAGCCCTTACCTTGGACTTTAAGGTGTCTCTGCACAGCCAGGATTGCAGGGCTAGGCCTGGGCCTTTTGGCGTGATGGGGGCTCCCTTGCTGGGTTTCCTACACAGTGGACTGCCCTACCCAGTTCGATCCCCAGTGCGCATGCTCATCAGCCAGCTGGGGTCTGTCAGCAGCGAGGGGCCACAAATCTCCTCCAGGCAGCCCCCTTTCTCCTCTACACAGGCTTTCACTCTGGCCTGACACCTGTTTCCCTTTGCTGCTTCTGCCCCCAGGAATGATGCTCCAAGCGCTATCTCTGGAATGACAAAAATGATAATGACGGTAAAAGGAATAAGAGCCACTTTTTATGGAGTGTATGCTATGGCCAGGCACCTTACGTGCATTATTGCAGTTTTCCCTCAAAGTTTTATAAAGTAGGAGTTATTGTTCCCGTGTGACAGATGAGGAAATGGAGGCAAGGAGAGGTTCAGTAACACACCTGAGCTCTCACATTCAGAAAGTTGCACAGCCTGGAGGTATAGTCAGGCTACCTAACTCTAAATGTGTCCTTCTCACCACTCCTGTCTTCTTTCTGGCTGTTTTCTTCAAGTACACACATTTGAGGAGAAGTTGAGGAGTAGTTTCCAGGATGCGGATACTATCCAGGGAAGGAGGTTGTACATGATTGACAAGCTCTCCCCATGAGGACCTGTTCTGCATTCTGGGCAGGGTAGAGTAAGGGAGGGTAGGAGTCACCCAGGAGGCTGCCGTAGGGAGGGCTGAGCTATGTTTGGTTTAGGAGAGGATGGGGGAAGGTAGCTGTGATTACCAAATATTCCAGCCCTTTTTAACTGAGGAGTGAACAAGGCCAGGGCTGCGGTCCTGCCCTCTTCATGATGGTATTTGTAAAGTCTGTGTTAAATGCAGAGAACCAATAGTAATATAATCTCTGAGTATTGTGCCCTCTTCGAACTATAGACTTGCAGATTGTTGGAATCGCAGAATCCCAAACTCTGAGAACTGCAGAGCTCTAGAATCATAATGTCGGGGGCCTCCCATTTACATGGTACCTAAGAGAACTGCACCGACATGCATGGACACCAGGCAGGCTTGCACATGGCAGACTGGAGCATCCTCTACAGCAGGCTATCCAAGGGAAATAGGATTTGAGCCACAAGTGTAATTTCAAATTTTCTACTAGCCACATTTAAAAAAAATTAAAAGGTAACCGGTGAAATAAAATAGTATACTTTTTGTTTAACCTAATATATCCAAAATATTATGATGGACTGTATAATCAACTTAAAAATTATGAATAAGACTTTTAAAACATTCTTTGATCATACTAAACCTTAACAACATGGTGTGTATTTTGGACTGACAGCACGTCTCAGGGTAGACCTGCCCCATTTCAGTTGCTAAGTAGTCACATGTGGCTAGTGGCAACTGGAGTGGATAGGACAGCTCTAGGTAGGAGACCCTCCTCCCCTAGGTTCCTACTGGGAGGTGCATTGTGAGGCCTGGACTGTGGGCTGATATCCCCCTGGCCAGAGGAGAAGGCTCTTAGGGAACATTGGCAGTGGCGTTACTCTTTTTGTGGTTTGGAAACGGACACTCCCAACTTGGAGTGCTCCAGCCATCTTGCCAGCTGCTCCTGTTCATCACAGCTGCTCCAGGGCCGACCTTCAGAGAGACCTCTCGATGCCCAGAGAGAGCTCTTAGGTGGTTGGATGGAGCCCGAAGCCCAAGCCGGCCCAACAGGGCAGAGAGGAGCCACGTGGCCGAAGCCCCAGCCATCCTTCTTGCTTCTGCCCCTTGCTGGAACAGAATGGCTGGGCTGTGCTTCCTGGCGTGTGGCCCTGCCATATACCATCCCTGCCTGCCAGTCCCGAGGGGGTGAAGAGGTGGGGGTGGGGAAGCACACAGCCCTGTGCCTGACATCCCCCTCCTCCGCACAGCATCCAAGGCCACCTTCCCCGGCTGATGCTGTGAAAGCGATTCTCTGTCTCTCTCCTGCAGCCACGGGGAGATAAAAGCCAGGGCTGTGGGGATGGTAGAGAGGGAGCCAAATTATATTTATAATATTAAAGTGAGTGCATTTGTGGCTTGCTGTTCTCCAGGGTTTTTCATAAGTAGAAAAACACAAATTAGCATTTTCCATTTCCATATATTGACTAGAAAAATCGCCTGCTCTCAATTAAGACCTATAGCTTTTGGGATGTATGCAACAATTTTATAAAATATTTACAGCGAGATTTGCATTTTACATGGTGTTACAGTTTTTCTTGTGTTTAGGAGAAAGGGCTGAGGCCTTCGAGAGAAAATACATTCTCTGGAATCGAGGGGGAAGGAAGCTGCGGGCTGTTGTTTTTCTTGCCTTCTGTATCTCCTCGGCTGTCCAGGGCTGACGTTGTCTCTGGTAATTACCTAAGGCTGATCCACCCCTGAGCTATTTGTTAGTCCGTTTTCAAAGCCCGTGCTCCTTTGACAAATCTATTACTTTCCCTTTAAAACTTGCCGGAATGGAGCTGTTTGCGGCTTTGTGCGAGATGGAGAAGAACATTTTTTTTTCCCAGTGTAAAAGCATGCCGTAAAGAACATAGCTATTTCCTGGATAATTTGCAGTTGTATATTTTATGTTAATTTCACCGAAAATACTGCACCCCTGCCAGGTTTAGTAGCGGCTCACTGTGATATGAATAATTTCTAGTGAATCATTTTTTTTTCTTCATTTAAGATTTGGCACCTTTTTAAGATTTTAATAATAGCAACAAGGAGGAAGATTTAGAACAAGTGAAACATTAGTGCCAAAGAAATTCACGTTGAGCGCTAATGTAAAATAGCAAGAATAATTACATGGAAAGCAGTTTCCACAGATGTTTTTCCTTGTAATGTAATAACTATTTACTAAACTGTTTATTTTAGGCCTTTGGTTTATAATAAAATATTTATACATTCTCTGCTGTAATAAAAAAATATTGACAAAATACTATAGAGGTTTAAAAAGACAATTGATATTTTTATTTTCCAGCAAGCGAGCATGGTTTAAAAGTTTGGTGCTATTTTGGTGGATGTTTCAAGATTAGTGAATCTAGGTTTGGTTTTTGAGTTCATTTCTTACTTGACTGTTTCAGAACTAACTGCATACAAAAATTTTGTTAGCTATCATTGGATGCAGATACTGGTGGGCACTTTATGTTTTTAAATAGAATTCTTACCTGTGAATCCCGCCAATCGAGTGCTAAATATGAGTTGCATATCTCTCCCTATTAATCAGTCAGGCTAAGCTGGTCTGTGGCTGGGAGGGCAGGAAGATGCTAGTGAGTGCTCCTGGGAATTTAAATTCACGCAGGATCAGGGGCTGTTTGGAGGGCAGTTTAGCCCTGGGGTTTCGGGAAAGATTTGACCTCAATTTTCAGCCTCTGTCTGTAGCCACTGAACTGTGTCCAGGGACAATGTCCCAGTGTGGGTTTGCCACATGTGAGCTCCATCTGGAGCTGGGGGTGGCAGGGAAACCCTAACTTCTTGAGCCCCTCTTTTGTACAGTCCTCATTGGGGAGGAAAACCAACAGGAGGGGACACAAGAGAGACCCCCCACCCCCACCTCAGCAGCACTCCCTGCCCTCCTGCCTTTAGCTGTGATGGAGATCGTGCTGTTGGGGTCACCTGGGTGTTCAGGGTGAAAACGGCAAGGTGGTGGGGCAGAGAGGAACTTAAGGACCGAAACAAGAAAGAGGATGCCAAGGAGTTCTGAAAGAGCCTGGCTGGGCCTTGCCTGTGTGCTGGAAGCAACGGACCAAGGTCCAGTGTTGTAAGAACCAGCCTCCTTCCGCCCTCTTGCTCTCCCAAGACATCTGCATTGACAGCCCTGTGTGTGCCTGTCATAGCTCCTGAGGGTATGTCTCTGAACCTGAGTGGTGGCCTCTGTGTATTCATGTTGTTCTTGCTGCTGTTGGCCATGAGTGCTCTGTTTTATGTTATATTTGCGCCTGTCTATCTGCATCCCTGTGAGTTTGTTTTGAGTCTTCTGTTTATGTGTTTAGATGTCTTTGTGCCTGTGGGTGTGTTTTTGGGTTAACGCATTGGATGCTTCTTTCTGTGTTTTGTGTTTGTCTTTGAGTGTGTTTGTGGCCTTATGTGTTTAACGCTTTGTATTTGGATCTGTGAGTTTATTTATCTGTGTTTTTGTGCCTGTCTGGGAGTGTGTGTCTCTATATTCCTGTTTGTGTGTTGTGTGTGTGTTGGATGTGACAGTGAACCCCTCTTCTGTGTGCCTATGTTTTTCCGTTTGTGTCAGTATGCAGTTGTGTGTGTGTGTGTCTGTGTGTGTGTATCTGTGTGAGAGAGGTAAGCATTCCCTCTGTTGAGGAACCAGACCCTTTCTTGAGAGAGGCCTGGGGGCTTCTCAGCTTAGAGGCAGCTGGCTGTGTTACCACAAGGGTGTGGCCATCTCTTTCCACCAAACTTTCTGATGGAAGGAGAGGAGAGAGGAGGCAGGGAAGAGATTCCAGAGGGGCCAGAGGGGATAGAGCATGGGAAGGAAGTATGGAATTTTAATAAAGAGAGAGGTAACTGAACCAGGGTCTAACACCCTGCACAATCTGAGAGGGAACATTTATTGCTGTGGGTTCTTAATCCAGAAATGTCCCCACTTCCGTTTACTCCCCGGCTGAAGGGCAGGCAGCTAGGCGGCTGAGGAGAGGGGATGGTTCTCAAGGACTCGCTTTGCACTGCTAGTTTTTGAGTTCTATTCTGGCTTGGTCCATTCCCAGTAATCTAGGACAACATTTCCTCCTGTTCTCCTTCAGGGGACAGGAAGCTGCCTCTGGGGGCCCTGCAGGTGCCATGGGGGGCCAGGAGGAGCCTCCTACAGATAGAGATTTCTGCTGCCTTCTGAGCCCCTGGCAGAGTGCTTGGTCTTCTCTTCAGTAGTGTGTTCCCTTCCCCCCTGCCCCCCGCCGCCCTGCCTTGTGCTTTCCTAAGTAAGCTTTACTCACTTTGCAAAGGAAGTGGGTTTCTTCCAGGTCCCACACCAGCAGTGCTGGTCTTGGGGGCTTCTCGGAGATCTAAGGCCATTCTCTCTTCTGTGTGAACAGGCTTGGTGCTTGGTGTTTCATGTATACAGATGGAGAAACCAAGGCACAGAGGGCCTATGGCTTGGTTGCAGAGAGTCAGGGTGGAGTTTGGAAGCTGACCTGTGGGAGGTGCTACAATCCCACCAGAAAGAGATCTCTGCAAACCCTGCCCGCCAGACTTCGAGAGGGTTCTGACCGGAGGGGCAGGGGTGAGACCTCCGAGGGTCAAAGGTGAGGTCTGTGAATGAAAGAGATTTTTTTTTTTTTTTTTTTTTTTTTTTGAGACAAGGTCTTACTCTGTCACCCAGGCTGGAGTGCAGTGGCATGATCATAGCTCACTGCAGCCTTGACCTCCTAGGCTCAAGCGATCCTCCCACCTCAGCCTCCCGAATAGCTGGGACCACAGGCATGTGCCACCACACCCGGCTAATTTTTAATTTCTTTTTTGTAGAGACAGGATCTTGCTATGTTGCCCAGGCTTGTCTTGAACTCTTGGCTTCCTGTGATCCTCCCAAAGCACCGAGACTACAGGTGTGAGCCACCACGCAGAGCCCAGAGGTTTGCCTCTGTGGGGTGGGGATGAGTTTGGGGTCAGAGCTGGATTGCTGTGGACAGCAGTCACCACCAGGGGTCCCCCTTCTCTTCACTCCCCAACACAACCTTTCCCCCAAATCCATCTTGATCAGGTATTTAAAGGATTTTGGTTTGGGGAGAGTGAAATGATGACTCCACCTGGATGACTGACCCTTCTCCAGACCCACAACCTCACGAGCGCTCTCTCTCCACATCTTGCCAGCTTATCTTCTTCCCTGTTTATGGATGGCAGTGAGAAGTTAAGCCTGTGAACCTGGGAATTGCAGAGTGAAGACTGATCTGTTAGAAATGGATCTAAAATGAGCAAGGAGCGGGCGGGGAGGGGATGGGAGGGGAGGGGATAGCCCTGCAGGTCCCCGGGTTCTGGCAGAGGTGGGGGCATCACACACTTTTGCTGAGTGGGTTTTCCTGCCTGCTTTGTCTTTTGTGTGACTATTCTCTGGTTGCACATGGCCGACTCCTGGCTGGTGTGGGTGACCAGGATGGGCTTTACAGCGATGCCCTGGCACACAGAGCTGTCTTATTCACGTTTTGGTTCATGGCTATGGGCCAGGCCAGGGAAAAAGAATTCACTCCTGCAAGTGACTTCTGCAAAAGAATTCTGTCACCGTGTTTTAGGGGAGCCTGCATTAAGAAGACTCTGGGGTTGAACAGGTCCCAAACTGCATTGTAGTGCTTTATTTGTTGAGTAGATGATGTGGTGGTGGTTGTTATTAATTTTGCTAATTGCCTGTGTTCCTTAAAATTTCAGCTGAACCGCCCCTCCTGTTTTTAAAAAAATCTGTGTTTTAAAAAACTCAAGTACTACACTTTCCTTACAAGAAAAAAAATGCTGATAAACGAAGAAAGAGATAGAAATCACCCTTAATCTCACCTCCCAGGGAAAACTGCTGTTAACAATTTAGTGTTTTCCTTTCCCAATTCTGTGTGTTCACACATGCATAGATACAGTTTTAAAAAGCATTTTATTGTAGTTTGATATTTATACAGAAAAGTAGACATATCAATACATAGAAATTAAAAGTAATTGCAAAACCACAATTAGTTTTACACCAATCTAATGTAATAACCCTTTATTGATGAATTACCTACAGAAAAGCTTACTTGTCATAAGCAACAGATAGCTTGCTGAATTTTCCCAGACCAAACCCAGGTAAGCACGACATCATGACACAGTGTGACCCACATCCCAGAAGTTCACCTCCTGCACCGTCCCATCCCAGCCCCCAGAGGACCACAACCCTGACTTCTAATAGCAAAGACAGTGGCGCCTTTTTTTTTTTTTTCCTGTGTAGAAATGGAATCACTGCCTGCTCTTTTGCATACTCGTGTTTGGTTTCCAGCGGAGTTTTAATGCCCATACTGTTTTTGCACATTTGTGTTTGGTTTCCAATGCAGTTTTAATGCCCATACTGTTTAGTTTCCAGTGGAGTTATAATGCACAGACTTTTGCACACTTGTGTTTGGTTTCCAGTGCAGTGATAATGCCCGTACTATTTTTGCACATTTATGTTTAATTTGCAGTGGACTTACAACGTCCATACTATTTTTGCACACTCGGCTTGGTTTTCAGTGGAGTTATAATGCCCGTACTATTTTGGCACACTTGTGTTTAGTTTGCAGTGGACTTATAATACCCATACTATTTTGGCATACTTGGTTTGGTTTCCAGTGGAGTTATAATGGTCATACTGTTTTTGCACACTTATGTTTCGTTTTCAGTAGACTTACAATACCCATACTATTTTTGCACACTTGGCTTGGTTTCCAGTGGGATTATAATGTGTATACTATTTTGCACACTTATGTTTAGTTTGCAGTGGACTTACAATACCCATACTATTTTTGCACACTTGGCTTGGTTTCCAGTGGAGTTACAATGCTCATACTATTTTTGCACACTTATGTTTAGTTTGCAGTGGACTTATACTGTCCATACTATTTTAGCACACTTGGTTTGGTTTCTAGTGGAGTTACAATGCCCATGCTATTTTGTAATCATTTCCCCCCAACAGTAGACAGTGACAGTTTTCTGTGTCAGCCACATGTCTCTACACCATCATTTTTAGTGGCTGCTTGGTGTTCCATTATAAGAAGTGCCACAGTTTAAATTTCCCGTTGGAGCTTTTAGTAGTTTCACTATTAGAAACAACTCTCTATTGAACATCTATGCTAACCAAATGGGTGACTTTCGCCTCCTCCTCTGGGGACAGAGTGGCCAGAATGGTGGTGGGGGAAAGGCCCTTACCGGGCCGGCTGGAGACCAGGTTGTGGCGTGAGGATGCTGGCATCGCTTCAGTTTGCCAGCTGGACCTCATCAAGTGCGGGTGTTAATTACTGGGAGGCCCCTGGTTCTGTGAGCAGGCGGGGGACGCTGGGGCTAACTCGCGAAACAGGGTCACCTTGAAACAGACGCTTCCAGGGGAAGAGAAATCGAGGAGAAGGCCAAGGGGAAGTGCAGGGCTGGGGGGACGGCTTCCCACCAGCCTCTGCTAAGTCACCCTGGTGTCCTGGAGCCCCCGTATGGGATGTGCAGAGGCTCCCCCTGGCCCCGGATGATAATGAGTATGTGTCTTTATCCCTGCTTGTAATTGGGGTGAGCTGGGAGCAAGAATGCCCATATCTGTGGCTTTCTCTTTTCCGGAAGACACTTGCCCCCCGAAGCAGCCGTGATGCCTGCATGTCTTAAAAACGTGGCCAGTGTGAGTGCTGTGGCTTGGGTGTGAGCCGGGGTTGGGAAGGAGGGACTGCCCGGCAGCGCCAAACGGGAGTCCAGCTGTGCAGCATGCCCGGGTCAGGAGGTGCAGCCCGCGGCCCCAGCCAGGTACGCTCAGGGCTGCAGGCGCGGCAGGGCCAGGTTGGAGGAGAATTAGGTTATTGCCTTTCCTCTGTAATTCTTCATCAGGGCTGCTGCCTGGATCTGCTGCGGGAAAATCAATGTGTTCTGACTCCGTAATTTCCCAGGTTGCTTTACTCCAAGTACCTTGCGCAGGGAAAGGTGACATCTCTGGTCACGTCTGTATGGACCAAATATATATATATACACACACACACACACACACACACACAGACACACACACACACACACACACACACACACACACACTCCTTCACCACTTCCCCTTCACCCCACCCCATCTCCACCTCCCAGCACAGGACTCGTTGGAATTTCACAACCTTTGCGTGCTTTTGTGAAAACACTCATTTGTGTTTGCGCCAGGCCGCTAATGGCGGACGCCAAGGTCTGCGGAGCCTACCTCTGTTCAGCTCTCGTTATGGCGAGGAATGTGCCGTTAATAATGCATCTATGGAACTCAGCTGTGTGGGAGCCAAGTAATTATCCCACTGTAGCGTTCCCGGCTTCAGTGTCATCACAACTGGGGCTTCATTAAAAGTCCTAACAGAGACGGTGTTGTGTGCTGCAGCCTGTATATATATTTTTTCATTTAAATTATCAGCCTTGCTATGGCTCAGAGGTAATTTGACTTTTTGAAACCGCTGAGCCCCTGTGAATTCCCCTCCCCTTCTCCCTCTCGCTGCTCCACCAGCTGATCAGCCCCAGAAGAACAAAAGGTTTATCTGAAGCTATGAAGCATATATTCACCAGCTTCTGGCGTCTAGATAAAAAAAAAATCAAAGTACTCCATTGAACATGTTAATACTGAGCAAAATGCACACAGCTAGACACTAAACCTTTACAGGGATTTGGGCATTTGAAAAGTGATACCCAGATCAGGTCTTGAGCTACGTTTCTTAGCCCAGAGTAGAGCGAGTAGCAGAGGAGGAAGAAATCATGTTTATAAACTAATATTAAAGACAGCAGATGGATGGCTCAAGAGTTCCTACCTTTTGTCTTATCTCTTTGTCTGATTTTGGTTGTGTAGGCAATGGGACAGCTTGGACAAGGGCACATCCTAGGGAGCTGGGTTTTCCCCTTTGCAATGGACTTTGACCTACTGAGACTGGAATGTGGAGTGGGAAGAGGGGTTTCAGTGACTCTTGGGGGAAATGCCAAGAATGGGGATGGTGGCTGTTGTCTTTGTTTCTCCTGATTCTCTGTGGCCCCTTCAGCTGTTGACAGAGAAGGGCTGCTGGGGAGGACCTCAGAGAGGGGCTACATCCAAGCACATTGCTGCTGTGAGCAGTACCTTCTTGGGGCCTCCTTGAAGTCATGCATTTCATAGCTCCTTCCAGTTCTGTTGGAGAGCAGCTGTCCGATAAAACTGGCAGAAGTGATCAAGTTGCATGCATGAATCATTCATCACAAGATAGCCGATAGGTGCTTGTTTGGCCATGTCTGCCACTGGTGGCATAGTGGTAGCGGGCAGCACTTTCCCACTACTTTCCTATCAAATATTCTTGCTCGACTTTGGATTAAGGTAGATATTTAAAAAGGTATAGGATTTGTTGCTGCCCTGTAGAAACTTTCAGCATATTTGGGAGGCAGACATAGCTACCGTAAAACATCTCATGTTATAAGCAGTTTAGGATTGAATACTAGAGTCCAAGTTTTTGACAGGAAAGAGAATGTGGAGGATGGTGTAGTCAGAAAAGGTTTAGAAGGATGTAGCCTGCTTGGGTACTGATGAGACCAGCTTGGGTGGAATTTAACCTGCTCATGAAGCCAAGAAGGTGCAGCATAGTTTGCAACAGCTCATACCCAGATGGAGTGAAAGGGAGAAGAATCCAGTTTTCACTTGTTGTGGACCTCATGGGACCTGGTGAGGGCTCTGTCCTTTGGGGATGGGGCTTAGCCTCAGTGTATGTAAGGTCAGGAGCCAGCTGCCACCCCTCTGGGCAGATGCCCTCAGTGTGCCCTGGGAGGAAGACGTTCATCTCGTGCACTGAGTACAAACACATGGATGCCTATGGTCTTCTGGTTTCTGGCCCTTTTGGTTCAGGAGTTGACCCCCAGTACAACTTACTAAGGGAGCCTCCTGCAGCGGGGAAGATTCACAGGGTCTCAGACTCTCCACCCCAGGCTTGGAATAGTTTTCCTCTCATGCTTTCCGGTCTGTTTCTGCCAGCTCCATGCCAGGCTTTTTGCTGATTGCTGGGGACCCTGAGCTAAGGCAAACACAGCTCCTATCCTAGGGGAATATCCAATCTGATGGGAGAGGTAGATGCATAGATGTGCAAATTCCTAAGTAGTATGAATGGGTTAGGAAGTGATTGCCTGTCCTGGTTATGTGTGCGTGGGAATAGATATGTGAAGATAGGGGGTGGTCAGTGGAAGTTTGAAAGAGGAGGGGCATTTGAGTTGGGCCTCTAAAGTGATGAATAAGAGTTCACCCAAAGAAACAGTGAAAGATAATTCTTAGGTGTTAAGTACAGCAAAAGTTAGAGGCATTGCAAAGAGCATGATGCTCTTTGAAATTCTTTTTGCTAGAGTCACCGGTGACTCCTGATTGCAGAAGTTGATGACTTTTGTAGTCTTTCCAGGCCATTAGACTCTGTTGACCACTCCTTAAACACTCTTGTCCTCAGGCATGTCTGAAAACCCCCAAATCAGTGGTGTCCAGCCCTGGCTTCCTTCTCTCTCCTGTTCCACCCCCACAGCCAGCTGCCTGAAAACTGTCTTCACCCTCTCCCACACCAGTGTCAAAGCCCCTCATCTCAGTGCTTCTGACTCAGCAGCAGCTCCTAGATCAGCTCCTTCCACCTGTCCCCACACCCTCTACCCACATGGTTGTTGGACCCCCGATGCTCATAACCTCACTCTTCCCAGCTGCCAAGCCCCAGCTCTGACCCAGGCCTGTGGCACCTCAGGTCATTTTGCCAAAGAGGCTTCATCTGGATGCCTCGAACCTTTGCCACATGCAGGGTCAGTGGCACTTCGTTCTTTTTGCTTTTGTTTGTCCAAAGCACAGGGACCGTTTCCAAGGCCTGTCTGTCATGGTCAGGGGCTCAGGAGCTCTGCAGAGGGAGAGAGATTCAGACCTAAAGGAACGCACAGGAAACTGGATATTGACCCTCAAGACGTTACACACCCTGGGACTTGGCCTCCCAAGCTGAAAGCCTCCACCCATTTCTGGGAAAATCGGTCTTTCCCTCTTTTTGGGACAGTGAGTTTGTGCTTGTGTAAACCGTTGTGGAATCATTTTGGCTGTTAAGTCTCCACAAGGGCCGCTTGTCCCTCATCAAAACCAACGAGACATTGTGCCTGGTGAAGTTACACCCACCAGGAATGAGGTCGCCCCTCCTCCAAGGCAGCTGGGGCTGCGGTTTCAGAAAACCAAGTGCCTTGGTGCTGTCCTCACCATTAAGGATTCCGAGGTGAACAAGAAAAATCAGCCAGGCTCATGTTGGCATCCGGGGACTGGCTTGGAGGTCCCAGGTCCCGATTCTCCCTGGTTCGGAGCTAGAAAGAAAGAGGCGGAAGAAGTGTTTGAATACTGTGCTGTGAAGGGAACAGTCCTGCAGCGAGGCAGTTGTGATATTAGAGCAGACCTCCTAAGAGATCCCCTGGCTCTGAGCTGTGATCCACACGCCACATTCGCAGACAGCTGGTCGCCCAGCGTGGGCTGCGCCTGCCGCTCGGAGCTGGCACACTGGCGGGGACCAGGTAATGCTCTAATTTCCCTCGTGCAGATGCGGCCAGGAATATCTTAATTTATTGGTGTGCTGGCATGCAAGAGGGAATGCTGCCGGTGCAGCCTTGCATAACTATTAGCAAAAAATGGAGCTGATAGGGGCTTGACTCTTCCTAAAGTGGCTTTGAAATAATCATCGCCTTTTGTTGTGTTTGGAAGGGCTTGAACAATTCTTAATTATTTAATTATAGATATGCAAGTAATACACTGGGAATGGCCCAGTCATTCCAGGGATACTGAGCAGAGGAAAATGTTTAGTTACAGGAGGAAAAAAAAAAGGTGGTAATTAAATCGAAGTGTCGTTTGTATCACGCCACGCTACTCTGTCAGCGAGGCAGGCGGGAAGAGGTCTGCTGGGCCTCACCTCGGAAATTCTTATGTAATAATAAGAACATCAACAGCATTGCCACCTTCTTCCAGGTGAGGCCAGGAGAGTTAGCTGTGCTCTTTCATTGCCATCTGGTTGTGTTGTGCCAGGTTAAGGTTGTGGCAGGCAGATGCTATTGTTCCCATTTTACAGATGAGGAAATGGAGCCCAGTGTCTCATTTCACTCAGGGCTTGAAATCACAGTTGTATATTTCAGACATCACAGCGGCCTGCCCTCCCACCCTGTCCAGAGACAGGGCTGAGCCTCCTCTGGATCACAATTCCTTTTCTTTCTCCTAACAGCCTAGGCCAGCCTCGAGAACTTTGGTGACTGTTTGCCTGAATTGTGCGTCTGACTCCATAGCTCGCCTCTCAAGACGGACACCTTGTAATTATCCCTTATAAGCACTCATTGTATTCATATCATTAATTTTGTTTGGGCTGTTACATTTGATAGATACATTAAGCATTATATAGTTCTCTTTATACATGAAATTGAACTGCCTTTGAACAGTCAGCCGGCTAATTGCCGGTAATTTGTATTGCTAACGAGAGGCAGAATAGTGGTATAACATTAGACTCAACAGTCAGTTAACAAATTTGCCGATTCAGATTGCAAAGCCTGCTCTCTGCAGCACAGGCAGGATGCATCTCACACATGAACAGATTTTTCATAATGCATGCAACTAAAAAATACCTCCCAAACTCTCATCCCCCCATCAAGACCTGTGTAACAACGGCTGGCTGTGCAGGGGCTGTGGGTGCGAGTGTGGGGGGTCTGACCCTCCATTGGCAGCTGTGAGACTTGGGGGGACCTTGGGAGTGGGAGGGAAGGTGTGGGCTGCTCCTTAGGGGGCTGGGAGGCTGAGTCAGTGCCTGCCTCCTGAGCGCTTTCTCACCCACGCCTGATCTGTGTTCTGGGGGCAGCCACGGCTCTTTCCTATAATTTTCCTTATGCAAGGTCTTCCAATCAGGTCTTGCAACCCTGAGGGGGTCTTGGGGGAAGAGATTGGATGAAGGTACCTTCAAGTCCCTGTTGCCATAGCCTAAAGGTAATTTAGAAAGAGGGTGGTAGGGGGAGAAAGTCAGGGTCATCGCCCCTGGAAGTTCATGAGCACTTCTGACCCTTCTGCCTTGAGAAAGCCATGGCAGTGCTTAGAGAAGCCTGGGGCACTTAGCTAATGAAGTGAGTGTCGGGGAGGAGGCTCTGGATCTGACACAGACAAGACAGCTGAGGCTCCTTCCTTCCGGAGTAACAGAGACCCAAGAAGACACTGTTCTGGGCTGAGTTATGTTCCCGATGCATTCTACATATTGAAGCCCTAACCCCCAGTACTTGGGAATGTGACCGTATTTGGAGATAGCATTGTTACAAAGGTAATTTAATCAAAATGAGGTCCTCAGTTGGGCCCTAATACAATCTCACTGGTGTCCTCATAAGAAGAGGAAAATTGGACAGAGAGCCATCAGGGACACATGTGCTCAGAGGACAGACCATGGGAGGACACAGCGAGGGGGTGGCCACCCACAAGGCAAGCAGGGAGGCCGCAGAGGAAGCCAGCCCTGTTGACACTGACACCTTGATCGTGGACTTCCAGCCTCCAGAACCGTGAGAAGATAAATTTCTGTTGCGTGGTCACCCAGTCTTCATGTGGTTCTTCGTTATGGCAGCCCCAGTGTATGAGTACAGGTAATCCCTGTAGCTCTAGGAGACTTGGGGAGGCTGTGGTATGGGCTGTTAGAAAAGTCCCAGAAAACCGAAGTTCAGCAGCCCCCTTAAAGCTTGAAAAATACAGTTTTTGGACAAAGTACAGGATGCCCTAAGCTTAGGCAGAAGATAGCAGCCACTCCAAGTTCATTCCACAATAGAGGCCCAGCTCCTAAAAGGAATATCCAGTTATCCAGTTATCCAGTTAGCTACTAAGGGACACAGTTATATCCAGTTAGCTACTAAGGGACACAGTGGGGGCTGAGGGAGGGATCTTCTTTGTCATTTGAAATGGGCTCCACAGAGGCCTCTTACACCCTTGCACCAACCAGCTATAGCTCTCATTTTCATGGGAAGTGTGGGAGAAGTTTTCATTCTTGCATCTTCCCTCTCTAAGCACATGGGTGTTGGTGCCTACCAACCAATATTTACAAAAGGGACTTTTTAAGCTTAGAAGACAATGCTTGTGGTTATCAGAGCTTATTCTAGCATCTTCTAGGCCTGGTATCTGCTCAGTGAACAAGCTGGGTCTGGGACTGACACATTCGTGAGCACCCCAGGCTCCAACTTCCTCCTGTCCCTAGCTCCCGTCCATAATTTAAAATAATTTAGCTCTCTTATAACTTAGCAAAGTAGCAGTAAACATTTGGATTCCCAACTTCAGGACAGATTGTTGATATTTGCAAGGTTGTGGTACTTGGTTATAGGATCATTAGCCTAAACCTGATCAATATATTTTATTGATTGTTTTCATTGGTACTATGTCACACTTGCTAGGCATTGCCATTATTGGATATAGATTTGGTACAGTATCCACCCTTTCTCCCTGGGTAATGGTCATTGAGCTTGACGACATATAAGTGTGTGTATGTATGTATTTATGTATGTGTGTATATATATGTGTGTTTGAATATATATGAAATACGCATACAGTCATTAGTACTTTGGTAGGTGGTTAATGCATCTGTAAAGAAAATTATGTCATTAGAATAAAATTGATAGGCTTAATATTTTTGTGCATATGTATTTGTTCTCAAATCATTTGGAATCCATAGACATTTCTTATAGAATGGGAATGATGCTGCCATCATGACTTTTCCCCCCCACTTATGGTGTGATTAGCATCATCACAAGATGCTTTTCTAATGTCAAATGGCAGCTTTATCTGGAAAACCCAAATGTCAGTGTCCTGCCAGCATCCCTGGTCATATTGTTCTTGCTATTCTTTCATCCAAGGATAGGAACACACAGGAAATGAAAAAACCCACTATTGGAAGTTGGCCAAAATGCCTCAAACACATGACCATTTGTTTCCATCAGTCCAGGAAGGTTCCTAGGGTCCTGCCCCTTTGCTAGGGTCCGAAATTGCGCTCCGTAGGTGGCCTCTGAGGTCTCATTGTGGTTCTTGTTGGCTGGCCTTTTCTTCTGTTTACTAGCCAGGAAGGAACAGAAAGGGGAAGGCAGAGCCCAATTTTGAGTAGGTCGCTAAGATAATTTCATCTTCAGAGGGGTTCCATACATACAATAAACAAACAGTTGTGATGTCAGCAAGACATTCACATATGGATAGGGAGTATGGGTCATTTAGAAAGTTGTGTGATAAAACTGATCTTTGGTGATGTGATTTATCCCATGATAGCATTCATTCCAATGAGTTCAATGTAGAAATTCAAAATGGTGCTGGTAAGTCTTGTTTTCATCAACATAGGTAGGTTTTATTATTTTTTCATCCAAAAGTAATGCCTATTTGTGGAAAAAGAGATTTTTAATAACATAGAAGAATATAAATTCTCCCTTCTCTAACCCCTCTTGACTCCTCCCTCAGTTTCCACTCCCTAGAAGCCACCTACCAGTCTTATTGATGTTTATCTGCCTCCAAGAATTTCCTATGCCCATTCCCATGTATTATTCAGATGGGATCAATTACATTGGTTCTTCTGCATCTTGCTTCCTTCCCTTTTAGGATTGCACTGTGGACTTCTTTCTATTTCAGCCCATTTGGTTCTGCTTCATTAAAAATTAGAGTATGCATAGTGTTTTATTTTATGGCTGCACCGTAACTTATTTAATCACACCTTTCTGGATGAAGTAAAAGCATTTGCAGAATGCAATGGGAGCACAGATACAACTCGGATGCTGGGGAGGGCTTCAGAGAAGAGGTGACATTTGATAACAGGTTTTGAAGAGTGGCTTGGAGTTTGGAAGTTTGATCAATGACTGCAATGTGGAAGGAAGCCATGGGGGATGAGAAGAGGAATAGGAGACTCAGTGGATTCAGGAAGGGAGTAGAGTAGGATCTCATCCACCTTCCTGCCCGGAAGGGCCTTCCCCTGGGAGGAAGTCCTGCAGTTGGAGAATGGGACAGTTTCTTGCATCCCCAGCTTGCGTGTAGACGTCAGGTGGGCTCAGGAGACTGTGTGAGCATGGTGAGTTGCATGGGGGTGCAGACAGAGTATGTGCAACTAACCAGATACTTGAGCCAAGTTTCCCAGCGTGTCAACTGAAATAAAAAGAGCGAGAGAGAAGGAAAAATCCCACTCAGCTTGCTGATAACCCTGGTTATTGCTTTGGAAATGTTGCACGGAACTGACGCCTGGTGACATGTCAGCTCCTGACAGAAACCCGGGTTGGCAGGTCCTGTTTTTTAAGCCGAGTGCCTGTCTGCCAGATCGCATTTGGATTGAGTGGCTGGCATTCCTCTAGCCTCGCTTAATAGGATTGAAAGAAAAGAAATGTTACTTTTCATCACCCAAGACAACAAAGAGAAACGGGGAAACGAAAATATTATTTCGTTTGAACAAATTACAGGGAGACTCTCTGGGGCGCTTTCAGAGAGTTAGATGAGGAAAAGCACTTAAATATCATTCCATCAAACTAAATTTTTAACTACAATTTTTTACAGATAAAATGTGTTGGGAGGATTCAAAGAAGATTAGAGCTTACCCAAGAAACAGTATTCAAATTTTACCAGTTAATGGAGGCCCAGCAAAAACTGTTAATGCCTATAACTTTCCTCCAAGGGACAGAGATTTCAGTATTCTTATAAAAACACATTGAGCTGATTTCATTTCGGTGTCTCTGCAGACTTCATTCGTGTAATTTCAGTAAGTGTTATAAATGTTATTTTAAGTATTATAATGATAATCCCTACTGACAATGGGGCTGTGCATCTCAGCTTCCATTACTAAGGTAATGTTTACCTCAGATAGCACATAATTGTTTGCTTTTTTTCACAGTAAACTCTCTGCTCCCAACTGCTTAATCAGCCATGGAAAAGAGAGGAGACCTTAGAAATGTTTAATGTTCTTCTGATTACATTAGAGTAATGGGTAAGCCCACATCAGTGGGGCTGGAGGAACATACCGCCTGTCTTTCCCCCTTGTTTATTTTTTGGGGAGGGGGCGGTGAGTACGTGTTTGTTTTTGTCCATGGTTCTTAAGGAGGACTGCGGTGGGCTGTGGCAATCTCGTGAATCATTTATTGTTATAAATATCATGGCTGGAGCATACATCTACTCAGCCCGTGAACTCTCAGGGCCCTTTTTCTGTGTGTGGTGGGCCTGGCAAGGCCTCGGGCTGTCCTCCTGGCGGGTCCTGTGAACTCCGGTATTCTGGTCACAGTCCACGTTTCTATGCTCTCACGATCCACAGAGCACCCTGTAGGCTCTCTGAATGCGTTCTCCGCTGCCTGCTCGGTGGAAGCAAGATTTTATTAGGCTTTATGAAAGTGAAACTTTTCTACCCTCGAATGTGGAATCTCTGGGGCCTTCTCGGGGCATTGTATAACATTTGCTTCTCTGGCTTCTTAAATATCTGAATCCAAATGTGATCAGGAATTAAGAAGGAGCAGGGAAGGTTGATATACATCACAGGGTGGAAGAGTATTTGTTTCTACAGGTCTCGAGTGTTCAGAGCTCTCCTTTCTCTATCCCTTGACAATGGGGAAGTTCTGCTTTGAGCTAACTGGAAGCCCTGTGTTCTTTAATTCATTCAACAAACATTTGAGAGACTGCTCTGCTTCAGGCACTTTGCTGGGCTCTGGGGGAATGAACACATGTATTTTCCACACCTCCGTGTAGTTTACTGTGTTGATGGGAAAGCCAGGAATAAACAGGAAAACAAGTAAATACATAATTACAAACTAAGAGACGTGTTATTGGTGCAGGGATAGGGAAAATTGGGAGGATGTTGGTCAAGCTGAGGTTGAAAGGATGAGAGGGAGCCAGCTGGGTGTGGGGCTGGAGTGTGGGTAGTGACCGGGACAGTGACTGCCACGAAGTGAGAGAGGCCAGCAGAACCCAGGAGATATTGGGCCTTGCAGGACGTGGCCGAGAACTGGGATTTTATTCTCTGCAATAGGAAATTATTGCAAGGTTATAAGCTGTGAGTGACATTTTCCTATTTTAAATTTGTATAAAGATTGGTATGGCCTCTGGGTGGAGATGGGAACATCCAAGAGCGAGAGTGAAAGCTCAGGGTCCCGTGGGTGGCCACTGCTGCTGCTGTACTGGCTGGAGATGACAGTCCACAGTGGTGGCAGTGGCTGGGGAGGCCGCGTCAAGGTATAATTTGAAAGGCAGGTGGACAAACTCACTGGTAAACTGCATGCGAGGCAGGATGGTGTGTTGGTCTGGATGACTCTGGGCCACTGAGTTTCTTCAGCTGGTCCTCTGCCAGCCCTCCCTGTGCCCTCTCATGGGGGAGGTCATCTCACAGGACTGACTACCTGGGATGTCTATCTTCTTTCCCCAAAGACTGTTTGAAACCCTTTATGGTGGTCCTTGAGAAAGGATGGAGCAGGAGCTGGCTGGATTCCCTGCCTCCCCAGCCCCCCATGAATTATGTTACTCCTACTCAAGCCTCAGTTTCCCCAACTTTTCTTGAGAAGTGGATGCCAGCATGCTTAGCTTGCCTGGACCCTCCCTTCTGTCTCCCCACAAGCCCACCAACAGCCCTTCCTCCAGCCACCACTCCCAAGCTCCCCATGGTCTGCAATATAATTTAGCTCAAGCCTTTAGTTAAAGACCAAGGCCAGTAGGTAGCTGATTTTCCCAGTCCTTGGGGTGGACGCTTGACAGGTTTCTGTGCTGGGACTGAGGAGCGGAGGGAAAGGAAGTGGAGTGACTCATAATTAAAGGATCCCGAGGGCCCTAGTCTGGTCCAGTTGGCCCAAGAGGGGTCCTGCCCCATGGGGGTCTGGTCAGTGGGCATGTGTGCACCTGACCTTCTGGAGGGTAGGCAGCTACCACCAAGGGCTGGGGTGGGGAAGCAGTGGGTGGGGGTGGGGGGGCAGGGATTAATTGCTTGGACAGAATATTCCCAGTGCCCAGCTTCGAGTTGAATTAACTTCCAAGAAAATATCTAATGTCCCTCCCCTTTCCCTTGGAGAAGCAACAACTGGTTGAATCCATCCATCTGTGTCTCTCCCACCCTCTGCATCCTGGGGAACATGGAGGAATCTAAAAAAGAAGTTGCCAAAATCAAGGTGGAGCATGAACCTCCCAGGTGTTCTTAGGAGCACAGGAAGCGGGGAAAATAATGTTTTTGTTTCCCTGAAACACACACACCCCCTCAGTCCCAACCAAAACCAGATGAATATTTTAACACTAGTGTGTTTTGTTCAAGCCAGGAGCACACTGCATTCCTGGCAAGGCCAGAGAATGACCTGAAAACCTGAATATTTCAGGGAACAAAAGGTCCTTGGGTCTACCTCCGTCCAGGGTTATTTGAAGACTGGTTTGGAGGGGTTTCGGGGGCATGGGAGGAAGCGAGCAGGGTTTCTGCTGGTCCCCCTCCCTTCCAGGCTGCGTGCTGTGGGAGACCATGCCCTGCTCTGTGGCACCAGGCAGCCGTGTGGAGCCACGAGGCCCCAGCCCCCAGCCATGCACCAGGCAGAAAGGAAGAGGCGGGAGAGAGAAGGAGAGGGCGAGAGGCAAGGGGGCTGGGAAATAGAGAAACAAACTCTATTTTCTGCTCATCTGTGGCGGGAGGCTCCTGCGGCCCACAAGCTCTCGGAGTGAAGCAATTTCAGACAGGGATGAGTGTCTGTTTTTCCCTGGAGCGGAGGCTAAAAAACCCCAAAGCCCTCGGTTTCTCTTCCCTTAATATCCTGTTTTAGAAAGTGCAGTTGTGAGAAGGTGAAGGAAATGAAGAAGACCCTTAGCAAATGGAAGCAGTCCTTCTCCCGCCCGCTGGAACCAGGGGACTGGGATGCCTTATTCCAGCTGCCATGGATAGGCTGGATAGAGGCCGCCTCTGGGATTGGGAGAAGGAGCTGCTTGCTAAAGGGGGTCCCCGGCAGGTGGCCGTTTGCGGACAAAGATTCAGATTCCTATCCTGTCTTGGGGGATGTTTACTGGGACTGGTGCCATTTGTGTGGCTTCAAAGACCTTGGACAATGGCATGCCCAGCTCCCTGCCCAGAGAAATGAGGATCTTGGAATACTGTGGCTCTAGGCTCTGTTGGTCTTGCCTTTCTTCCAAATGCAGGTGCTGGACATTCACCCGCTGCCGCCTTCTTCCACCCGCCCACAGTGTGTGCCTGCCATGTGTCTACATCGAGCAGGCACTGGCCTTTACTGCAATGTGAGTGCAGAGTTTCAGAGGCAGCCTGGTCCAGGGCGGCTGGGAGCTGGGTCTCTATCGCTGGCAAATAGGAACTAGAGAGGTTGTTATGTCCTGGAGAGGCCTCTTGCACCTGCATGGTGGAAGGAGGACAGAAGCTGCTTCTACAGTGGAGATCTCCCTCTCATACCATCAGTGGGGCGTGGGGAAATCCTTCTCTCTGTGAGTGAGGAGGGTCGGCACTGCCTATGGCTGCCGACAAGGTTTCCTGCGGGCCTTAAGTCACCTCCTGGCCTTGCTCTCCTCCTGCACTTACCTGCTGCAAGTTCAGAGGCTGCTGGACTGCCTGCCCTACCTTCCCAGTCTTGCCACCACATTTCCCTTCTCTCTTGACCCTGCTCGGAGGGATGTCCCAGCCCTCCTTTTCTCTGTGGAGATGCTGGCTCCTGGCTGGCTGCTGGGCCTCTCTGGACGTGGGACCCTGGTGTCTGCCTGGGTGTGAGCCTCAGTTCTGCGCCCTGCTCTCTGGGCAGCTAGGCAAGTCATGTAATCTCACTGTGCCTGCTTTCTCCTCAGTAAAACGGTGATGATAACGGTACCCTCTCCTTATGTGCTAATGAGAATTACATAAGCTAAGTATGTAGAGTGCATAGATCAGTGTTGACATGGAGTAGCAATGAGTACATAAATGTTTGACATTATTATGGCTGTGGTGGTTGATTTCTTTTCCTACAACTCTTTCCCATTCCTGGAGACTTGGCTCCCAGCACCCCTCCTGCAGGGACCCCACCCCCCCAACGCTGGCTGGCCTGACCCCAGGTCTTCCATCGTCTGCCCTGGGTGGTTGGACACCCAGCCTTACTGCCTCGTTGTCTGCCCGGGTTGTCTTTAATGTTGTCACATCCATTTGGCACATCTCAGTTATTTCCAGATTCTTTTGAGAACAGGGACTTGCCTGTCTTCTCATCTGTGCCCCGTTTCTGGCCCCCAAATTCTGGATTTGGTAAATGTTTAGTAATCACTTCCTTCATTGAATAGTATTAAACTACATTTTTTAAAAGGTAAAGGTCTTTCACTTCAAAGACTATATATAATAAAGAATATATGCGCATCTATTCCTTATCATACGGTATCTGCTCTGGGCCAGACCCTGGGAATCACACCCAGTGCCAATTGAAAAAATTCAGCTCAGAGAAGAAAACTAATTTGCTCAAGGTCACAGCACTTGGAAAGTCAAAGGTAGGACTTGAATTCAGGGCTCTGAACTCTACTGGGGCAGACTGTGTGGGCAGCAGAGAGTTGGGCTCTGGGGGTTTTCCAACAGGACCAATTTTCTGATGGGTAGGGGCCAATTTGCTAAGGGTTGACCTTGGACTAGGGGCTGCCGTGGCCTGAGTCTGCAAGACTGTGAAAGAGTGCCTGCCTCCAGGTAGTGTCCACGGGTGGCATGGCGACCTCCGTTTTTATTGGTAGTGAATGGAGTTGCCCTGGGGCTAACACTCAATGGACTTGACTCTCTCAAGGTTCAGGACACCTGGCAGTGCCCAGCCCAGCTGCTGCTCTTGCCTGCACCCCTGCCCCTGCCCCCACCACGAGTCCACCTGACACCATGAGCTGCCTTGAACAGCAGCTGGCCAGACCCCCCAGTCAGCTGCCTGAGCACAGGGATCACAGCCATAATTGCTGTTCCCAGTGTTCCCAGTGTCTATCTTGGTATACAGTAAGTGGTCAACGCGGGCAGCAGGAAATATGATGAGGGTGAAAGGGATTTGTCTGGTTCTGGCAATTTCCTTCAGAGAGCAAAGGAAAATTCTGGTTCCACGTCTGGGTATGGAGTTTGAGAAACGGGATGAACAGGGTAGGGTTAGAACCCTGAGCTCTGAAATAGCCCCGCCCCTCTGTCTCTCCCAGGAGTCGGGAGCACTGTCTGGGGTGATCGGGAGAGAGCCAGGGGAGAACCAGAACCCCCACCCCAAAACAGAGTTTGGCCTTTGCTTCTCCCAGCCTGCACTTGGTCTCTGATCTAACCACCCTGGAGGGCTAGCCCGTGCCCCCTTCAGGCTCCTCAAAGTGTGGTCCAGTGTCCCACACCATCTGCAGCGTCTCAGAGTGTGCAAGAAACACCAAAGGCCAGGCTTCACCTGGTCCTGCCAAACCAGAATCTGCATTTTTAAAAGAACTCCAGGTGATTTGCATGCTCAGTCAAGTTTGAGAAGGGCTGACTTGGAAGTGAGGACACCCAGGGCAAACGCTGCGGGAGGTAGCGCAGTGCCCTCCCGCCTGGCCTCTGTCGAAGCCCCGCCCACTGCTAGCCATACAGCTTGGGGATGTGGCCTGTCCTGGTTTCATTTCCTCCTAGACACAGTCGGGCCTATCTCGCTGTGCTGCTGAACGAGCACTGGGGCAGCAGTGCTAACACATGCTCTGCACTTAGCACACAGCCTGGGCATCGTGAATGCTGGCTGGGTATGATGTTAGAGGCCTTAAGAACCTAGAGAGTGAAGTGGCTGCGGCAAGTGGGAGGGGAAACTGCTGATCTGAGAAGCTAGTTTTGCACTGGGCTTGTTTAGTGGAGCTTAACTTAGGAGCTAAATACCCACCAGGACTCCCTGTGGAATTATTACATGAAATGGCAGGGAGATGGGGAGCCAGAGTTAATGCTGGTGATAGCAGGTTTTTTTTTAATCTAAAAAGAATGTGTTGAAAGCAAGTGAAACCCCTGGTGATTGCAAATGAATTGCCTAAGTTCTCTTAGCATATCCACTTCCCTGAGTGATGCCTGGGTTCGCGTGAATGAGCCGCTTTCTTCTCATTACGAAAGTGCGGAGCGGCTCCCGCAATGACTCCTGGTTCCGGCTGGCAGTCTGGTATGGGTCCTCGATCTGTGTGTGGAAGCTGCATCCTTGTGTGGTGGCAGGTGGGGCTCTGTGGGCAGTGCCGGGCATCTGGGCCTTCCAGCAGCTTAAATGCCTCCGATTAGCAAGTCGGGCAGGAAGAGGTGCTAAAAAGAATCCTTCCCACCTCCTCTGCTGGCATGTTTTGAAGGGAGTTTGGTTATGAGACTATTAAAATGTTATTTTGATAATTAAGCCCACAGCTGTTCCGAGGGTGGCAGGGGCAGGCAGCACACAGGCAGCAGAAGGCCTGGTGCTCTCCCAGGCTCTGGGAGAGAGGGAAGGCAGGAGGGAGCAAGGCAGGGCGAGGTCGGACACAGGACCTGGAGTGCAGCTGGCTGTAGGCAGAGAGTGCCCCTGTCATTGGGTTCAAGGATGCCTTTGAATGACTGGAGGGAACAGTGGCTCCAACAGGCTTCCTGTCTTAGGTATGGCAAGCTGCCCCCGACATGGGGATATCTACTAGGTTTCACCAAGACTCTCAGAGCAGGGGTCCCTAGATCAGTGGTTCTCCAAGTAGAGTCCAGCATCAGCATCGCCTGAGAGCTTGCTAGAAATGCAAATTCCCAGCCCCGCATACACCTGCTGAATCAGAAACTCTGGATGAGGACTGGCAATCAGTGTTCTGTCTTTTTAGAGACAGGATCTTGCATTGTCACTGGAGTGCTGTGGTGCTATCATAGCTCACTGCAGCCTCAAACTCCTGGCTCAAGTGATCCTTGCGCCCCAACTTCCTGATTAGCTGGGACCACAGGCGTGTACCACCATGCATGGCTAAGTTTTAAAATTTTGTGTACACAGGGGTCCCATTATGTGGCCCAGGCTGGTCTCGAACTCCTGACCTCAAGCAATCCTCCCGCCTCAGCCTCCCAAAGAGCTGGGATTACAGGTGTGAACCATTGATCCCAGCCTGTAATCTTTGGTTTAAAAGACTCTCCAGCTGATTCTGATTCACTAAAGTTTGAGAACCGCTTTCCTTAAAGATCACCTAGCAAATGGGGCTTAGGCATGCAATGATTCCTTAGAGATTGGTACGGCTTGCTGTGAGGTATGGATGAGGGCGTGGGGATGATCAGCAGGCTCACCACGTGTAGGCATCCCTGATCTAGTCCTGTTCCTTCACTGAACTAGATAGCGAAGAGAAGCCCAGAGAGGGGAAGGGGCTTGTCTAAGGCCACTCAGCACATCAGAGCAAAACTGGAATTAGTAATCAGCTAGGTCTCTTGATTCCAGATCTTTCCGTTGGACTATCTTTCTGAATGCAGAGGATAGATGCAGTGGTTTGAATGTGTCCCCCAAATTTCATGAGTTGGAGATTTAATCCCAAAATCTGTATGTGGAGTCATTTGAAGGTGGGACCTATGATGGAACTGGTGGCTTTACCAGAAGAGGAGAGACCTGAGTAGACATGCACACACTTGCCCTCTTGCCAGGTGATGCCCTGCACCATATTATAACATAGCAAGGAGGCCCTCTCCAGATGTCGTCTCTATGCTCTTAGACTTTGCAGCCTCCAGAATCATGAGCTAAATAAACTTATTTTCTTGATAAATTACTTGTCTGTGGCATTCTGTTATAGCAACAGAAAATGGAGTAAGACAATGGAGCTGGGAGAGAAGAGGTTTCAACTGGAAGTGATTAGGTAAGCCAAGGAGATGCCCCATGGTTTATAAACCCAGAATATATTCACTGGCCTGGAGTCTCCCAGCATCCTCTAGACATGTTCTGCTGGGAGTTACTGCAGGACATACATCAGTCCACCCACACATCCACGCATCCACTGGTCCACCCATGTATCCATTTACTCCTCTACCCACTTCTACCTTCCATCAGTCTATTCATCCATCCATCATCCATTGTCCATGTGTTCATGTATCCATCCAAATATTTAAGTCACCATTCACTCACCCATTTGCTTATTCACCTCCCACCCATTCATCCATCTACCTGTCCACTAGTTAGCCAAACCTTCCCGCTCTCCCTTATGAAGAGCCTACATGTACTAGGCACTCCATATCATTCTCAACCAATAGAAACCTAAGTTAACCCAGGTCACATGAGTTGGTCACGTGAGTTCTGTAAGAGACTATTGAGCCAGGATTATGACTACAGTTGAGTCTCTCCACAGCTCTTCCTAGGACCTGCTCTTCCATTCCTCCTATTGACAGCATCCCTCTCCACTGTGCACTGTGGGAAGCCTCATGTTCTCGTCCTTTGTACCACCACTACTTCCATCCACACCTTCCTCACAGTTCCTTGAGCTATGGTAGTGGTGTGTCAGCTGGTCTCCCCACAAGCAACCTCTCCCAACTCATGCCGTCACTCACAATCTGGAAGTACCACACTTGATCATGCCACTTCTCAAAGACTCCAGTGGGCTCCTTAGTGCCTGTAGAAAGAAGCCCACTGTTTTGCTCAGCTATCTGATGCTCTCTGTGCTTGGCCCAGTCTAGGTATCAGTGTTATGGCCCTTTGGTTTCCAAATTGTGCTGTAGCCAGAGTGGGTGATTTGCTGTTTCCAGACTGTTTTTGGCATGTGCTTTGGCTTCATGCTTTTGTGCATGCCATTTCCTGTGGAAAACACCTTCACCCCGTGTGCCTCACTCTCCCCAGTTAAAATCCTTCCCACTCTCCGTGGTCCTGCTCCAATGCCTCCCCCTCCTTTTACTCATGGGGTCTGTCTTTGTGTCCCACTGGGATGGGACCTTCTCTCTGCAGAGGGAATTGTCATGTTTCTGACTCCTGTTTGCAAGTCTCCTGCTCACAGCAGATTTCAGGCAGCTGCAGGTCTGTGTCATCTCCACTCCAGGTCACTGCCCGGTGCCTGACACATAGTAGGTGCAGTTTCTGAACCCGGCAGTTCAGGGCTTAGTTACATGTGTCTAAGATGCGTGTTGTAAGGGAAAGACCTAAAAAGGGCTACTGGGGTCTAACGGTTGGGTTAAAAGGCCTTGAATGTTGTTTTCCCTTTAGTACACACAGTGCCTGGCACATAGTAGGTGCTCAATCAGTATTTTTTGAGTGGAAGAATGAATGAAAACGTTTACCTTCTCCTTTAATGTTTGTAATTTCAAAATAAATATGGAGCAAAGAAAGCAAGAGTAATACTAAAAATTGAGAACCCAACTTGCCCTCTGCAGTGTTGGTCATCTAGGAGGGCAGCTGCCTGTTGCCTTGTCCCTGTTTTGGAGTGGTCTATGTCCCTTGTCCCTGTTTTGGAGTGGTCTATGGGTTCGAGTGGGGAAGGGCTGTGCATTTCACTTCTGAAGTTCCAGTCAGAACCTGCATCCTCTCTGCTCTTCTGGTCTATTCTGTGTGCCCCACCGCTCATCTGTTCTCTGTGGTGAACTGGAAGTGGCCTTCTGAATGTGTCTCCCTGTTCGGAGCTTTCGGTTGCTCCCATTGTCCTTAGGTAGAGATCCTCAATGTAGCCCACAAGGCTCTGTAGGTTGGTCAGACGCCCCCATCCTCCCCTCCCCTCCATCTGACAATTGCCCCTCGCTCTGCATTCCAGCCACAGGCCTTTGTGCATGCTGTTCCTCTTCTGGAACTTTGCTCTTCACATGTCAGACCTGCCAAGACACAGGCCTGATGCCCTTGGAGCAGCTGCCCCTTTCTTTACCCTCCTGGACGTCCATCTCTCAGGCTGCGGTTAGGTGGTGACTCGTGTGTGCAACTGGTGAATATCTTCCTCCCTGGTTGGACTGGGAGCTGCTGGTGGGCAGGCACTATCAAGACCTGAGGCTTTATGCACAATAAGCATTTGATGCTTGTTTTTTTGAATGAATGAATAAATGGATAAAAAATAGATACAAGGTAGGTACTTAGTAGATGTTTACTGAATGAATAAATGGACAACACACTATAGATGCCTATCAAATTCTTGTTGGATAAACCAAAAAACCTAAGCAAATCGAGAAGGCTCAGTACCTTCTTGGAAAGCCCGGCCAATGACTCTTCCAGTTAGGCCTTCTCCAGACTAGGGATACTGTCTGTCCATCCTGCCCTCCTGCTCTTGCCCTGTTAGCTCAGGAGGCCATGCATGGCCATGCCTTTGACCCTCCTGCCTGTTCTACCCCAGCACATAGGCAGGACCTGAGGCAGTGTGGCCATGGGGCCCTAGAGACCTCTGCTGACCCGCTTGTGCTGGGGGCTGCCTTCTGGTGAGTGATAGGATGGAGCCTGCCCTGGCCTCTGACCCCTGGCATCACGACTCTCTTTGCACTTCTGTAATCTTTTCAACTCCAGAGCCGTCTGGTCCAGCATGATATGGAAACATCTTCCAGAACATCTGTTTTCCTCCTCAATCAATACACTCCCCAAAGAGGGCCAACTTGCCAAATAT
Source organism: Theropithecus gelada (assembly GCF_003255815.1). Lineage (NCBI taxonomy): Eukaryota > Metazoa > Chordata > Mammalia > Primates > Cercopithecidae > Theropithecus > Theropithecus gelada. The sequence goes on along the minus strand of NC_037688.1, from coordinate 7,253,713 downwards.
TATATATAACATCAAACATGCTATCTGAATTCAATTAAGTGGTTTGGTTGGGGAAGAGGTTGTGGTAATTAAGCATACTGTTTTGGAGCAAATTATAGCAAACTGTTTCATTCTTCATTAGCAGTCACCTCTCTTGACTCCCTGTGAGCTAAAAATGAGGGAGAGGAAGAAAAAGAATTAAATAAATACCCCCCCCAACTTACCATATAAATGAAGATAGCTTGATTTATTGGAACCACTATGGGCTTTAATTTTTAGCTCTGTGGTGCTCTGTGGCTGTGGTGAAGTTACTTAACCTCTCTGAGCCTCAGCCTTCTCATCTGTAAAATGGGGATGGTAACACCCATCTCACAGGGTTGCCGTGAGAGTTAAATGAGATCATGAAAGAAAGAGGCTGCCTGGTACAGTTCTATGCACAAAGCAGGCTTTCACTAAAGGGTCACGATGGCATGGAGGTGCATTGAGGCTGGATGATGTATGCTTCGTCAGTCAGAACCAGATTCGGCGTCCTTTTTCTACCAAATGCATTCCACGAGTGTGCTAGTGTATTTGTGAGTTTCTAGGAGCAGGGGTAAGGACTCTCCTGTTTCATTTTGTTTGACACCCATAGTCCACAGCTCAGAGCAGGCAGGCTCCATAGGTGAGGAGGGTCAGAATGCAGACCTCAGATGGCTTCAGGTCCTGGTTTAGCAGCTCTGAATCCCTTGGGCAAGTTGCTTACACTCCTGCCACATCAACTTCCTCCTCTGTAAAATGGGATATCACTAATTATTACTGACCTCCTAGGTTGCTGTGAGGATTCAATGAATTTAAAAATGGAAAGCATTTAAACAGTGCCTGACACATAATAAAAGCTCCCAATACATGTCAATTTTGTTATTCATTTATTTAAAGAATGGCCCGTTTTAAGCTGCCGGTTTTTTTCCATGGGCACTCCACTATTTAGGCTAGGGATACACCACACAACCAGCCCCAGATTAACAGCAGTGCCTATTTATCAAGTGCCTACCATGTGTCAGTGGAAGGCCCAGAGGAGGTGCTTAACATCCATTCTCCATGGCTGTTGCAACAAGCCTGCTGTTACTTTCATCATCCAGGGGAGGAAACTTCAGCTCTTAAAGTAATCTAGCTGAGGCCATATAGGCAGCCAGGACGCTACAGGGCTAGCATTTGTACTCAAGCCTGTGGGGCCCCAAAACGGCTCTCTTTTCACTCTGCCATGCTGCCACTCAGAAAAACACACCTCCCAACCCTGACCCTAACTGGGCATCTGCTCTGTGCAGACTTTCACATCTGCAGTCTCAGTGGATTGTCCACAAATCTTGGAGGATTCCTATGTTGACCCTCATGGGACATTCTGACCCTTAGCAACTGCCTTCTCCAGGAGTCCATGAAAAGCTCATTCTGGGTTGAGTGAGGTGATAGGACAGGTTCATCCTTCCTGGAAGAGGGGAAACTGGTTAGAAGGATTTTGTCATCCAGGAGGGAAAAGATGGCAGCCTGAAGAAGGATGCTGGTAGCAGAGGTGGAAAGGAGAGGGTAGATTGTGGAGAAAACAAGATTGGTCACCAGTGGCATGCGCAGTAGGTGCTGGAGTTCTTTAGAGGCAGAGGTTTTCCTCAGAGGGATGTTGTTCTGGGAAACCTTACTAGAAGGGGCTGGTGGGGTCTTATCTGACTCCTGAAGGAGGGATGGAGTCATTTCACACAGTAAAGACATGAAGAGTAAAGGTTTGGAGGTGGGAAGGCCCTGGGACCAGCTTTGGGGAGCCGAGGAGGAGGATGTGAGAAGATTCCTGCATTCAAGGAGCTCCCTGTGTGTTCTGGGACAAGAGGACTGCAGCCAACTGTGGCACAAGCAGGGTGACATCCAACACCAGCTATTCCACAGATTTGGGTGGGCTGTGAATTTGAGTGCCCAGGAGAGGCTTCCAGGGATAGGAATGGGTGTGGGAGAGATTGGGGAGCCCTCATTGGACCCAAAGGCTTGTGCAGACAGCATTTGTCATTCATTCATTCATTCATTTGTTAGACCATCAATGTCCTAATACTGTGGGGCAGGAGACCAGGTGGAGGCAGGAAGGGAGACAGACAAAAAAGGACAAAAGCCCTCCCTGGGAGGCACTGAAGGTTTAAGAGGCATACAGCTGTCAGAGGTTTTTTGAGTTGCAAGAGCTGGAACCCTGCCGCCAGCTGGTCTAGGGAACAAGGGGAAGGGCTCACTGCTGCTGAAACTCGGGCTTCTCAAGGTGCAACAGGCCCAGCCCTGCCCTCTCTCTCCAGCTCTCGGTCCTCCTTTTCTCTGTTAGCCTCCCTCTCTGCCAAAACCCTTGCAGTATGGTACGGAAAACGGCTACCAGCCCCTCCAGGCCCACATCCTACCAGCTTAGCTGGTAGTTCCATGGGTTCCATGACGAGAGAGTCCTTAAACCTCCATAATACCACAAAATTCTTACAATTGGCTCTGATTGGCCGTGCCTGGTCACATGTTCATCTTTGACCCAATCACTTTATCAAGAGGCATGGAAAACACTCATTGGCCAGGCCTTAGTCACATGCTCATCCCGGATCCAATCTCTTTATCCAGAGACATGGAATACACAAATTGGCCAGGACTGAATCACATGCTCAACTATGATTCAGGAGTGCCATTATTCTCTGATGGAGGTTCCCCAAAAGACACTTGGGTCATTGTTCCCAAAAGGAGGGAGAATGGATGCTGGCAGGAATAAAAACAAGGTCCACTTCCGTAGAAGTATAGACCGGCTCTCCCCTGCAGGAAGTAGTGGAATGAGTACTTAGAGTGGGGTCCACGCTGTCAAGTGGGATGTCAGGAGCTGGCCATCAGAGAGGGCTGGGTCCATGCAAAGGGGGGTCTTCTGGGCCAAGGAATGGCCACACCTGGTGGAGGCCACAAGGGCAGAGGAGGCCCTAGCCTCTCTTGACATCTCATGCTTCTAATTTGCTTCCGCCTGCACTGAACGGTTATTTTTTGCATCCTCCCTACTGGGGCTGGGCTCTTTTCAATGCCTTCCCTTTTCCCTGGTGAGTGCATTTCAGGGTGGGAATGGGAGCTTTTGTTAAGGCCGCTTGTGGTCGGATTCCTGGTTGGCCAGCATGAACAGCGACCGACATGGCAGGGCTGGCTCTGACTGGGAGACCTTTTTCTTTTGAACCCTTCTGGGGTCTGTCTAGCCTGATTCTATCTGGGCAGTGCATAGTGTTTTCTGGACAGAAACCCAAAGCTCACCCCTGTTTCCACATTGTGGAGCTGTGCGTCAGCATCATGGGAGCATCGCAGTGGCAGCTTTGTACCTCCCTTTTGTCCTGAGAGGGAGACAGATTGGCTTGGGAAATGAAAGGATCAGCTAATGCCATCCTGGGTCACATCAAAGCCAGCTAAAGCTGGGTGAGCTAGCTCATCACAGCTTCACAGGTGTGGAGGTTCAGGTTGTCAGAGGCCCTAGTCCTAGCCTCAGCCCTGCTTGCAACTTGCCTTGTGATCTTTGGCAAGTCTCCGTTCCTTTCTGTGCCTTAAATTTCCTTATTTGTCCACACAGGAACATGAATACTCTCTGAAGGGTAAAACTTAATTCACGAGTGATGTCATCAGTTTGGTCCCATTCCTTTCTGTCCCAATGAAAGTCCCAGTGAGAGGACCCCATCTTACCCCTCTTCTGTGCCATTGTTGTTGCTGGCAGCTTTGGAACACGTGGCTCTCATTTTAGGACAAATGGCTCTCCCTACTCAGGAAATCAGCTGTGAGTTTTGTGCACAGGCTGCCCCCTCTCAAGGTTGCTGCTGACCCCCTCCCCAAAGTTCCCTGACACCCTCTTCCCCTCTCCTTCTCTGACTTCTGAGGTGAAACTCGGCACTGCCACCACCTCCCAGCACTGCCCGCCAAGCCATTAGCCTCCCTTCTCACTGGCTGCGCATCAGCACAGTAATCATTTTCAGATTTACAAGCATTAAATATTTTAATTTAATGCCTTGGCTCTCTTGTAATTCATGCACTTAATTATATGATAATTACTCAAATGAAAGAGATACAGCTGCTGCCGTATCAATTCTGAGGGAAGACTGGATTTTTGAGTTGGACTCATTTTGGGACATCCCTCCCCACAGGCCCCCTGCAGCCCTTCTTTTCTTTGGGTCGTGGAGTCTTTCATAGCTCCTCCTCCCCCAGCCAGTACTCTTATGGGTGCTGCTATGCAAGCAGAGAAATCTAATGACCAGTGAGCCAGGTTGGAGAGCCATGGGCCTTCTTTGAGTGGTAGAAGAGGAAGGACCTTCTCCATGCTTCTCTCCCCACTGGGCAGCAGAGGTGGCTGTGAGGGCTGTTTGGCGGCCTCTGTGGTAGGTGGAGAAGCCAGGAAGCCTGTCTCTTCCTCTAGTGATAGAAGCCTGGGGGAAAGGAGTCAACTTCTTCTCTGAGTATCTCCACTGGAAGCGGGGCTAGACCAGGTCTCCTACTACTGACCACCAGGGGGTTTGCAAAGACAGATTAAGGATGGAGGCAAGGGAGGGAGGGAGGGAGGGGGAGGGAGGGAGGGAGGGAGGAAGGAAGGAAGGAAGGAAGGAAGGAAGGAAGGAAGGAAGGAAGGAAGGAAGGAGCGAGCTTTCTGATGGGGGCACCCACCTTGTTCCTATCACCCCTCCCCTCCCCTTCTCTTCCCTCCCTTTCTTACCCCTCTCCTCTCCTCTTCGTTCTCTCCTTCCATCCTTATCTTTTCCATTTTATTTTCCTACTTTTCTTCCTTTTTCTCTTTCCCTATTGACATCTAAAATTGTGTTTGATGCCTGAAGGGTACTGGCTGTTGTGTAAGAACTGTAACTATTAATATTTGGCAAGCATTTCAACTCCTGCCCTCCCCTGTTCACGGAGCCCCGTTGGGTCTGATGTTGCTGAGTGGATCGACTAGAGACCCTTTGAGTTGATGGCACCAGCAGATTTGAGAATCAGGTGGTGTTGCCTTGAGTCAGGTCGTTGTTGGTTCTGAGGGTGGGAAGCATGTGGGAGGGCCTCTGCAAAGCTCAACCTGCTTCCTTAGGGGAGAAGACCCCCTTTCTCTTACTGAGAATCAAAGAGAAGTGGCAGTGGACTCCTGGGCAGAGCCCTAGTGAGAGGGGCCCATGGTGCTCTGGCACTCAGGCTTGAGCTTTTGAAGAAGCATTTTGGCTTTCCTTGGGATGAGAAGTTGGGTCCGGAGGCGAAATTTCCCAGCCAATAATGTGTTCAGGCTTTTTGAAAGTTTCCTGGTTGTTCAGGTGGGGGACCTCTTGGTGTAAGGGAAGACCTTGGCCACTCTGGGCCCACACGTTTCGTAGGTGTGGGAGAGCTGGACAGTGCATTTCTGCCAAAGTGTGGGTTTGCACTGAAAAGGGTTACAAACGGTTTGCCCGTATGCAGACAATTTTCAGCTAGCTTACAGCAGCTGCGGCGCCGTGCTGATAGATTAAAAGCAGCAACCAGCCCCAGAATGAAGTGTATTAGAACTCCTGCTGGGTCGAGCTGGGGAGAGGCCCACACAGCTGTCATCTAGGCCAAGTTTCCAACCGAAACCTCAAGAACAGGATGGAACTCTGAGAAAAGTTAGCTTTCTAAATGAGGTGGCCGGCTGTTAATCAGGAGAGCGGGGAGAGGGACCCATGGAATGCCAGGGACTTAGAAGTTGAGGACGAGGAGGAGATTGGTGGAAGTGTCCGCCCAGACCAGGAACTTTGTACAGAACTGTGATTTCTGGGGCCAGGGAGCAAAGAAGCTGTTGCTGGCAGGGGACCCAGGGCTGGGCACAGCACCCCCTCCTTCTGCCTTGCTCCAGGCATGTCTTAGGAGTTGGGTGAATAAGAAGGACATCTGCGTGTTTCCACACTATGTCCAAAGGCTCCAGGAGCTCAGTGCCACCACACCATGCTCAGACCCCGTGGCTGAAATGGTAGGGTGATTCTCGGATCTGGGGAGCTGCACAGATCTACTTTTGTCCTGGGAATTTTCGCTGTAGAGCCACCTGCTGCCAGCTGGCCTTTGCTTTTCCCTGGCTACAGCATGGGGGCTGTTTTGGCTTGATACATTTAAGGGATGTCTTCTTGTGTTGAGAAAGGCTCTTGGCAGGCATCGGGTCCTGGCCCCTGAGTCTGACTCAAGGCTGGAGAAGGGGGTCCTTCCCATTGTCACAGATGCCACTTGAGAACAAATCTAGCACACCCTCATCCTTAGAAAAACCAGCATGCTGAGAAAGAGATCTGGAAATAGTCTCTGTTTTTTTTTTTTTTTTTTTTTTTGATATGTACTTATTTTTGCAATAAGCAAAATACTTCCTGCTGGAAGAGTCAGGTGAGTCTTTGCTGAAAAAAAGGAATAAATCCAACTTAACTACATTGTGATTATAAATAGTACAATATATGGCCGTAATTCAGTGGCAGTGGTGTTTGTGGTACATCTATAGCAAATCTATCCATTTAACAATTTGCTGTGTCCTCATTCGGGCAGGCCACTGGGCAGTCCATCAGCTGCAGGTGTGGCTCTAAGCATCAGGTGCACTGGGTCATCAAGGAAACACAAACCTGGGCAAAGAGCCTGCTGGTATCACACATCAACTGTGGCAGTCTTATGTTGGGAAGAGGCCTGGCTTCCAAAGCTGCTGTGCATGGCCTTGGCCCGTCAGATGGTGGGAAATAAGCTCTGCCCGTTGATGGCGTGATTGGAGGCTCTTGAGCAGACGTGGAATGGTGGTTTCTTGCCTGATGAGCAATCAGGTTGCAGATGTTTTCTTGGATTCCTGAGCTGGCCGTACCAGTGGAATGTGTATGTTTCAGTGGCAGGCCATGGGGAGGGGTCTCAGAGGTGAGGGAAGGGTGCAGGTGGATGCCATTGGCCTGGTCCAAGGGTGCGGTTGGGACTGTGCAGACAGGCCTAGAGGCCAAAGCCATGGCTCTGGGAGGCAGACCACCTTGGTTTGAGTGTGGGCTCTGCCCCTTCCTGGCTCTATGACTTTGGACAGGCTGTCCCACTTTCCTTGACTATAAAATCAAGATAATGACAGCATCTCTCTCAGAGAGTTGTTGTGACGATTAAGTGAGATATCATTTGTTTTACACCTTGTGTGTTGCTGTGAAGGAATACCCAAGACTGGGTGATTTATAAAGAGGTTTATTTGGCTCCCAGTTCTACAGGCTGTAGAAGAAGCATGGCACCAGCATCTGGGGAGGGCCTCAGGCTGCTTCCACTCATAGGATAAGAGGGAAGAGAGCCTGTGCAGAGGTCATGTGTAGAGGCCATGTGGCAAAACAGGGAGCAAGAAAGAGGGGAGAGGGGCCAGGCTCTTTTTAATAATCAGCTCTGCGGGAACTAACAGAGCAAGAACTCACTCATGCATCTGCCCCTGTGATGCAAACACCTCCCACTAGACCCCAGCTCCCAACACCACCACACTGGGGATTAGATTTGAACATAAAATTTAGAGAAGTCAAACATCCAAACTACAGCAACATGTAAAATGCTTATAGCTGGCCGTGTGGGCGCGGTGGCTCACGCCTGTAACTCCAGCACTTTGGGAGGCCAAGGTGAGCGGATCATGAGGTCAGGAGATCGAGACCATCCTGGCCAACATGGTGAAACCCCATCTCTACTAAAAATGCAAAAAAATTAGCTGGGCTTGGTGGCTCGTTTCATGCCTATAATTCCAACTACTCGGGAGGGTGAGGCAGGAGAATTGCTTGAACCCAGGAGGTGGAGGTTGCAGTGAACTGAGATTGCGCCACTGTACTTCAGCCTGACCACCGAGCAAGACTCCATCTCAAAAAAAAAAAAAGTGCTTACAGCTATGCTGGGCATTTAAGTACCCAATGAACGTTGGCTATGTGGTCAAATTCTTCCATAATCTTGAATAGTTTGACAAGAATCGTAGAACCTCAAAACATCTGATCTGATTCTAGAATCCATTCATGAATCTCTTCCACAAATGCCCAACTTTTCTTGAATGCCTGCCATGATGGTGAACTCACCCCAGGCTGCCATTACAATCAATCATAGACAACTTTTTGTGGATCTAGTTTCCAGACTGTACTTTTTTGGTGGTTCTCAATTGATACACATACTTTCCTGGCTTCTTCAGTATAGATTCCCAAGAACAGTCAACAGCTGCCACCCATCGGGTGCGTATCAGGCCAGGTACTGTGCCAAACACTTTACCCACAGGATCTCATCCATCCTCCTGTGTCCTAAGAGACAGATATTATTTTGCCTCCATTTTACAGACGAGGATAAAGGGTCAGAGAGTTAATTTGTTTAAGACTCACACAGATCCAGTTCAGCTGACTGGGACTGAAATCTGTCTGATGTCCTAACCATTATCCTTTCCAAGCAAGCTCAGAACCAGCCAATTCTTTGGTGTTTTTCTCTGCTTCTCCCTTCTCAACTGCAGTCAGCCCACTCTCCCATAATGGTTTCTTCCCATTGATGTTTTATTTGCGTGATTTGGGGAGACTGTATAGGGATGTTACCTTCTGTGAGATATTATATCTATAGCTTCTCACAGCACCATTAAACTAGTAGGATAAATTCTGTCTGCAGGAGACAGAAACCACTCACCACTGTTGTCTAGTCTCTTAAATTAATAAAAATAATAATCTGATAAACTGGTTATTGTAATTTATCCCCGTAAAGCAGAGCATGTGCCTGAATTGTCAATCGGCCCTCAAAGCAGTAGAAAATAGCCAGCAATTACCAGAGGCTCAGTGAGCAAGGTGGCTGCAATCCTGGGGTCTTCAAATTAGGAGAAATAACGAATGCATCCAGACACATCCATTTTTCAGCAAGTGCTGCATGGATTATAAAATTTATTATCAATAAAATTATTCATTTGTGCCCTATACTGCACTTAATGCACCTGAAGTGAGAAATTAGAAGTGTGTTTAATTCTGGGACTGGAAGAAAATACAAGTGCAGCAAATTTGCAGTAATAGGAGAAAGTTAATGCCTGGCAAAAAAGGAATCAATTTAGTGATTGCTTTTATATTTTGGAAGAGCAGATTGGTTTTTCATGCTTTTTTGTGATAAAAGCATACAGATTCACTTAGATCCATGGTTTTCATATTGCTTTCAAAGAATAAAGAGGTTATGAATTAAGGGGAATATACAAAGGTGAAAAGTATGTGCATGCCATCTGTATTCTATGTATCTGGTGCATATATGTAATTTATGTGTGTATATGTCTATATATCCCTCTATACATCTATATACACACATACCCACAGTAAAGTAGATGTAGTAGCAATATAGTTGGTAAATATTTAATAACTCACTGTCTGATAAAAAACAGAATTTTGGTTTTGTAGCCTTTGCCGATTTCTGTGGTGTAAATACTCCCACTGTGGGCCAATTTCAGTCTACCAATATCATTTCGCTGAATCTGGAGTTGGGAAGAGAAACTCACAGTTGGCTCTCAGGAGTCAGTATGAACTGGCTGTAGCACAGCCCTGTTTTATATGTGCACATGTACGTGCATATAGACAGACACATATTATCTCTATGGTTTAAGAAAAAAAGAAAGGAAACATAAATGCTATCCATCAGTTTGAGCCCTGAGTATCATCTGTGTGTTTTCCCAAGTGCCAGCCTCCTTTAGTGAATTTGCATGTACATTTTATTCAAGTAAAGAGCAGCCTCCTGCCCTGGAAACACAGTGACTTTATTTTCATTAAGTTCCACATGCAAAAGGAGAAAAGAAAAGAAGAAAAGAAGAGGTGAAGAAGGAGGGGGAGAATCCAGGCTTGGCTTCCCTTGCATTAGCAACACTGGCTTGTCTTCAGCGTACTCGGCGGACTCGCCTCGGTTTTTATCCAGCCATTGTTCTTTTTACACCGAGTTTGCACACTGTGGCGCGTCTGGGGAATTTCAGCAGTTGGAATATACATGAAAAGAGTTCCGTTCCACTTTCATAAGGTCCCTGGATGGCTTGGACGAGGCCTCAAGGCCCCATGGTAGAGCCGGCACCACATTCGTATTCCTTCCCACACCACACACGATAGCACGGAGCCCAGACCAATCGAAAACTTGACAGTAAGCCTTTTGATTTTGCGGGGAAACCTTCATCACGCTGCGAGAGGGAAGGGAATATAGCCCAAACTGGACTTCATACTGTGGCAAGCTTGAAATCCCAGCCCAACCGCAGAGCCGGCTGATTGGAATAGTTGGAAACTGTGTCCAGGAATTCGGCTGCAAGAACTTGGCTCACAGCAACTTCGGCCTTTTTGAAAGAAAAATTGTCAACTGGGAGAGTCACTTGGGGCCTGGGTTTAATCTGTCCAGGCAGTAAAGATTCACAGAAATGATTGGCCAAGTTTCCCTAAAATGCTCAGAGCTCCTGCCTATTTGGGGACTCCGGGGGTGGGAAGGAGCAGGCTCACTGGCTCCTGGTGACAGCTGTCGTCACTGCCGTGATGATGGCAGTTGTCACCGGCTTCGACGCTATTGCTATTTTGTTAATCGCCAACCTGCTGCTTGTGAGATAGCAGAGTCAGAGGTGCAAACAAAGCCATACAGAGCATATGTTCTACTCGGTACCCTGCTCTCAGGCTACTGTGACAGGGTGGCAATTTTCTGGGCACACCTCTTGCCCAGGCAAAGTCACCATGACATTTAGATGGCCAAAGACCAAAGAGAGGCTAACATTGAAATCATAGATGTGCACTGGGTAAATCTACAAGCAGTTAGTACCATTTGCACCTCTCTTGGGAGGACGTCTGTGGGCTTTCTTGACTGGGATCGTGCCTTCATTTCACTCATCTTTGTTTGAAAATGTTAGTGAGTACGGGACCTTGCTACGAAATACCCATGAAATTCAAGCATCTGGGTACCATTGGCCAGCAATGTCCTGATGATACTGATGTAGACAGTAGACCTTAGTTCAAATGCACAAAAGATGGAGCTTGGCGAAGGTCCACAGAGCCAGGAGTCAGGAGCAGACCGCCCACAGGAAAACACGTTGTCATCAACTCTTCTTCCTTGACAAGGATATTAAGTCCTGGTCTTTTCAGGGGGGGAAGATTCATGCTCTTGGGACAGAGATAAGTCAGTGATGTTGAGATAGGATTGGGTCCAGCCACTCATTCTGCAGCAGGAGGGAGTTGGAGTAATTTCATCAGGGATGGATGGAGACTGGTGAGGATGTTCCCTGGGGCCTCCTAGAAAGATTAGGGGGAATCTCTCGCCATCTGGCCCCATGCTGATGCTCCAGCCCACCATACCTCATTAGCAGGGAAGGCTTTGTTTTCTGTTTTTCTTTTTATTTCCCATACTCTACCCTGTTCCCTGACCCCTCTTGGTACTGAGTGGGAAAGTACAAAGCAGGAAGTGGCAATATCCTAGGGCTTTGCCCCTTTTGTGTGGCCGAGCCACAGATAAGTCGGTAGACCTCTCTGGGACTCGGTTTCTCTATCTGTGAGATGGAAGGTACTCCCCACCCCAGACACATAACTGTCTTTCAGAGCGGCGTTTAGGAGCCCAGGGGATGGTGAGAAGGTGGAAGGGGCAGCTGACTCAGGCCATGCCTGGGGCCAGCCTGGGCCAGGGATGTCCAAGGTTGGGGGAAGCCCCTGTGGCCCCTAAGGAGCTCAAGACCTGCCCCCACCTTGGACATCCCTGCCTCTGAGACCCCTTTTCTGAGTGGTTCTGATGTCATTGCTGGGCCCCTCTAGGTGGGACCACCTCAAAAAACTGCGCTCACTTCCAGGTATACCTTGGTGCTTCCCAGTGCCAAGACTATTCAGGAAAGGGCAGAAACCTAGTAATTTCTCAGCTGGAGAGTGTTGTAAAAATAAATGTCTTCTGGAGGTTGAAAGGTTGTCAAATACACACTGAGCCTAATTGGGTCCTCAAAATGTGCAATTCCTGCTGATTTCATGGAAGATGTGGACGTGGGATGTGTGTGCATGTACAAGTGTGTGCGTATGTGTGTGGGTGTGTGTGGATCCCTGAGCAGAATTGGGCTGATGCTAGCTTTTGAGCTGTGTGGATTTGCATATCTGTGCAGGTGCGTGGGCCTCTTGATGGGTCCATTACTGAGCAAAGGGCATGATTTCTCCTGCACACTGGGGAGGGCCCCTACAGCCACTTCTGGGCCTACTCCTCTTATCCTGGATCACTTTCAAGTTGGGAAGTGACCCAGGGCTGGGGCTGGGATCTTTGCCAGGGCAACTCACCTTTTTCATGCCACAGAACTTTCTTTCCTTGCCCCCCAACAAGTAAACATCTTAATACTAGCTAATGCTCCTTGAGTGCTCGTGTGCCAAGCAGAGTTTAAGTGCTGTGCATCCTTTATTTAACTCATTAAGTCACCCCTTAGCCCTGTGCAGAGATTGTGACGATCAAATGCAGTGCACTTGTGAAATCTGCCCACCACTGCAAGGGTCTGGGGCCCTGCAAGCTCCATCCACAGATCCTATGAATGCCTGCCCTGGTGAATTGATCACCCGGTTCAGAATTGATCTCAAAAACAGTCCTTGCCTTTGTTTTTATGCAAGCAAAACTGGCTTCAGAAACCCCCACCACTGCAGGATGACACTGTGTAGCTCCAGTCCCGCTGTCTGTTGACTCTCTCTGTGGTGGGATGCATGCCTTTTCCCCTCTGTGGGCTGTTTCCCTGTCTGAGGCTCAGCCCCTCTGGAGCCAGCCCTCTCTGGCTTTGGGGACCCCAGGTGCCCAGGCCTGGGCTCCTTCTCTAGATCTGGCTGCCAGCACTGATCATTTCCTTGCAGGGCTGCAACCAAGGGGGCTCAGGATGGTGCCTCTTCCTCGTGGCGTTTCCTGGGACTCCTGCGGTCTCATCCTGTGGGTGGGAGGAGGCCTTCTGCCATCCGTGAGGCCTTTGTGGGAGATGAGTTTCTGCAGCTTTCTGAACTCAGCGCTGTGTCTTCAGAAGGACAGGTTCCCACCCAAACCGCCCCATCACCTGACAGCTCCTCCAGTCCTGGCCCAGAGGCTGCTTCTGCTGCCATTTGATTTTCTCACCTGGCCCAACCTCGGGGCCCTGCAGCCATGCCATCCTTTTCCACCCAAGCACCAGTGTCCCCACCACCAGCCCCTGGGGTCAGAGGGTCAGAGCACTGCCCGAGGGCACCTGCTCCTAGGATCCCCTCATGCGGTTCCCCTAGCCCTGGTGGCCCCAGGAGTTCCTCCTTCTCATTCCACCCAGCCTGCAGCCCTCTCCACTGTCGCTGGCTTGTTTGTTCAGCCAAGACAGCCAACCTGGGGAGGAGGAGCGGGCAGGGGCTGCGGCGTCTGCCCCCCTCCCTCTTCCTGCCAGGCGCTCATTTGTATGCAGAAGGGATTAGGTGGAATTTACCAGGGCCTCACCCTGGGGAGCTGCTCGCGCCCTAGGAATACTCTCCTATGGCGGCGTGCAGTTGGTAAGATTAGAACAGCCCCTCTGCCGCCCCACACGCCCTGGTCACTCTCCAGGTCGCCAACATCGAAATCATTTTCATTTATAACCTTTTTGATCATCCAGCCTCAAAGAGGGCCCGCCTTGTGTGACAGCGGGCACCAAAATGGCCCAATTATTTGGAAGAGGAGGGAGCAGCTGAAAACAGTCAGATGTGAGAGACAGGGCACTTGATCTGGGCTCATAGCTTTTTCCTGCCTTCTCCCACCAATATTTTTACAGCTGTTGACATATATTGAGTTACATGTGCCTGGGCTAGATCCCCGTGGTACTGTTTCAAAGATCTGTTCACCATAAAGTGTGCTGTTCTCAAGTAAATGACTGACTTCAAGAAAGCACAGTAGTTTAAATGTTACTATAAATACAGGAGCTAAGACATTTTAATTATAATTTTTGAGTTATACAGTGTTCTATAAGTACACCAGGCATTTACAAAAGAATTTGTGCTGAGCTTCAAGACACTGTGCTCTCTTGTGGATAAAGAAGTAACTGCAGGTGGCTAAATTCCGCAGCCCAGTGGCTGGACTCTTGTTTACTTGTGGCCAAGAAGGGCGGCGGGAGGCTGCAGAGTCTGTGGAGTTCTCAGTTTGGGATGTTGGAATCAATTCCACACATATTTATTGAGCTCCTCTATGTGCAAAGTACTGAGCTGGGGGCTGTGGGGACCTCCAAGTTGATAGGGCAGAAAGCTCCACTCTCACGTGAATAGTCCCATGGGAGAGGACAGCCAGCAAATCGATGCGAGAGATGCTGGGATAGAAAAATCTGTATGGGAGCTCTGAGAAGGGGCATCTGACTCTGCCTAGGGCGAGAGGGAGGGCTTTGGAGAAGAGGGGACACTTCTGCTCTGACTTGAAGGGTGATAAGAGCCACAGGGAATGTTTGGAAATGAACAAAACCAAAGTCAGTCTTCAGCACACGAGCGGTATTCTGGGCAAGCTGCATGGACTGCCTCTTTCTGTATGTGGCTTGCCTTTCCCCAATGCCCTTTAAATCCTTTACTGCCCACAGTTGGAAAGCTCCGAAGCGATCCGGTGGGCTTGAAAACTCAGCCCTTTGATGGGTTGAGTGGAAATAATTCCTAGGTACAATGGGAGGGAAGCAGGTCTGTGGTTCTCATGTTATTGTAGTTTTGATGGGAGCAGCCTTGTGGATCATCTTCTTGTGTGTGCTCCAGTGCTGAGGCATTGGGTTAAGGAAAGGAGGCAGATCTGGACTGACACATGACTGTTATCCACCTGACATCCACCCATCCATCTATCCATCCTTCCAACCTCCTCATCCCATCAGTCCATCCATCCACCCATCAGCCTATCCATCTCTCCATCTCCCCAACCTCTTCATTCCATTCATCCATCCATCCATGCACCATCCCCCCATCCATTTATTTATTCACCCATACACTTATCCATCCATCCACCCAATCATTCATTCTTCTGTCTACCATCTACCATCCACCTGTCCATGGTTACATTCACCTGCCAGATGTCCATCTACCCATCCACCATCTATCCATCTATCTGTTTATAATCCATGAGACATTATAGTATATGGATCAAAAGCAAGGATTCTGCAGTCAGATTTCTTGAATTAATGTCCTACCTTCAACACTTACTAGCATTATGTCCTAGGAAAGCTACTTAACCCGTATGTTAACCCTTTCATCTACAAAATGGGAAAAAATAGCAGAGGACAACAGAAGCTAGTTGTCAAAATTAAATAAGATACTACATGCAAAGTGCTTAGCACAGTGCCTGGCATGGTGAGGGCTCAGTAAATGGTGCCTCTGTTTATTGAGTGATGCCTATAGGCTGGATGCCACCCTGCACAGCCTGAACTGAATTACTGGTGCTCCAGGTATAGACTGCAGAGTTTCCTTACCAGCTTCTGCCTGTGGCAAGGGCTAGGATTTTGGAGCAGGAGGGACCTACTGACATAGGCATTAAGGATCATTAAGGAATGACCAGTATATTTTATTTTTATTGTTGTTTTATTGTTTATCCTACTTTTTGATGTAGGCGTGTTTAATATGTGTCCATGAGGTCTCTTAGTTTTTTTTTTAACATTTAATTATGAAATAAAACCATGAAAGACAGAAGAAAATGATACTCCTTGGTGAGTTGTCTACATCCCAGTTTCCATCTTGACCAAGCTCTTAATTTTAAAGTGCCGTTTTAAAGCACAGGCTCAATGCCACTTACATCCAAATTCACTCATTCTTTGATTGTTCTCACAGATTTCTTCAAGCTACATGTGTTGAGCACCAGCTGTGTACCAGGCGCTGTGCCAGGTGCTTTTGTCCTGAAGGTCTCGTGTAAGATTTATATCTTCAGAGGGAAATAGACCAAAATCTTGACAGTGGGTTTCTAAGAGGGGTAGAATTAAGGGCGATCTTTATCTGTTTTTGTATTTTGCAAATTTCCTAGAATAATCATATAACGATTTCATATCAGAAGAGCCAACTGAAAATAATTCAGGGAGATCAGAGAGCTCACAGTCAACCGGAAGAACAGCCATTTATAATAGCCAAAGTGATACCATAGGAGTGTATTAATGTAATGAGTCCCTGAAAACAAATGGAGAACATTGAGTTGGCGTTTTCAGAACAACTGGTCCTGGAGACACCCTGGGTGCCCACCACCCGCTGCCCAGTTGATTCTTGGCACTTAGAGCACCCTGTTGAAATGGTTTAGACTGGACAAAGTAGGGAGAGGATGTTCGGCCAGATTGTTTAGGAGGTAGTTGGGATTTGGGGGCCTGGGTCAAGGTGTGGTCACCAAGGTGGGCTGTGAAGGTGGTGTGGGTCTTGCCCCGAACTATGGCAAATGGGTAGAGGTAGCATTCTCATTCTTAGTGCACGTGCTCCCTGGCCTGCTGTGCCTGGCCTTACTACCTGAGGATCTAGGATTGGGGAAGGGAGGAAGTCCTTAGGCATGCTTCAGACTCCTGATTTGAACGTGGAGTTGGAGCTGTGGCCTCAGGTGTGGGGTCTGTAAAGTTGGGAGCTGGATAAGCTTGACTCTGGGGCTCTCCAGCATCCTGTTCTAAGTCTGCCTAGTGCCAGTGTCGGGAGAGAAAAGATATCATTGTTTTGGGGGGACCATGAAGCCCAGCGAAGGAATGGGCACTGGAGGGGCTGTTGGGGGTCCCCTCCGCCTCCAAGGCGGGACTGTATTGGGCTGAAGGCGTTGCTCTTCCTTTTGCTAACTTGGCAAATTTGTTTGGTTCAGTCATATCACTTTTGGGGGGCTTCAGTTCCCCCATGTAATGGAGAATCTTTCACTTCATCTTCTGAGCAACCCTAATGAAAATGTTATGAGAGAATCTTATAAACAGGGGAGCCCTATGCCAGGGAAAGATGTTATTTCATAAAAAGACTTAAAATAATTGTCTAATCTACTAAGAGTGGCTGTTTTTAAGAAATACATATAAAATTGATCATGCCACTGCACTCCAGCCTGGGCAACCCCATATCTAAAAAAAATTAAAAATAGGCCAGGCTTGGTGACACATGCCTGTAATCCCAGCACTTTGGGAGGCTAAGGGGAGAGGGTTGCTTGAGCCTAGGCATTTGAGACCAGCCTGGGCAACCTAGCAGGACTTCACCTTTACAAAATAGTAAAAAATTAGCTTGTGGGGGCGGTGCATGCCTGTAGTCCCAGTTACTCGGGAGGCTGAGGCAGGAGGAGCTCTTGAGCCCAGGAGTTCAAAGCTACAGTGAGTTATGATTGCATTATTGCACTCCAGCCTGTGGGGCAGAGCAAGACCAAGACCCTGTCTCAAAAAAAACAAAATATAAGAAAAGAAATATATATAAAATTATAATGGTTATATTTTTAATCACGACCATAATATTTGAAACTGTTGTAATTATTAGAACTCAGTATTGTGCCGGATACTGCATGGGTAGTACCTCTAACACTTCTAACATCCCTGTATAAGGTAAGCCTTATTATTATCATTTTTCCAGTGGCTTCATGCGTATTTGAACCCAGCTCCTTCTGCCTTCAGAGTCTGTGCTCTGTTGAATCTTAACACTCCCGAGGCCGGGCACGGTGGCTCAAGCCTGTAATCCCAGCACTTTGGGAGGCCGAGACGGGTGGATCACGAGGTCAGGAGATCGAGACCATCCTGGCTAACACGGTGAAACCCCGTCTCTACTAAAAAAAAAATACAAAAAACTAGCTGGGCGAGGTGGCGGGCGCCTGTAGTCCCAGCTACTCGGGAGGCTGAGGCAGGAGAATGGCGTGAACCCGGGAGGCGGAGCTTGCAGTGAGCTGAGATCCGGCCACTGCACTCCAGCCTGGGCAACAGAGCGAGACTCCGTCTCAAAAACAAAAAACAAAAAACAAAAAACACTCCCGAAAGCATGTTTGATTTTTTAAAAATTAATATTTAATCTTTACAGCATCCCAAGAGAAAGCTGGGGCCGTTTTTCTATACCCATTTTACAGCCCGGAATAGCCCTGCTGGTGCCTCTGCTCTGGGCCTTCTGTTTGTTCTTGCTTGCACTATAAATGCTGGTTTCCAGGGTAGAGCGTGTCCAGGTGTGGTCGGGTCTCTCCTGCATCCCCCATCACCTCCTGGAGGGGTGGGGGCCCTTGGGGAGTACCGCTGGTTCCTCCGCTTGCCTTGTGGGATCGTGGTTGAGCCTCTGAGCGAGAGCCTACAAGCTGCCTTCCATCACCCAGGCAGGACCCTGTGTGAGGTTTTTGCCTTTTGCTTCTTGCCCTTCCTGAATGACACGCTTGCACTTGTCCCTTTGGTTTAGCTGAAAACCGAAAGTGTGTCTTCTCAAATGCAGACTGACGTGCTTCTTTTATAAATTCTTGGGCATTACTATTGATTTTTGGCTGAGGATTTCGAAATCCTATCTCTAGGACTCCTGAGATTTCCCTCTGCAGTAATAATGCATTGTCATTCTTAATATCTCCAATCTCTGACACAATATTCATATCAAGCTGGAGGAGTGGCGTCAGCACAGCCTCGGGGACGGTCCCTGGGCATGGCGGGGCTGGCTGCAGGGGCTGCGCCGGCCCCTAACCCCCCTTCCACCCTGTCTTCTCACCAGGAAAACTGCTCCTGGCCCACCCCCTATTTGCAGGGGCCTAAGATTGCATCAGGGAGGCATCGAGTATAAGAGAATTGATTTCTACCCTTCTCATTGCACAGTTTTTACTGAGGCCCAGAGAGGGGCAGGAGCTTGCCCAAGGTCACACAGTGAGTCAGTGGCAGAGGAAGCTGGTACCCTGGTCTCCTAGTTCAAGGGTCATCAACTCTGTGTCTGCGGAGGCCAGGCATTAACATAAGTTGGTGCAACAGCTGCACATGGGACAGTGAGGGTTATGCAGACCCCGCAGAGAGCCCACACCCCTTCCATGGCTGCCCAGGGAATTGCATATGGGAGAGTCCAGATGTTCTGAGTTTTCAAGAGAAGCCAAAAGCTCAGATTTTAATATAAAATTTCTTGTATTTTAAATGTTGGCAACTAATTACAAAGTGCCTGAGTGTGTGCACACACACACATGTGGCCCTAAAACAGAACCACAGATTTGAGTTGAAGATGGTACAGGACTTGCACAGTGTACAAGTGGGAGGTCACTCCCTTGGTCCAGGTGTCCAAACACCTTGACTTCCATCCATGTCAGATGACTTCCTGGCCATTCCACTTGTCCCAGCCACAGAGTTGAGGGGCCCGCTCTCGGTGTCCCTTCCAGCTCCTTGTCTTCCAGCTCCCACCCACTCTGGCTCAGCTGTGCCCCTGAGGCTCTCCTCACCCTTCCTGGGAGGAAAGGAGGCCTTTCCTAAGCAATCCTCCTCTCTGGATCCCAGCTTCCACGCACCCTGCGTTTTGCAGCAGGTGCAGGTCTGATCCCACCTCCTGCCTGGTTTGTCCTTTGCCCCCATGCTGCCAAGGAGACAGAGCTACTAGTTTGGCCTCCGGGACCTCCTGGGAGTGTCACGGAATAGGTTCTCACTGAGGGATTGTTTTTCTAGTCCTTGGAATGATTCTGCTTAGATCATAAAAATAAAAAGACCGTATCCTGGGTACTTAGAGTGTGTCTCTTGAAGAAGCTGATGTGTGTGTATTTTGGGAGGGGGGATGAAATTGTGTTTTGAGATGCTAATAGGAACCAATTCCTTGCACCTTGCAAAAATGACTGATGGAAGCTTTAGAAACTTTTTGGCAGAAAAGCGGAGTGTTGGATGTTGGAACTGGGGTTGAAAATCTGTGAAAATTAAAACAGCCAAAAAAATGCTGTTTTCTTAGTTGCAAAAACATTTTGTCAACATGATAGGAAGTTGTGAGCAGGAAGGAGGGTAGTGGGAACACACATCCCTCCCAGTGTCCCAGCTTGAGGGCCTTCCGTGGGGGGCCCACCTGAAAGTGGGAAAGGGATGGCTCTTCTCTTTGGGACATGATGATAAGGGAGAGTGGGGAGAGATGGTGCTGATTCTGCCTGTGGCCCTGTGAGAATCACCTGTTTCCTCCTCTATCTCTTCATCAGTCCAGCAACTTCCTGCAAACCTAGCCACCAAGGGGCCCCTCTAGGTGCCTGCAGAGGGAGACCCACCCTGATGCAGGTCACTCCCAGGCAGGCGGTGCCTCCCTTCTGTGTGTGTGACCACATGGGCTCTGCCCAGCAGGCTGTGGGCAGTTGGCAAGCAGCCCTCAGGGCTAGACTCGTTGAGCCAGCCACATCCCCAAAATCATTGCTGGCATGAGTAGAGAGCCTCTTTGGGGAGCCCTGCCTTCCCTTGTCTGTCCCTTGCTGCCCCACAACTGTCCCTTATCCACAAATGATGTCCCCATGCTATGGCCAGGGACCCAGTTATCCCCAGTGTGGTTAGAAGTGGGCACTGAGTAGGTCCAGGAAAGGCTTAGGGATGGCATTGACTGCAGGTGCTATAGAAAGAGAGCTGGAGGCATGGGCTTTGGTCCTGGCTGGGCCACAGACTTGTGTGGCCTTGGCCAAGCAGGCTTCTCTTTCCAAGCCTCAGTTGTCCTGCTGTAAAACGAGGGAATCGAAATAGGCAGTGTTTTCCACATTGCAGGCTGCAACCCATGAGCAAATCATGAAATCAACTTAGGCAGCCACAGCCAAAAAAAATGAAAGAGGAAACAGTAGGGCAGAGCAGAACACAGGATGGAAGAGAAGGGATGAGAAAAGGGAAAAAGGAAGGATAATGTCAGAATCCATCCTACTGAATAAGCTCACACGTGGTTCCCTGAAACTTGCTTTGGTTTCCATGTGTAGTAATGTGCTGCTAGGTCATCATGTATATGCTTCTTGCTGTGGGTTGCAGTTTAAACAATTTAAGGCTGGGCTCAGTGGCTCATGCCTATAATTCCAGCACTTTGGAAGGCCAAGGTAGGAGGACTGTTTAAGGCCAGGAGTTCGAGACCATCTTGGACAACATAGCAAGACTGTCTATATTGAAAAAAATGGGCTGGGCATGGCGGCGTGTGCCTGTGGTCCCAGCTACTTGGGAGGCCGAGGTGGGAGGATCACTTGAGTCTGGGAGGTCGAGGCTGCAGCAAGCGGTGATTGCGCCACTGCACTCCTGCCTGGGAAGCAGAATGAGACCTGTCTCTAAAAAAAAAAAAAAGGAAAAATCAAAACATTTTTGAAAAATACAGAGTAGCTTATATAAACATTCTTCTAAGCCTTATAGTTCAGAAATGTAGTTAGTTCACTAGTAGCTGGATTGATCTTGAGCAAGTTACATAATCTCTCTGTGATTCAGTTTCCTTATCTATAAGATGGGAATAACAGTAGTGCCCAGCACAAAAGGATGTTACAAGGACCGGATGTGTGAATTTATGTAACATATTCAGCACATTAGCACACAATCCATGCTCCATGTTAGCTGCTGTTGCTGAAGCTGTAGATGCACCCTTTTACCTAGGGAAGGAGGTGCAGTCCCAGACCTGTCACCTTCTTGGTCAGCCAGCCTCTGGAGGGGAGGAAAGGAAATGGGTCTGCTGTGCCTCAGTTGTTTGGGCCCAGGGACAGTCCCAGGGAGCTGCAGCTGATGTGGGCAGGTTCACAGGGGAGCCCATGCCCCTAAGCAGAATCATGCACTTTCCTGGTAAGAGCTCTTCTCTGCCCTCTAGCTAGAGGTCAGGTGGGACCTTTGTCTGCTCTGGGGGGTGCAAGCAGGGTGGGGCATGGCCTGAGTTGCAGCCCAGACCCCCAGCCTGCAGCTCCTGCCTGTTCCCGCCCTCAGTCTTTGGTGACCCCAAGACCATCTCTCCTGCCCACCATTCAGTGGGCAGAGTCAAGAGCCCCACGGCCCCAGGAATCCAAAGCCAATGGAAGTCCCCGCATACAGATCTGTGATCTGCCACCATCTAAGCATTTCCATTTTGTTCGATAGTTTGAGTCTTTGAACCCTGTGTCTCCATTTTGAACCATCTGAAGTGGGCACACATCTGTGACAATAACTACTTTTTTTCACTACTTTTCCCACTTAAGAAAAAAAAAATGCAAGATAGGCCTGTGAAGAAGTGTTAAAATGAAAAGGAAAAAGAAAGAAATGAAGTTGTAGAGGAAGCTGCCTGGTCAGACCAGTGTTGCAGTAACTAGGAACTGGAAGGTGCAAGATGAATCTCTAGAGAGGCGGAGAAAAGAGGGATGACACTGGGGCTGCCTTTCTGGCCAAGGGTAGGAGTGTGGGTCCGAGTGTGGACACCAGAAGAGTGGAGAACGGACCCTGCGCTCTTGGGAAACTTTTCCTCGTTCAGGCACGGCTTGCCTGGCAGCAGGGAGCAAGGTCATTGGTTCGATGTCAGGGGAAGGCTTTGTGCTTCCCCGAAGGCGGCTGTCTCCTTCTCTCCCTTCTCTCTACTCTGCCTTCCCCATCTCTCTCCCCTTCTCTTTCTCCCGAGGTGCAGATGGCCACATTTGCAGGTTAACTGGAACAGCTGGAGATGCATTATTAGTTTCCTGCTGCTCCTTCATATTTGCTTGGATTTTTTTTTTTTTAACGGCAACATAATTTACAACTAGTACATTGGTGTCAGAGCTGGCATGTTCTAAATCCGCATCAGATTTATGTAATGCCGTTGCTTATCAGTGAATGAAGTCATAATTATTGCTTTGTACCATTAAATAGCATAAATATATAAACTGTTATACAAATTGCAGCAAACGTTTCCTCTGGGGAGCTCTAGACCAAATTTTAATGTCGTGCATTTGTCTGGGATGGCAGTTTCTATGGTATATAATAATGTTGATAAATTTTACTGTAGCAAGTGACATTTTAAAGCATTAATTTTGGTGCTAAAAAAAATTCTGAAGAATGCTCAGACCAAACTGGGAGGTGCTTGGAGGACCCATTGGGTGAGGTGGGGTGAGGTGGGGGTTTTTCCTTAAGAGGACAGTGGGTGACATGTGGCACTCCCAGCACTCCTCCACATGAGATCACCCCTCCTCTCTCAACTCCCCAAGGAAAGCAGCAGATACATTTTCCATGGCAATGATGATAATTAATTTCAAAAAATTCAAATCGATTCATTTCTGCCTTAAATTTGAGGTGTGCAAGGGAAAATGGAAGGAGGCTGTGGAAAACGCACAATTGATGGGGATGGTCCTCGTTGTAACCTCCTTCCCAATTATGTAAATTCTGTGTGGGGTGAAAAAAAATCCCCATCCTAATTAGAGATGCAACACCTGGCCTCGGATGATGTTTCAGATGCCAGGCGTGCGGTTGCATAGCCTCCTAAAGCCATTATCGTCAAGAGTGACTTTTGCGGGAAGCCCCAGGACAACGCCCGGCATTTACCTGCTGTGCTCTTTGGAGAGCCGGGTGGCTGTGGCGGAGCGCTGGAAGGAGCGCGCCACCCTCCGCCTTCAGGAGAGGGCGTGGGGGCTGGAGGTTCCCCATCAGGGCCCACTCACCGCTGTGGAGCTGACCCAGGGAGTTGGAGAGCATGGTGCCAGCTGCTCACCCCTGCTATTCCTGGGCCTTGATGAATGGGAACATCCTCTGAGTTCCATCCTGAGTTTTGTTACCATCCTTTGTTTTTATCCTGAGTTTTCAGGTTTCATCTTTTTTCTTATGTCCCTGACTCCCTCCCTTGAGATTCTTAGAGTGCTCTGCTGAGCCTCATGGCTCTTCTTGTTAACATGGTAATCCTTAGAGTTGTCTTTGGGTATGTGGGAGGATCACGCTGGTCCTGGCCCCTTTGTGTTGGGTGAAGCCTTGTGGCTAATTCTGGCCAGAGAGCTATGAGTGGAGCATTTAACCAAAAGGGTGGAACCTTTCAGCATTCTCTCTTTCCCTGGGGCACTCTCAGCATCTGAGTGTTTTTCATGAGCAGAACCCCCTGCAATGGACATGAAGGGCAGGTGACAAATAAACCTTTGCACCCCTTGAGATTTTGGGTGTTGTTACTACAACATAACATTCCCTATCCTAATACACAGGTCTTTATTGGTTTCTCTAAAGTTCATGACTTTCTGCAGGGTGTTGAGAGTGTGGGAAAGCTGGCTGATTATTATTATTATTTTTTTCTGCAAAGAATATCAAGTAGATAAGACTTTTGTCCCCTCTGGACAGTGAGAAAACTGAGGCTCAGAGGAGTTAGGTGACTTTCCTAAGATCACACAGCTTCCAGGGACCAGGCATCGACGTCCCCCAGTTAACAAATGTTATGCTCTTTCTTCTCTCTTGCTTTGCCTTTGAAGAATGAATTCTCTTTCACAGGGGTCACAAACTCAGTGACCTTTGAGGTCAAGCAGATCGGGGTGGGGCTGAGGAGTACAGGACAATAGGGACTGGTAAGAAGTGCGGGGAATATTCGAAAAGCATTAAGGTTCAGCCTTGGCGTTTAATTCTGTGCCCCCTGATGACATCTCGAGCTTCCACGGATAGCTTCAGCTGCTGTGCGCGCTCACTATGAGTGCCTCCTTCTGATGTCTTGCCCTCGAGTTTAAATCTTGAACTTTGTAATGGAAGTCTCACATGCTCATCCCTTTATAGCCGCCAACTATCTGATAAAGTCCTCTACAGTTAGGATGGGGACTGGCCATTAACATCCTAGTACTCTATCCCCGAGTGACCTTGTGAGTTATCGAATCCTACCTCCTCCTTTCACAAATGAGGTCTCTGAGCTCAGAAAAGGGACCAACTTACCCAAGGACACCCCACCGAGCAGTTTCTTAATGAAAGCGTTTGTACTGTTTGGAAGTGAAGGAAGTCACAGTTTAAGTGGATGGAGGGGGTGTTGAAATGGAATCGAGAACAGCCAGTAGGAAAGGAAAATGTGTTCTCCTTAAAAAATGTTAACTTTTGTTTGTTTGTATAGTCAGAAGACATTTATTATGCAAGATGCTGGGCAATGTGCTTGATCATTAAAAAAATCTTAGTAAAAAGACATCTTGCATTTGTGGGTATAAAAATCTGAAACTTCTTGCAGACAGAGGTCAGTTCTCTTTCTGCTTATGTTCTCAACACCTGGCTCTATGCTTTGCACATAACAGAAATTAAGTGTTGAATTGAATTGCCTCTATTCTTATGCTACCAATGGCGATTATGAATAATGGTAAGGAAGTTAGCACAGCCCTGGGGTTAACAGCACAGCTCTGTGGTTGAAGCGCCTGGGCGCTGTCACTTACTGTGAAGGGAGGACAAGATTGTGACCTCCTCGTAGAGACTTTATGAGCCCGTCCCAGATGTAAAGTGTTTAGCTGAATGCCTGGCAGGTAGTTAGCACTTGAATACCTCCAAGATAGTCCAGGAGACCTAATCATTATTAACTTAGCGAGCCCAGTCTTGGCCAGTGTCCGTTCAGCTTTGCTTGGGAGACAGAACTGTGGCTCAGCACAGGCAAATCCATTCTGCCCACTCCCCATGTGCCGTGAACAATAATTTTGTACCTCAAACTGCAAAATCGCCATTTAAAGCAGCTTGGGAGAATTGTTTCAGCATGAGCTACCGCTGCACTCTGGGGTTGCTTTTCTGTCGGAGGCTCGGTGCTGAACGGTTAGAGTGGGCGGTCACCCTGGCTGGCAGGGCTGAGCAAGACAACCTGTGTAGCTCGCAGACTCTGAGCAGGGTTGATGGGGTGGCATGGTCATGTGGGAGCCAGGGCCCAGGCTTGCACACGTTAACATGTGCTGGGCTGCCCTTGTCAAGCCTGCTTGGCCCCTCCTCTTCATGCCAGTCCCCACTGTCCTGTCCAACAGCAATGGGCAGGGGAAGGAGCACTGAACAAGGAGTCAGGCCCCTAGGATTCACTTCCTCTGTCACTTACTATCTTTTGCAACTTGACGCTTAGAAACTTAGTGTTCCAGCTTGCAGAATGGGACAAAGAATGCTCCTCCATCCAGCTTACTCACATGACTGAGAAACAGACCTGGGGATAAAGTGTTCTGTAGAGGCCAGGGGGAAGGGCCGTTGTTGGCAGAGGTTAAGAGGTGCATTTCGGTCCTGGATCAGCCATGTGGGACCATCACTTTACCTCACTCAGTGTCACTTTCTCCGTGTGTGGAGTGGGAATAATAACGGCACGAGCCCCATAGTGCCGCTGTGATGAGCAAGTGACTGTGTAAAGCTGGCTTCGCTTCAGCTCTGATTCTCTGGTCACACTGTGAGGTTAGGGGTCCTGTCGTCCTGTTCTGCTGCACATCACCAGCACCCAGTGCTGCACCCTGCGCTTGGGCACTCAGTTTCTGCAGAATGGAAGAAGGATGCGACCCCCTGGAGTTATGTCTTAGATGTCTGATGCCTATAGACTGTGAGCCCAGCAAGGGCAAAAGCCCTGGCTCCCAGGTCACTGCTGCATGCTGGCACCTGGCTCAGTGAGCAAAACCCTCCCAAGCCTTTAGCTGCTGCAAGCACCCACCCCTGGAACGCCCTCCCTGCCTGCACATCTCAGCCTGTTCATCCAAGGCCACCTCATCCAGGAAGTTATTCATTCACTCATCCATTCAGTAGGTACCTATGCACCAGACACGTGCTGAGGTGATCCTCACCTGTCAAGAAGGAAGTTTCTTCCCCCTTGGTGTTACCTCGACCCCCATCCCAAATATTTTATTCACCCTTCTTAAGGAGCTTAACCCTTCCTGCCTGGTGTGATGCTTATGTGCATACCCAGCCGTTCTCCCTCCCTAATTAGATGCGAGGGTTTTTTAAAACTTTGTTGAAGTATAGCATACATTCAGAGAAATGTGTACCTCTTAAGTGCACAGCTCGATGGGTTTGCAGATATAGAACACATCCAGATCGAGAATCAGAACCCAGTGGCCTCTGGTAGCTCCCTGCACTCCTTCCTGTTATTGCCTCCCTCAAAGGCAAGCACTGGCCTCACCTCTGGACCCTACAGTCATTTTGTTGCTAGAGGTGATTTAAAGGCAGGTGTGTCTAATTCATCCTCTCTTCTCTAGACTGCTTAGCACAATACCTGGCATTTGTTGAATAAACAGATAGGTGGATGGATGGATGGATGGATGAGTAGATGGACAGATGGATGTGTGCATGGATGGACCCAATACCACGGGGATTAGACTAATGACGGTATTAATATAACAGCTGACAGTTGTTGCATTCTATCAGCCCACTCTACTCAGTGCTTTTTAGGCGCCTCTGCTGGTCCTCACAGAGCCCTGTAGGGTAGCTCTCCCTCTGTTTTTACAGATCAGCAGACTGAGATTCAGAGAGGTTAGCCACTTGCCCAAGGTCAGCCAGCCCGTGAGTGGCAGTCGCTGTGACCAGGGTCATATGACTCCAGCTTGCGTCTGGAGCTGGCGCTCTGTGCCTGAGTTCCTGCTGGTTTACAGCCCTGGGCAGTCCTTCCTCAGCTGGGCCAGCTGGACATAGGCTCAGCGGGCGACAGGGCTGAGCTGTCCTTGGCGGGCGAGCTGATGGTTCCATGCTGCCCCTGCCCACCCGCCAGGCGCCCCATTCCTCCCGGGCTGCACTGAGCCTTCTGTGTGCCTCTCCAAAGGACAGGGCATATTTCTTCCCAACCCTCTTAAGACCCAGCCCGCACTGGAGGGCTTCATCATTATGCAAATTAGCTGGATTGGATCTGCTCCCGCAGAGGACTCTGGGGGCAGCAGAAGGACGGAGCTGCCTCTGGAGCGCTGAATTGAGCCTCAGATTAGGCCAGTTGATGGGTAGGGGCAGGGGTGAGGAGTGGGCACGGAGATGGGGCTGGCACCGATGATTTGCCGCCCCTGGGGAGGCTGTGGGGAGTAGGGGGCTGGGGACCGGTGCTGGAGAAGGCCCGGTGCTTGGGCTTACCCAGGCCAGGCTCCCAGCATTGTTGCTGAAGATGGGACTGAAGAAAGACATTCTTTTTGGATTTTCTTTGTGTGTTGAGCCCTTTTATGATTCATCAGTAAGTAAATATCAGCTGAGGGGGTGATTTGTTTCTAACAAGCTTATAAAATACTGGCGTCATTTGTGGGCTTATTGGAGTGCTGATTATAAACACTCCCCATGCCCACTCCTCTATGTCAAATTAGCATTCAAAATACAAACATTGGATCTTTGGATCACTTTCTGCTGTCTCTTTGGAAGCTGGTAGGCTGGGAAGGGGTGACAAAACCAAGCCTCAGATGAGGAACATTTCCACTCCACTAGGAGACTTGAGGGGTTGCAGGGAGAACCACTCGCTGTGCCCTCGGAAGGGTGGGGGCCACGGGGTTCTCTGAGCTCAGCTGTTCCTCTTGCCTCTCTCGTTGCCAAGTTTCTGCTGACCTGGCTCCTCCCCACCCCTAGAGCCTGTCATCTTCAATCTCATGGAGGACGCAGATCTGGGCAGGCGGCATCTGGCCGGGTGAGCCTGTGGAGCTGCCTCCTCCCCAGGGTGGGCTGGGGCCCAGCCTGCACCCAGCCACATGCAGTGGTTGCTGAGAGTGTCTGAACTGGCTATGGGAGCCATCACGTGGCAGCCTCCTCATGGGGGGTCCCAGGCCTCCCTGGCTTCTGTCCCTGACTCCGAACCTCGCCTCCCAGCTCCTCACACTTCCTGGTCTCTGGCCTTCTGGCCATGCGTCACAGCAGGCACATTCTAGCTCACATGGGGCAGAACACTGTGTGAGGTATGAGAGTGGATGGTGACTCACATCTTTTCAAGACCATCCATAGGGACCAGCCCAGCAGGTACATTCACTCCAAGCTCTACAAATGCATAGGATCACTCAACCCTATGCATCAAGCACAATTATATGCCCATTTTACTGATGAGGCCACCGGGGCACTCAGTGGCAGAGCCCGGGCTTGAAAATTGGCCTGTCCATTCCTCTTGACAGGTGATGGAACGGAGTCCAGGCCAGCGGGAGCAATTTGCCCCCATGAAGGCAGAGACCCAGCAGGGACCAGAAGGCAGATCTGCCCAGGCCTCAGCCCAGGAAGAGCTGTTGAGTGAAGTGTCACTGCCACTGGGAATCTCTGGTCTGAAAATCTGCAAGGCAGGGGCTGAGTGGGGCTGTGGAGCTCTCTGGTCCAACCACTTCCAGTTATAGATAGAGAGACCCAGACCTAGTCATTACCAACGTTGTCTCCATCACTAGTCAGTGGATTCAAATTTTTAAAAAACTTTTATTGTATTGTATTACTTCGTTCTCTTGCTGCTGTAGAGAACTGCCTGAGACTAGATACTTTATAAGGAAAGAGGTTTAATTGACTTGCAGTTCCGCAGGGCTAGGGAGGCCTCAGGAAACTTTCAGTCATGATGGAAGGGGAAGCAAACATGTCCTTCTTCACATGGCAGCAGGAAGGAAAAGAATGAGATCCAAGCATAGGGGGAAGCCCCTTATAAAACCATCAGATCTCGTCATGAGAACAGCATGGGGGGAACCTGCCCCCATGATTCAGTTATCTCCACCTGGTCCCACCCTTGACAGGTGGGTATTGTTAAAATTCAAGGTGAGATTTAGGTGGGAACACAGAGCCAAACTATATCAATTACAAAGGCTATACATGTTCACTGCAGGAAAACTAGAAAATCCAGCCAAGCAAAAATAAGAAAAACATATCCTGCCTTCCAGAGATGACCCTCTAACACCTTAATGTGTGTCCTTCCAGCAAGTTTCTCAGCACACACAAGCACACACAAATATAGCCATTCCCTTCTTTCCCCCACTTTCTTTTCTTCTCTTTCTTAACCAAAATAGCATTGTGTTTAGTACCTGGTTTTGTGTATTTCCACTTAATTGTGGGTGAAGTGGGAGATTGTTAGTCTGAGTGATTGTTAATCTGTCCTTTTAGAGAAGACGTTTGTCTCTGGTCCACAGGGCTGTGGACAGGGGCTAAATGTTGTTTGTCTTTAGAAAGCCCCCTGCCATTGAACAAGCATTAATTGAGTGCCACTGTGTGCCAGGTTGTTAGGTGCTGGGAATTGCCTATGCAGTGTGAGAGAGATGGTGGTCCATCCTTCCTCCCTGCCTATGCTAGGGGAGGGATGCATACATTGGGTGCAGAGAGTGGGAGTCCCTGATGGGGCAGACACAAGGGGCAGGTGGGCAGGGAGTGTCCCTGTGGAGCTGAGTTCTTCAGCCGGGTTCTGAGAACATCTTGCTCTTGGTAGGAGGGGCTCAGCCGTGGAAAGTTGGGAAGGTGTTGTGTTCTCTGTTGTCAACTAGACAGAGGGCCACTGGGACCCCCATTTTCATGCTGGAGCTTGTTTCCATCAGCACATACACAGCCCCTCCATGGTGTCTGGGATTCCTACTTTTCTCAGTTCTGGATGGGGTGAAGGGAGCCATCCACATGGAGGCCAGGATAGGGCCTGGTGCAGGTCCCCGCCTGAGGGCATGGAGGCACGGATTGGAGACACAGTCTGTTTTGGAAGTGGGATTCAACAGGCTTCACAAAATCCTGGCTTCTGAAATTCTAAATTGTCACTAAAGTCCGGCCCTTGTGCATTCAGGGTATGATTAAAGCATGAAGTGAAGGCAGAGTAATCGGCTTTGGATTTGCTTTTCCCCCCAAAATCTGAGTTTAACACTGTGGGCCAGGTGTGTTGGCTTATGCCTGGAATCCAAGCACGTGGGGAGGCCGAGGTGAAAGGATTGCTTGAGGCCGGGAGTTTGAGAACAGTTGGGTAACATAGTGAGGCCCCATCTCTACCAAAAAAAGAAAAAAAAATTACGAGTGGGGCATGGTGGCCTGTGCCTGTGGTCCCATCTGCTCAGGGGTCTGAGGTGTGAGGATCACCTGAGCCTGAGAGTTGGAGACTGCAGTGATCCATGATTGCTCCACTGCACTCTAGCCTGTCTTAAAAACAGAACGAAACAAAAAAATGTTGTGGATGGAATTCAGGGCCACACTCTTTACTGTGACTGGAGGTTCTTACTGGAAATTCCTTAGTATGCAGGACCTTGAAATGGGTTCTGGAGCAGTGAACTATCAGATTCCCCAGCTGAGGCCAGCATTCTAGAGGCTGTGCACATGTGTGTCTGCCTCTTGGTCATGTCCAGTAGGAAGAGAGGTATCATCCCTCTAGACCAAGCCCTTCAGTGGCACCAGGACATTGGTCCCTCACACTGGCCCTCTGCCCTTCTGCCTGCCCTCTTAGAGCGGCTCCTGCGTTCTGGGCCCTGGGTCACTGAGGCTGTCCTGTGGCGTGACAGGCAGGACAGACAGCTCTGGCCCAGGCGGGGCTGAGCTGCTGGGCTTCCAACTCCTGCCAGCCCAGATGTCCATGGCATTTCCCCTCGAGCTCTACTTCCATACTCTGGGGTCCTAAAGGGCTTGGTTTTGGGTTTTTAGGATTTCTGGGTGACTGTGTTGTCACGCAAAGTATGTCCCTTGGCCTGGCCTCCCAGACTCCTCCTAAGCAAGCTGGGTGTGACAGCGTCTCACTGGTCTCTGTCACACTCAAATCCCCCACACCCACCGCCTTGCACAGTGCCTGCCTCAGGGTCAGTAATAACCATGACAGTGATATTAATAACTCAAGCTATTAAGCCTGTTCATCGCCCAACAGTTATGATGTAGGCACTACGATCATTCTCATTTTACATGGTGGGGAACATTGGCCCGGGGAGGTGGGGTTCCAGGATCCCACTGCTAGTGGATGGTGGTGGGGGATTTGAACCTGTGCAGTCCGACTCCGAGACTGCACTTCTGTTCATATGCTGTGCCACCAGAAAGCAATAGCTGAATGTAGCCGATGAGCAAATGAGGGGGTGTGTCCAGCTCTGAGAATAGCATGGTGGCTGAGGTGGTATGGGGTTCCTGGGAAGATGCAGGCCCGCTGCATCACCCCCCACAAAGCAAGCCTTGCTCTTGGGCATGAAGAGTAGCATCTGTGGACCCAGAGCCATGTGTCTGGGCTCCTGCATTTGGGACAGCATTGAGACCTGGACCTGAATGCTCCAGGGCTGATGTCCAGATCCATGGGGGGTATAATTGAGGCAGGACTCTATCCATCAGGGGCCAGTGTGAGGGACCAGTGTCCTGCTGCCACTGAAGGGCATGGTCTATAGGGATGACATCGCTCTTCCCACGGGACATGATCAAGAGATGGACACACATGTGCACAGCGAACTATTAGCGTTTATTGAGCACCTCGCGTTTGTCTGGCTCTGTAAGAAATACCAGGAAAGTGAAAGAGTTGGTTTTTCATCCTCAGATAATGTATTAGCCAGGATTGTTTTGGTTGGAAGTGACAGAAAGTCAAGTTAACTTAAGCAAAGAGAAGGAATGTTTTGAAAGATACCTTTTTATTTCACATAGCTATGAATAACTTGGGTGCAACTAAAACTCCTTTTTGGAAAATTGTGGCTTGGAGGACAGAGGCAAGGCATCGAGAGCTGCTTGAATAAGGGTATAGAATCCATAACCTAACTCTAGCCCTAACCCTCAGGAATGAGTGAGACCCTGTGAATGCAGCCCTTGGGGCAGGAAGAAGCTGGGTGTGGCCAAAAGTAGGGGTGTTAGGAAGGCAGGGCCAGGGCCATCTGGCAGAGGAGTGCAGCTTTGCACTGGGAAAAACAGAGCCCTCTTGAGCAGGAGAGGGAAATGATGGCTGCGGAGCCTGGGGAGGATTATCTGGGTGGTGTGTCTGAACGTGGCAGGGGGAGAGACTGGAGCAGTCATGATGAGGTGGGGCCAGGGGCGGAGAGCAAAGGGTGAATTGCCAGGTGTCTGTCGCATGTGCTTTTTGATGAAGGTGTCTATGAAGATGTCTTTTCCAAGTAGGAAAAAGGCAAGATGCCAGCCAGAGCCGTGTGGTTGGGCGTTTTCCTGCTATGGTGCGTGGGCCTGGCACTGCTCACATCTCATCACAGCTAATGGCAGCTGTTCTGCTCGCTACACCGGGCTGGAGAGTTGGAGGCTGCGTGGAGGTGACCTCCACCCCTGTGCCCCTGCTGCTCAGCAATGAGCCCATTCTTCACCTGCCCAGTCCCCCTCTGCCTGTCCCTGCCTCTCCTGGTGGGGTCTGTCAGGAGCTGTCAGTAAGCTCTGCCTCTGTGGGTCAGAAGTGGCTGCTGGATGGGATCAGCCTAGACCTTAGGCTGCAGGCACCTGCTTGGCAGGTGGAGGCACAGCCAAGGGCAGACAGGAGGGCTAGCTGGGCTCTGGGAGCTGGCGATGGGGTCTAAGCTGCCCAGAAGTGACAGACCCCTCATCTGGTCCCAAACCATCTCCGAAAATGGTCTCGGAGGGCTCAGCTCTGGGAGCTGAAAACATCAACAAGCCAGCGTGAGCTTGGGCATCCCATAGGCCTCATTTGGTCTCAATTCTGGGTCTGTTGAAGAGAGAAGGGCCGAGCACTGGGCCTGGCCTCAAGAAGGTGGTATTTTGTTAGGGGAGCGAGTGAAGGAAGGGGAGAGGTGAGTAGATCCGAGAGGAAAACGTGACCTCAGAAAAGACCTTAAGAGGGCCCCGTGCACTGTGACCATAAGCCTCGCTATCTTGGGCGGCTTTTCAGCCGAACTGAAGAAAGACCCACCCCCCTAGAGTAGACCTAACACTGGTATTAGCATCAGAATCATGTGACTACTTGAAGGGAGTATCATTGATTTGAATGTATTCATTTATTCCATGTTGCGTTTGAATTTCCAATTTAGCTTCAATTTTCATTTTACTTGGGTCACAGCAAAAACCCGGCTCTCTGAGACATAGCCTGCAGAAGCAGAGCTGAGAAACTGCACAGACCACTTAGCTCAGCATCAGAAATCCAAGCATTTATTTCCTCGATGAGCCACAGGGCTCAGCCGGCTTAAAAGGCAACTCAGTAGTGCTGTGGCCCGTGGGCTTCTTGACTGGCTAGGAGCCCAGGTGCTATTGATCCACCATATGACCTATTGGTTCAAAGTTACGGTATTTGGGTTACATCCTTCAGAGAAATTTCATGACTCTGCAGTGTTCCTGTGTTCATCATATTCTTACCCACCTTGGGCAAAGTGCCCACATAATTATCAGGGTGTAGGTTTATGCTGAACGTTGGGAAAGTTCACATCTAAGTGGTTCACATCTAAGGGCAATTGCAATTGCAAGCAAGTGCTAACAGCAAAAGGACTGAGGCGTTCTTCACAATATTTGACACTCACATTCCACAGTTCAATAAATATTTGTTAATCACTTGTTATGTCCCCAGTGCTGTTGTAGGTTCTGGGATTACAGTGTTGAATAAGACAGGGAGAGCCCCTGCCCTCACCTTGCCTGTATTCTAACACAATGCTTTCCAAATGAACTTTCTAAAATGATGGAAATATTCTGTACTACCCAGAGTGGTAGCCACTGGCCACGTTAGCTATTGCAACTGAGGCACTGAATGTTTAAATATATTCAACTTTAATTTAAATTTGAATAGCCACAGGCTGGGCACAGTGGCTCACACCTGTAATTCCCAGCACTTTGGGATTTGAAGCCAGGAGTGTGAGACCAGCCTGGGCAAGACAGCAGGATCCTATCTTTACTAAAAATCTAGCCAGGTGTGGTGGTGCACTCTTGTCCCAGCTGCTCAGGAGTCTGAGGCGGCAAGATCTCTTGAGCCCAGGAGTTTGAGGCTGCAGTAAGCTGTGATCATACTGTGGCACTCCAGGCTGGACAACAGAGTGAGACCCTGTCTCAAAAAAAAAAAAAACAACCCACACATAAAAAACAAACCCAGAAACAAAAGAGCCACAGGTGGCTCTACTAGACTGACAGTGTGGATCTAGCAGATACATATTTCATATTTTTTAAAGCTTTTCAATAGCAGTCATTATTTTCTAGTCTCATTGTTTATTTTTTCAGCTAGAGGATGGGGACGGCTCGGTGTCCAGTGAACCGGGTCAAGGTGGACTTCGAGAAAGTGGTGAATTCCAGTTTCCAAGCTGAACTCTGGAATTTGTTTGTTTGTTTGTTTGTTTTGCTTTGAGTACTAGTCACTGCAGGGGAAGTTCTGTCTATATTTACCTGGATGGGGAACTTTTGAAAAATGTTGCTTTCTTGCATTCTGCAGGTGTGTGTTGTGTTTGTGTGTGCTCATTGGTAACTGTCAGGCTTTTTGACACATTGCTGTTGCTCATTTTAAAAAATGATCTTGGTGAGTACAAAAAATGATGTCGGCAGTAGAGAAAACCCTTGTAGTAGAAGCAGGGGTAATTCATGTGTCCCTGGCAGGGTCAGTGACAATAAGGGTTTTGCAACCTGCCTGTCATGTTAATTGTATATTATTAGAGGCCATTAATCTGAGGATTATTAACATGATGGATTTTTAGGCAATCGTCTTGTTGAAAACTTTAATCTGAAGATCAGTGATATACATCAGTAAGTGTTTGATGTGTTAAGAAAGAATAAGCGACTTGTTTTCACTTAGTGGATCCCCAGGGATATAGTGGAATCTTCATTTTCTGAGGCGATCGGTCTTCAGTTCTTTGCAGGTAAAAGGGGATGTGTGTGAGGAGGGCTGTGGAATACCTTCTGGAAGTGTGCAGGTTGAGAAATTCTGAGTTGTATAGAACTCCAAGAGTTCTCTTTCCTCGGTTCTCAGTGAAGTCCCATTTGTTCTCTTGTGTGTGGTCTATTTCATCACTCAGACATCCATTCTCTTTCCATTAAGTAGTTGAGATAGTTACCTCGTGTCTCTTGGTGTTGTGTCCAGGACCTGATCTTTGTCTTTTCTTTTGCCAAACACCACCCGTCATGATTGCTGATTGCTCGGAGAGCCGGGATTTGGATGTGTCTGACAGCGATGGGTCTCTGAGCAATTGCTGATCACTGAGAGAGCCAGGAGGTGGACAGGTCCGCCAGCGTCATAGGAAGTTAGCAAGCAGGACCCTCTGTGATGGTGATGTTCTCCTTAACCACCCGGGGCCGCTTACACCACAGGGCTAGCTCCCTGGTAGTGTGGAATCAGCTCTCAGAGCTGGAAGGAGCCTCCATTGGCAATCCCGTCCAGGCTAGGCCCCTCTCTCTGCGGTTTTTGGCACCGAGGCCTTTCAAGTTAGGGAGATTTCTGCATGGGCCCAGCTACGGGGAAGGGCTGGCCAAGGGCCCAGGGGTGGGGGGAGTGCATGCAGCCGATCGCGCCCCTGTCTCAGTCGGGCCCTGCTCTGACCTTCATGAAAATCTCAGGGAGTTTCAAGAGAGAGAAGCAAGGAGAACCATAAAGAAATAGGAAACTTGGGTCCAGGAGCATCAGAGGGGAGGCAAAGTCAACTCATATGACCCGAAGTAGGAAGCTGCAGCCAGCCACGAGGGAACAAAAGGGCTTGAAATCTGGACACAAATTTCGCTATTGCAAATATGGGAGTGGTGTGGAGGTAGAGGAGGATGGAGACAAAGAAAGCTGACACAGAGGCATTTTGAAGATGGAAGTAGCATAGGATGTGCCATGAGAGAATGCACAATGTCCCAGGTGCTAAGGGTCTTTAAACATTTACTGGGGGTGGGGCATGGGCATGGCTGGCCATGTGCCCTGAAAGAGAAACAGGGTTCCATTGCCTTGATGGCCCCCACAGTGGGCTTGTATGTGCCATGTCACCAGGCCTAGGCATGGAGTTTCAGGTAGAATCATGTCAGAAGTGACAATGGCAGGCTGGGTGTGGTGGCTCACTCCTGTAATCCCAGCACTTTGGGAGGCCAAGGCAGGCAGATCACCTGAGGTCAGGAGTTCGAGACCAGCCTGACCAACATGGTAAAACCCCATCTCTGCTAAAAATACAAAATTAGCTGTGCGTGGTGGTGTGCGCCTGTAGTCCCAGCTGCTTGGGAGGCTGAGGCAGGAGAATTGCTTGAGCCCAGGGCATGGAGGTTGCAGTGAGCTGAGAACGTGCCATGGCACTCCAGCTGGGTGACAAGAGTGAAACTCGGTCTCAAAAAAAAAAAAAAAAAAAAAACACCACAGAAAAAAGAAGTAACAATAGCAGTAATAGTAGTTGTGGTGGTAGCATTATGATCAGTATTCTTTAGTTTTTTTTTAGTTTTTAAAATTGTTTGAGCTTTTGTTAAGAGACAGAGTCTCCCTCTGTCACCCAGGCTGGCTGGGGTGCAATGGTTCATAGCTCAATGTAACCTCAAAGTCCTGGGCTGAAGACATCCTCCTGCCTCCCTGTACCACCTACCACCATGCCCATCTAATTTTTTACTTTTTTGTAAAGATGGGGTCTCACTGTGTTGTCCAGGCTGGTCTCGAGCTCCTGGACTTGAGCAATCTTCCTGCTTTGGCCTCCCAAAGTCCTGGAATTACAGGCATAAGCCACTGTGCTGGGGGTCATGATTCATATTCTTTACTTGGCTCTCATTTACTCTCATAACAGCCCTGTGAGGTGGACAACCTTCTCCCCATTTCAAAGTCAGAGACTGAGACACAGAGGGAAGCGCTTGGCCCAGTGTCACCCTGGGCGTCTGCAGCAGAGCCAGGATCCTCCTCCATGCGGCCTGGTTCTCAGCCATGTTTTCCCCCCTCCCTGAAGGATCTAGTCTTGATGAAACAAGGGCGAGTGGGGGGCTGTCCGCTGTGCTGTCCTGTTTGCTGTGATGGGAAATCTCGCAGGGAGTTTACCCGGAATCATTCTCAAGCTTAACTGATCCCTAGCTAAGATCCGTCTGACCTGGCTCTTGGGAGCAGTTGGTCAATGGAACCATCTGGAGTCTTCTGATTTGAGTTTCGGAGAAGGAGAGAGTGAGCAAAGTACTTATAACTTAGGAGAGCAGTGTCTTGGAGATGGGCTTTGGCCAGATGGCCGACCTTGCCATGGAAACCCTGGGGTGAATGCTGGGGTGGTCGAGCCACCCAGCCCTTCCTGGGGTGCGGGACCAGGAAGGAAGGCCTCCGTCCTCCTCTTTTCTCAGCCTTCCTTCCCTGAATCCCGTTGCAACCCCCAGGTGTAGAAAGTGATGAACTTCCACCTGGCCTCTCTGTCCAGCCTCTGGCAGAGGGGAGACTTGTCAGACACTGGAATCAAGGAAGGCAACCTAGTGATCAAGCCAGGCTGAAACATGCCTGCATGGCAAGCAAGAGGGCAGATCACAGAGGCCCTCGCTTGGTGGGCCTGGACCGGATGCTGGAAGGCAGGAGAGTCCAGTCTGCTGTGGTTGGTAGTGATGAAGGGCGGGGCTGCAGGGCGGGGGTGACCCTTCCCACCCACACCTACAGGCCCATGTGTGGAATTGACATTCCACCCAGATAGGGAATTCGGTCTCCCCCTTCCTCCTGCCATCGGGTAGTGTTCTTTGCACATGTGATGTCGGTGTATTGCGGCATCGACAGCATTGTCGAAGGGGGACGTTGGTGGGTACCTGGGTAAATAAGTATAAATAGTTTTCTTTCTGATATGTGACCAGATTATTTTCCAGTTGATTTCAAGCCCTGGCCCCAAGTGGCCCACAGATCAAAAAAAGATAAGGGTCAGTTACAAGGTTGAGCTCATTCTCCGTTGCCATGGCAACTGACCTCAGGCAACCCTCGGAGGACTACACCCAGCTCCCCAGGTGATGTTTTTACTGTCCACACCATCAATCCCAAGCCTTTCAAAACTCAGACTGCCTAATTGTCAGGGCTCTGTTTTGAAGAGGCTCTGGGTCCCCCGTGGGGCCCGGTCAGGCTGCCAGAGCTCATTTAGAAGCCTTTGTGAAACACGGGGGACCATAGGACGGGTCCCTTCTGGGCAGAACGGCCTGGGAAGGTGCCCCCAGGGGGAGGAGGAAGGGCACAGCCCATCCTCCAGCATTAATTAGGAAAATGTGAGCCCCAAATGGGAGCAGTGTGGTGGGCTGTGCCTTCAAGCCATGGCTGAGTGGTCTGAGTGGTCTTCGATGTCCTCGAAGGGTGGAGAGCCCTGGCATTTGGGGTCAGGAGGGCCGCGATGCAGGGATGGTTTTGGGGAGTGTTAGCCACCCACCCTCAGAGTCTCCAGCAGCCTCTTCAAAGATACTCACTTCATTTCCATCCCTGGAGTAACCACAGGGAATTATTTTTCATTGTTGACGATTTTTCAGTGTTTTGCAAAATGTGGACAAAAAGTGACTAGAAAACTTCCCGCCTTTTAAGAGATCCTTCCACATACAATATTGGTCAAAGCAGTGGGACAGCTCCCAAACCAGCTTTGGGGCAGCAGGATTCCAACAAGATCAGCGTCCCTAAGCCCCTTGTATAGTGGTCAGTGGTTCTCACACGTTAATGGATGCCCCAAACATGGGGGCACTTTTCAAATGCTGCAGCTCTGCGGCAGGCCTGAGACTCTTCATTTCTCTCAAGCTCCCAGGTGCTGCTAGGGCTGCTTGGCAGGGAAGTGAGTTCCTGTGGGCTGCCAGGGCTGGGGGTGTTGGGGCTCCCATGGCCATCCCTCATCACCACTCACCTTCTCCCAGCTCTTGCCCAGCCTTTGACAAGGGACACTCCTCAGACCCTGATTTTTCCTATGACCCTGGTTGACTCCCAGCCTAAATGTCACTCTCCCCTTCCCCTCAGCCTGGCCTGGTTAATTTCCTCGTGGCATTTAATGACAGATCAATAGATAAACGGCCCAATCTGGCTGCCCAGGTATTATCAACTGCCCTCCTCTTTTTCCCCAGGGGTCTTTGTTTCTTACAGGAAACAAAGCACAGAGTGTCCCACCAGCTCAGGTTCCCAGCTCCGGTTCCTAGCTCCTGTTCCACACTATTTGTGGTTATCTATTGGGATGGTGTCAGAGGGGTCCTCTCCTGGGGTCACCCTCACCTCACCCTCTTGCCTCCTGGCAAGATTTGCCTGGATGAGTGCTGGGACCTCTACTCCCATGCTTCCTCTCTCCAAGGACCATGTGCAGCGCCCATTTGCAGTGTGTGTGTCTGAGCCCCGGGACCTAAGGACTTGACCTGATACTAGGCATGCGGGCCACAGGCTGAGCCCCTGGTGCTGTGGAATGTCATTCTGGGGCGTTTATTTCTGGGGCTGGTAGTGGAGGGGCCTCAGCTCAGCCAAGCAGCCTGTGCATTCCCCGCCTTGCTTCCACCTGCAGACGCACTCTTGGAGAGAGGAGGTGCAGCCTGGACTGGCCCATGCTGTCACATGCAGGGCTACCTCCTCCCCTTCCTCAGGGAAAGCCCCAGCCCTGTTGCCAACCGGCGCTTGTGCTGGCGAGGGGACACCCAGGCTCAAACACGGAGATGCAGAGGGCGGTTCTGTCTTCCTTCTCACCCGGATTTTTTGGGGGATCAGGGAGCAGGGGTGGATTGCTGGGTCCCAGGTTTTAAGTCTTGTGGCTGTTTCTTGAATTTTCTAAAGCCAGAGAGGGCTGCTGGGGGTGAACAGCAGGGCTGCTGCTGCCCCGCCCTGCCCTGCCACATCCCTGTTAGGGGCCCTGCCTCTCTAAGTGTCCCTTCCTCTTCTGTCAGCTGAGGGAGCCTCTCCATGCCCGCAGTCTTGGAGCAGGCTGTTGCTCTGTGGGGATCCAGAAAGTGTTACTGGAGTTGAGGTTTTACAAGCCGAGTCCTGTGAGATTAGGGGTGACCATGGGTGCATAGTGATGGCATTTACCAGCACTCCCACCCTCCCCCAAACTCTGTGCTAAGTGCTTGACATAAATCTCCCATTTCCTGCTCATCAAGCATCTCCTGGGTGCCGGATCCTGTTCTAGGCACTGGTGACACAGCAGTGGGCAAAGCAGCCCTCGTGGAGTTTATGTTACTCTGTCTGTGTGCCGGAGGGAGGGAGGGAGGGAGGGAGGGAATGAGAATGAATTAGTTAAACAATGAACCCTGTAATATACCAGGTGGTAGTAAGCGCTGTCCAGGAATTAAAGGTGGGCTGGGTGCTGGAAAGGATGGGGGCGTGTGCTGTGTTCGCTGGGGGTCTCTAGTAAGGCCTCTCTGAGGAGGTGTCCTTTAGGCAGACCCCTGAGTGAAGTGAGGGAAGGAGTGTGGGATGATCTGGGGGTCTCAGCAAGGGCAGATGTCCTGTGGCCGAAGAAGCCTGCTTGGCTGCCCTGTAATGACTCTGCCTGTTTGCTAGTGGCAGAAGCAGAAGCTCAGAGAGGCAAAGTAACTTACTCCAGTCTACACAGCAGGTGAGTGGTGGACCTGGGGCTCAAACCAAGTGTTTCCGGCTCTAGCTTTTGTGTCCTTCGTTGCCACATCCTGGATGTAGGTGGCTAGTCGTGCCCTTGTCAACACCAGGCGGAAGTCATTGGTCCTCTCCTAGACAGGTGTGTGCATTAATGATGCCACTCTGGGGTCAGCTTTCCCGAGGGGGGTTCCTGCTAAGAGAGGGGGTAGGCAGGGACCATCCGTTGTGGCTGGAGCAGGTCACGCTCAGTGCGCCAGAGCCCGAGAACAATGCTCCGTCCACACCCCGCTGCAGCCGCCGCTTCTCCCTCCCAGGCAGCAAATTATGGCCTCCGAATGTGTGCCCAGGCCTGCCTTTGACATCAGTGGGGCCTACCTGAGCTTCACCTTCAGGATTCTGATAATCAGTTCTCTTTCCTCCCGGCTTCCCCCAAGACCCGTATGGAAATAAGTATGTGTCTGCCAGGGATCAAATGCTTTTGGAGACAAAAGTCGGTACCAGGGACATTACAGGGAGCTATCATCTCGGCACGATGCTCTTCCACAAAGCCCTCTGCTCCTCTTTTGGGCTGACACAGTTTCAGCCTGAAAGGTTCCAGCAGGCTGACTTGGTTTTAAGCAAAAGCACATCCTATTATTTTTTTGAGAAATGAAGTGTAAAATTAACGCTTATTATTCCTGAGCAGAAGAGGGAGAAAGGAGAGACAGGGACTTTGGGATTTTCGTGCTTGGCGGGTTGTTTGTTTGGCAGTTTGGGTTTTTATTTATTTTTATTTTTTTTAAATCATAATAAATCAATAGATTTGCTTGTGCCAGCCTCGACTTAGAGGGAACAGGAGGCAAGATCTGAATTTCAGCAGGTGAAATCTGCATTTCACTTTACAAATGAGCGGGGCTGCATAATTCACTTGAGTTGTGTGGGTCTCTCTTATGGATGCCTGTCATGTGCTATTAAAAAAAAAAAAAAAAGGCACCGAAAAGGAAGGGAAGCGATCTTGCGTCTTAACTCACAAAATCCTCCAGTCCCCACGCCGGGGCGGAGGGGCCTGCGGGCTCCCAGACAGCTTTGTCATTCTGCTCCAAGGTGTCGGCCGAGCACCATGCGATCTTATATAATTCAGGAAAGTGATTCTCGGAGGGTGCCGCTATCGGCGGACCCTGCATCTTGGGATGGAACGAGAGGTTGTCAGCGCCTGCGGGGTGAGAGTGATGGTGCTAGCAAATTCTATCAATATCCATGGGCTGGCTCACATTGGGTCACCAGCACGCAAAGGAGTGTTTGTCACACTAACTAGGGCAGCCCCTCCCCGCCCTCTCCACCTCCCCGGCCCTCCCCCTGTTTTCCTGGATGGTTTCATAGGCAGAGGTACACGTAATGGACACCCAAGGGAGTACCTCGAACCCCTCCAGTGGGGAGAAGGCCTCGTCTTCAGAAAGATTTGCAAATCAAAAGGTCTTGCCTTGAGTGGGAGCGAGTCCCAGCTCTGCGGGAACCCCTCAGGCTTTATTCCACCCCCTCCCTTCACTTTCACTTTTTGCTTGTTTTATTTCTCCTCCCCTCTTTCCCCAGGTTTGACTCTCTTAAAACACTTGGGGGAGAGAGAGGAAAGGGTCCCGACACACACAGTGGTCTGTTGGGCTCTTGATCTAATTAGCCTGGAACCTTACTTTGACACTGGTTTGGGGCTGTGATCTGCTTAAATGGTAGCCGTTCGGGCCCCGCACGGCTTGCAGCTCCAGGGCTGCCTGACTGTGCACATATTTATGAACGTGGGCGCTGGGTGTAGCTGCGGTTATGAATCAGGGGGGACCGGCTGATGAATTGCTCGGCACTCGGAGAACGGAAAGTGACTGTCAGACATGATTTCTCTGATTTATAAGTTGCAGGAGGCTTCTTTGTCCTCTCGGTGTTTGTGTATCAGATGGGCACGCCGCCATTCACAGCCAAGTGGCTAAAGACCCCCGCTCGGCAGAGAGCAGTAAATCCTCTTTGCCATCTCAGCCCCCAGAGTCCCCAGCTGGGCAGGGAGAGAGGGCCCAGCCTGGGGGTGTCTCTCCTCTGTGAGTATGTCCAAGCCCCTCCCTCAGGTGAGCCCAGGAGGGGCCTGATGCTTTTCAAGCCACAGGAGGAGAAAACATCATCCATGCCCATTGCCTAATTGCCAGGGTCAGAAAAACTCACATGGTTACATGAATCAAGGGTCATTGTGCCCAGTGAGGGGGTAGTCGTGTGTGCGTGTGTGCGTGTGTGTGTGTGTGCTCATGAACTGGAATAGTCAGGGCAGGTTGCCTGGAGGTGGTGTACGGTGGCGGGGTACAAGTCAGGGAAGGCTGCCTGGAGGTGGTGTATGGTGGCGGGGGTACATGCATATAGGAATGGTTTTGTATCCTCTTCTGCACCACCCCCATCTGGCTGTGTTACTTGAGTAAATGGTCTAATTCTCTGAACCCATTTCTTCTTCCCAGAAGTGCAGTTTTCCAAGCAAGCTGGCTTATTTCTGAGATTGAAAGATGTTATAAACTATTCTTACAGAAAACTCTGCACAGTTGTCAACTTCACATACCCCCTCCCTCCTTAATGTCCAAGGGGTGTCCTCATTCTAATAAGGTCACATTTAAGGATGGAGTCTCTTTCATTCCTTGATCCTACACCCTGTGCCAGGCACTGGGCAAGGTGGTTTGTGCAGGGGGCAGGGGATGCATTGGAGGGTCTTTCGAGGCAGCCCCCCCACACTGGAGGCCATCTCTAATTATGATGAAAGTCTCCCCAAGGGAGGCGGAGGACGTGCAAGGGGCCTGCAGGGCGAGCGTGCTGAGCCTGCCCTGTGTCCCAAAACTTGTCAATGAATTCCTGTTCCGCTAGTATAAATGGAAGATCTGTTTGAGTCTCTGTCGGGTGTATGTGGCCTAATTGCCAGGGCTCCAGGGGCATGACAAACACCCGGTAGATTCCAGCCAGTGGGCTATGTGGGGCAGGCCCACCTGTGTGTGCACGTGTGTGTGTGTGCCTCTGCAGTGGGGTGCCCGGGGGTGCGGGGGATGGCTGGGCCGGGGGGAATGCCTGCTGTCTCTGCCAGCCCCTGCCAGGGCCTGGGGACCCAGGGACTCGCCAGAAGCCTCAGCCCATCTGTGTT
Source organism: Theropithecus gelada (assembly GCF_003255815.1). Classification (NCBI taxonomy): domain Eukaryota; kingdom Metazoa; phylum Chordata; class Mammalia; order Primates; family Cercopithecidae; genus Theropithecus; species Theropithecus gelada. The sequence continues at coordinate 7,209,700 of NC_037688.1, read as the reverse complement.
CATGTCTTGCCACCGGCAGAACCCCTCTGCTACCTAATTCTTGCCTTTAAGGGCAAATCAGAGCACCTGGCGCCTTCAGTGAGGCTGGTTCCCTGGGGGAGCCCAAAGGGGAACCCGTGTCCTTGGTTGTCCCAGATAATACTCTCACCAACACTGACATGCCAGGCAGTAAACACTTATTGAGTACTTGCTGTGTGCCAGGGTCTGTTCCAGACCCCTGTGCATGTATTAGCTCATTTAATTCTCATAGCAACTATAAGAGAAAAGCTGTGATGGAGTGTTTCAGACAGAGGAAACTGAGGTACAGAGAGGTTGTGTGACTTGCCTAAGATCACCCAGTAAGGGGCAGGGCCGGATTCCAACCCCAGGTGATGTGAGGCTCAAACCAGGGGATTCCCCATCCCCACCACTGACCCCTGGGCCCCTCTGTCCTCTTGCAGCCTCTGAGGCAGGGAGGACAGGTTGTCCCCATCTTACTGCACATGAGCTGGTGCCCACAGCATGCTGTGTGGAGCTGAGGAGCCAGGATTTGAACCTGGTGCTGCTCGATTGTGGGCGAGGACACCAGGGCTCTGAGCCTCCCCGACGCTGGCATGGCTGGTGCTCAGGCGCTGTGTGTCCTCTGGCGCCTTTGGGTGAAGGTTTGGGGTCTCAGTGGCTCCCAGGTGGGGTGATGGAGGAGCTGTGTTCTGATCTGAAGCAGGATGGCAAGTTTGCCCATTGTCCATCATCCACTGCATAGACCATTTGTTTAAAAGAAAAGCAGATAAAAGAAAAGCAGATAAAAAGAGCGTTTGGTGCAATATCTTCTGTGCTGCCCGTCACTTTCGAAGTAAAATTCCAAAGTTGTCCAGGGGCTGACAAGACCCTTCTTATGCATCCCTGTGGCCTCTCTGACCTCACTCCTGGCCCTCCGAGCTCAGGCACTCTGTTCCCATGCTGGGCTTTAAGCCCGCCCAGCAAGGCGTGGACCCACCTCAGGGCCCTGCCCCCACCCCTCTCCTAGAGTGCTCTCACCACGTATTCACATCACTTCCTAACACTGCATTATGTGCTGATGATTTTGTTTATCATCTGTCTACCCCACCACCAGAATGGGGGCAGAGACATGATTTGTTTAGTTGCCTAAAGAATCCTTAGAGCAAAGTTCCTGGCACGTAGTACATGCTCAATAAATATTTGATTGGAATTTTAAAAATCCTGGTTGGACCACCTTCTCCATCTGGTGCCTCAAGTTGGGTGCCTCTGCACAGTGACCCAGTCTTGGGACTAACGCTGTTGACCATGGCCTGCACACCTGGCTGCTTGATCAGCAGGAGAAATCAAAGCAAATGGCACCTCCAAGGGCCAGATATTTGGAGCCGGTCCTCTGGGGTCTGTAAGCCTCTAGGGGTGAGGCCATGTGGAGCCAGGATGAGTCTTGGTGTCTGCGGTCCCCTCACCAAGCCTGGTGCTGGGGATTGGAGGGGGATTAGCCCTGGGGTCTATGGGAGGCCTTGTGGGCACCTGTCTGGGGGACATGGCATCCTGGTCACTGACTGGTCATGGGTTTTCCTTTCAGAGGAAGGCATCAACCACGAGTGTAAGCTGTGCAACCAGATGTTCGACTCCCCGGCCAAGCTCCTCTGTCACCTCATTGAGCACAGCTTCGAGGGCATGGGCGGCACCTTCAAATGCCCTGTGTGTTTCACAGGTAAGGTACCCAGCGTGTGCCCCTCGGGGGAGAGAAATGGACGCAGGAGCCCTGCCCTGTTGTTGCGGGATCCCAGCGTGTGCTCTTCCTCTTTCCTTGGCAGACCTATTATAGTCCAGGACTCCATGGGGGATACCCTGAGGGATTAACAGGCCCTTTGCCCCACGTCCCTCAGTTCAGAGCTGACACAAGCCTTCCTTCAGTGCTCTCTGGCCTCTCCTCATCAACAGGCTGGTTGGCACCCTCTCCTCGCCCTCTGCACACAGTGGCTAGAAGCCCTTTGTCCAACCCAGCCTCAACCCTGTGCTGCAGTTTTCCCCTCCCAGGCCCTGTGTTTGTCTTCCTGAGCCTTGAGCTCTATTCAGCTCTGCTGGGGCTCCCAGCTTCACATACTCCTGGTTCCCCTCTTCCCTGTCCTACCTAGCTCCCATCCGTGCTCCAGGATGCAGGGGTCAAGGGCAGCTCTGCTGGCCAAGTCTCCAGCCCCCGGACTGGCTGCCAGCCCAGGCAAATGGCTGTCCCAGCCCGAGGCAAGTCTCAGGGGCTCTGCCGGCCCCCTCCTGCTGCCCAGATGGCAGCCGGTGTGCGTGGGAGAGCCTGGCCTTCCCTGCCTCCCCCCGACATCTGCTGTCTGCCACGGCAGGAAGCCCACCCTGGGGAGGACGCCTGGCGGGAGGGTATCTCTGAAGTGCTCACCTCCCAGACACACAGCTGCTCTGGGCCGCCTCCTGTGTGCGCCCAGGGCCGGGGCCACCTCGGGACTCCTGCCACCGGGAAGCCGGGGCTAGACCTGCTCCATGCCAGGCCCAGGGGTATCCAATCTGGGGCAAATCCCCCAAACACACACCCCTGGGGCTCCCAAGAGTCCCTGAGCACCCTGATGCCTTCTTCCCCCTCATCTCAGGAGCCCCCACCCATCTGTCACTGTCACACTCTGAGGCTGGCACTGAGGGGCCCCAGCTGCCCGTCTGCCGACCCAGGACACGGGGGCCTCTGTGTGGGGGCCCAAGGATGCTGACAACAATAAAAATAGGGATTTGTGTTGGTTGAGCAACTTCTTGTACAAGACCCTGTGCTGAGCTTATTTAATTCAAGTCTAGGCTCTGCCACTTGCTAGTGGTGGGACCTTGGACAAGCCATTTAACATTCCTGGCACTTCAGTTTTCTCATGTATAAAATGGGGATAATAGCACCTGTCCTACAGGTCTGGGAGAGGTTCAAGGAGCTTGACCCTGTAGGTGTCTGGCTGTTGATGACGGGGATGAGGAGGACAGCATTCATTTGTCTGTGGCAGGCCATCTTTTAAGCACTTTATCAGTATTAACCCATTTGATCCTCCCAGCCACCAGCCAGGGACATACTATAATCTTCATTTTTTGAGTGAGGAAATGGAGCCCAGAGAGGTTAAGTGACTTACCCAAGGTTGCACAGCCACTAAGTACCAGAGCTCAGCTTATCTAACTCAAGCCTCCTCTAGTAGGTGCTAAGAATGCTCCCAGTAGCCCACTATTTGGCTGACTGTGCTTACACCACAGTGATCCCTGCCTGCGAGTGTTGTCGGGGGCAGCTGCCGCAAGGGGCTGGGCTGGTGTCCTGAGCTTGGCCCTGACGGCCGTGTCTGTGTCTAGTCTTTGTCCAGGCCAACAAGTTGCAGCAGCACATCTTTGCCGTGCACGGGCAGGAGGACAAGATCTACGACTGCTCGCAGTGCCCTCAGAAGTTCTTCTTCCAGACTGAGCTGCAGGTGGGTGCCCACATCCGCTGTACCACGCCGCCTGATGGTCCTCGGTTCCCCTGTCAGCACCGAGGGTCTCAGGGTTAAGGCAAGATGGTGGCGTCTTATGTTGGCAGGTCTGCAATCAGGGACTGACCTCCTGGCTGGCAGGCATGGAGTGTCAGCCCCCTGGCCTCTGCCGGCCCAGTGTTCTCAAAAGAACCAACTATCACCAGCTAACCCAGAGCAGGAGTCAGAAGCTTACATTTGAGGTGTTTCGTGGCAAGTCCTGTCTGCTCTTGGGGATTCCATTTCCCTGCCTCTATTGTAAAATGATATTTGACTGAGTTTGGTTCTGTGGCTAGTAGCTCATGATGTCTTTGTGGCTGGGTCCTGGGGCTGTGTGGGGGCAAAAATTAGGTCTGGGGCTTTGGAGCCTCCAGCTTTGCCCAGAAAAGCCAGAAAAGTAAGAGTAGTGGTACCCAATTGCCCCAAATTGGAGGCAGTCACCAGAGGTCCTGAGACCAGTGTGGCCCTCAGGCAAGGGACAGGGGCCTCAGCCAACTTCCTTGCATCCTCATCCCCAGCCTGTGGTAGCTGAGAGGACCTTGGGAAAGGAAGCTGCTGCGACGGTCTTCCCAGGCATTCCCAGCTGCCTCCCTTGGAATCCCATGGGGCCCCTTCTCACCTGTTACTGGTTTTTCCAAGGAGCAAGATCTGTGCCCAAGTGAAACTGCTTTCTCTCCCACTGGATTTTGCAAAAAATTCTTGTAACACTGGAGAGATCACATGCCCACCAGAAATACAGCACACACACAGAGAAAAATCTCATATTCACTGTACCTGGACTGTAGCATCACACACGCAAAGGGAAGGTGCATACACACAGTTCCTATCGCAGTGCCTATGCCCAGAGATGTCACTTACAAAGAGTAACACAGCACCCACACTGAGGAATACCACACACATGCAGCACAACACTGCACCCCCAAAAGAAGGACCACACTCACGTCCACAGATAGATCACACGTACACGCAGACGGACATGCCGAAATGTCACGTACCAAGAATGGGCCCGTCGGGAAGGATACAGGTAGGTTAGGCTGCAATAACAAACGTCCTCGTGGTCTCTCTGTCCTCAACAAAAGGTTTATTTGTTGCCCATGACATAGCCAAGCAGGTGATGGGGAAGGGACTCTGTTCATGATATTACTCAGTGACCTGGGCCCACGGAGGGTCCATGTGCATCCCCGTTTCCGTAGTCACTGAGGCAGGGAGAAGAGGGAGATGGTGACCTCTGCACCAGCTCTTCAAGTTTCCCCTCAGAAATGATGCCTGCCACCTTCTCTCACATTGTATGGACTAGGGTGACCCCCGCGGGCATGCCCAACCTCCAAGTGGGTGAGGCAGGGAATTCTACCCTCTGCCTGGAAGGAGAAGGGAGCCCTAAGGACTCACACACACCAGTTTGGCCCCCCAGGACAGACCCCCCACACCCAGCAGCACCCTCCCTCATCCCCATGCCACTGCCGCACCTGCATGCAGCAGTCTCCAAGCCACCCGGGTTACAAGGCTGGGGCCACTCACCCTGTGCAGAGTCACTTGAATGACCACAGTGGTGCCCCCGTCTCTGGGGTTAGAGGGACACAGCTGTGGCCTGTTGTAGGGGGCCCTCTTCTTACTGTGCTGCAGCCCACCCACACTACCAGGCCTGGGCCTGCCTGTCTGCACAGCTGTTGGTGGCTGTTGCCTGGAGGACATGCAAACAGGCCCTTGGAGGATGTGGGGGCCGGCGGGATTCACCATTCGATGGTCAAGTCCTGTTTCCATAGGCTGGCCCCATGCCAGGGCTGGGCAGGCTGAGCTCAGGGCTGGCCCCGAGGAGCATCCAGCTGGTGTGGCGGAAAGCCTGTTTCTTTTCATGCTTAGGGTGCTCATAAATATGTGTATTGTACATGAGGCCTTTATCCCATTGTCACAGTTATGAAACCAATTATACAGACCCGGCCCAGAGAGGGGGTTCCACTTCCAAAAGGCCACCACTGAGCTAGTGAACGTGACCATGCCACTGCTGTCTCCCCATTGATCCACTAACTGAGCCGATGTCGCTGTGCTTAGGATGTGTGGGGTGTTGGTGCCATCCAGGAAGCCTCCCTGCTCGTGTGCTGGATGTGCACCCTCTCCCAAGTGCAGTCCATGCAGCCGCCTTATCCTACCTGCCTTACCTGCATGGCTCAGCTATCAAAATAGGCCTGGGTACCCTGAGAGAGGAAGCTTTCTATTCAAACAGGTCAGGCCTCTTTTAAACCCATTGGTGCATGTAAACTACGATTTATTTACACTTCGGACTTGCTCAGCTCCTGCCTGGCTCCCCTGTATTTTCCCAAATGCCAAGAGGTCTCTTCTCTGTTGGCCTTAAGATTATTCCCAGAGAAGGTTTCCCATACTGACGTTTTTGAGCTTCATCAGTGTCACCAGGCTGGGCGCCTAGCTCATAAGCGCAGAGGTGGTGGGAAGCTGCTGCTGTCAATCTGGATCTCGCTTCGATCCCACCTATCTCGAGCTGTGGGCCACACTTCACCTGAGAATGGTTCATGTCAGCTGGTGGTTTCCTGGGTCATCCCATTAACCTTTAAGTCAGATCCTCAAATACTGAGAAACCGCTAAATTACAGCCTTAACGAGTCACTATTTTCTGCAATTAATGATTTTAATTATAGACCGTTTAAATATGGAAGTGTTGTGGCAACGCCAAATCTATGCAAATAATAGCTCTCGTTAAGTAACTTGAATAGCAATTTTCTGGTTTTTGAGAGGAGGGTTTTTCAGGCATTGGAGTGTTCGTTGTCCCTACACAGGAGCTGGAGCTGGAAAGCCCTGGTTGGGTGGAACAGGCAAGTGTGCTGTTTCTTGGAATGAGCTGGGGGTTTGGGTGGGGCAGTGGGAGGCAAGGCCAGCTAGAGTTCTACCCTTGCTGGTTTCTTGTGGCCATGTTTAGTTTGAGGTCATGCACGGAAATTCCGGGAACCTGGTATTTGCAGGCACAAGGGACTATGGGCTGAGAGGGCTTGAGAAGATTCTAGGCTTAGGATTGAGCTCACTGTAGGACCAGGAAGTGCTGCTGCAGGAATGGAAGTATAGGAGGTAGAATTAAATCACGACAGGCTTGGTCTCTGTCAATATTGACACGTCTCCCACCAAACGTAGTGTTTTCTTAGGACGCTTTAACAGGAGCACGGTTGCCAGTATGAGGGAGGTGTGAGTCCTCTTTGATTCCAAGTTCGGAGGGCTCTGCCCAAAAGACTGAGATTAATTTAAAGGAGTTTGGACAAACTGTTGCAAATTTACAATAGAATGATTAGGAACATGAGAGGGAACTAGCTTTCCTATTCATTTGTTTGAAGCAAGTATGTGGAGGTCCCATGATGTGCCAGGCCCTGTTTCTAGCACCTGAGAAAACAGTGGCGAAAAGATGAAGAAATACCCATGAGGTCCCCATTCTAGGAGATTGATGAGCACTTTCCAGTAAGAGCCAATGACATGAAAAAAATAAAACCAGATAATGGGCTAGAGCATGCTGGGGGAGTGAAGTCCGACATTCCTTGGTAAGTGTGGTCAGGGAAGGCCTCCCTGAGGAGGTGGCATGCAAGCTGAGGCCCGATGGCATGAAGGCAGGATTGTGTGGAAGAGAGCTGTGAGTGCAAAGGCCCTGTGGCCATTGGCTGCCAGGGCTAGGATGACAGAAGGCAGAGTGCGGCTGAAGCACAGTGAATTGGGGCAGAGGCAATGGAGCCCAGATCATGGCAAGGTTTTCAGGACAGTGAAGGACTTTGGATTTTATCTCTATCGTGATGGGAAACCAAGCAGAGGACAGATATTATCTGATTTACACCCTGAATCAAAATATAAGAAGTTTGCTTTTGAAAGACGTGGTTAAGAGAATGAAAAGTCACAGATTGGGCAAAAATATTTGCAAATCACGTATCGAATAAAGCACTTGTATCCAGACTACATAAAGAACTCTCAAAACTCCATAATGAGAGGGGACACGGAACAACCAAAAAAAGAGTAAAAATCTTCTGGCAGATGTCTCACCAAAGGAAATGAACATCATTACTCATTAGGGAAGGGCAAGTGAAAACCATAGCCTGATGCCACCCACATAAACGAAAAACTTACAATGCTGAGAGTTGGTGAGGATGGGATTGGAACTCTCACACATTGCCGGTGGCAGTGCAAGATGGTACGGCCATGTGATAAAATATTTGTCAGTTTCTTATGAACGTTCATTTACCATAAGACCCAGTAATCCCACTCTTAGTGTTTACCCAAGAAAAAGGAAAATTTACACTCACACCAATACCTCTACATGAATGATGATAGTAGCTTTGTCATGGCTCCAAACCGGAGGCCCCCTCGTTGTCCCTTATTTGGAGGATGGGTAACAGATGGGGTCATATGTTACATTCATACGGGTCATGTGTACATTCTCAGCAGTAAAAGACAACTGCAGATACATATAACAATGTGAATGAATCTTGTTTTTTGTTGTTGTTGGTTTTTTTTTTTTTTTTTTTTTTTTTTTTTTT